>NC_089851.1:9603419-10205919 GCF_036373705.1 Amia ocellicauda | reverse complement strand
AGCGATCAAGTTTTGCTCATCTCCGTATTTTTGGAACTATCTCTTTTAACGGTTTCGGCTGCAGGAATGCGATCAGTGGCGCGACTCGAATAAAGAGCTGTTGTGCGAGGCAGCGAGGGAGAATGAGTTGTGCGACAGATTGGGCACGGCACGCTAACTAGATGGCGCTGCATAACATATTTTCCATATGTGCCATCCCCCCTCCCTCCCCACCTTCTCTCAAAGAGCACCAAAAGTGAGGTTTACCTTCACCAGTGAATGCAGACTTTTGTCACCAAACAAATCCTGGAGGAAGGTCCGGTCTTCCTGACTGTCTACATGCGGCTGGAGCTGGGTAGGTAGGGCAGCCAAGAATTCATACAGACCTTAAATGACAAAGAAACACTGTAATGCCCAGTGGTGATCTTTTAGCATTTCCTCAGAAGCCAGCTAAACGTTTTTCAGTTTTGTTGTGTGTTTTTAAATGGACCTGGGAGATTTGGGGACGTCCGAGTGCACCCCCAACCTGTCCACTCCTCTTCTGGTCTTATCTGAGCAGTTTAACAAACACAGATTAAATAACACCACTGAACTAGCCTTACTGAGCTGCCAAGAGCCTCCATTCAGACCATCCAGGGTGTGCACTACTGTATGGGCACACCCTTATCAAAGCCTCAAACCCTGCAATTGTTCCAGGTCTTCCTGACACAACTTCACATTCACTGAGATTTCTTTTTGTCATATAATATATGCATTTGTTACATTTCTTCAACAATACACATTATGTTGATAGAGATTCCTTCTGCAACAACAGAAATGTAGTTGCCTCAAGTCAGATCTGACAAACTCAGCCAGAGACCCCCTGTGCACCCGGCAGCTATATCCTTCATTATGGCTTCTCTGTGTTTGTTAAAACAATATTTAGGTTACTTTTTTCCTCCATTCTATCCAAACACTAAAGCATAAAAAACATTATAGAAACTAAGGGTGATATTCTATCAACTACTTTTCCACAAGAAACTTACTGGTCAAACTGTGCAAGGGTTTAAAAAAAATATTTGTTTTGGCATTGTTTAACGTGTCATACTGAGCAAAATGTCATAGGTTCATATTTGCTGGATGCTACTGAAACTTGGGTTTGTGTATAGACTTGAAAAACATACTCAGCCTCATACTCTGCCTTTTGCAGTGGTTCATGTATTGAATAGCAGAGAGACTTGTTTCAGCGAAGTCTGTAAAAGTCAAGCCTTTGGTAAGCAAGATGGGCCCTACAGCCCCCACATCACTGGTTTCTTGCCTGTCAAATTTGATTGGGCAGAGAACAAGTTCTGCCAGAATTGGGTGGGCTCGAAGTCCAACAGGGATTTTCTTGGCTTGCTGTAGGACAGTGACCCCTGTGGCACGTCCACAGTGTTAGACCACTCTACAGTGCTACAGCTCTTGTGATTACGCTGCGGAATAGTGGTCTGAAAAGAAGCAGATGGCTTGCAGAGAAAATAACGGAGAACATGTGTAATCTGTCTACATCTCTCCCGTGTTTAGCTGTGAACCAAAGCTGATAATTAGCTGCTGATTCCTAAACTGGGCAGGAGTCAAAGATTGACAATTCCAACATGTATAAATAAAGAACACTGAACTGCAAAAATGTTATTTTATTATATTTAAATAAGTTACTATGATGAAAATTTTACTGTATTTTAGCAGTGTAAAAATAAAATTGTGATCAATGGAGGTACAAAATTAATAGATGGTAACACACCAAGTTGCTTGAGTCATCATCACTATGAGGTAAGCAGGGTTCAGCTGACCCCAGTGATGTATGGAGTAAACAATACACTGCACTACACAAAGGCCTGGCTTGTGTTTTCTTTAATAAAGTCTTAGGAGGATTTAAAAATATGTATTGGCCTTGAAATATAGCTAGACATGTTTGTTTGTAACATGAATAAAGAAACTAAAACAAGGTTTATGAGTATTATTTTAACTTAGTAATATTACACAATTGTGCTTTTGAACAGGATGGAGGTTTTTCTTGCCCAGCGCTCTGTGGTCAGTACGCATACCCTTCTCCAAGGCTGTAACAGGAGTGGGAGCTGGTCAGAGATAGTATTAAGGATATAACGACAATGGGAGATTACTCACACTTTTCCCATTTGGAAACTGCCGAGTCCCATTCTATTGTACCAGATCTATCTTGCAAAAGTCAACTTCATGCTGATCAAACTCATAAGCAATACAAGGCAGAACGCAGCTGTGGGGCATCTGCTCCTCTCATTAATTTACAGCTTGGAAATCTGAATAACATGTCATATTATAAAAGATTTAAAGGACACAGGATGATGGGGAGTGAGGGTATATGGAAAACCCATCATGACAGACCCTCATAATACATTATGACTGGGCTGGGCTGCTCCGTCTCATATGCGATGCATTTTCTATACACTCTGGTTGAGTCTTCCACCTCCATCATTCCATACCAAAGGAAAAATGTTGTATATATGGCAAACAGATCAATTATTTTTCTGTGTTTAAAACATCACAAAACTGTGTGACCTCTTATACAGCTGAAGTGTTTTATTTTTTCCTTTCTTTATTTTAAGTTAACCTAGCTGAGTTGGTCACTAACATTAAAGGGTCAAGGTACATTGACTTGTACCTACAAAGAAACCAAGACCCTGTACATAAGCAAGGATAGTTTTTGACTAGTGCTTGAGAAAATAACAACTGCAGTCAGACTCCATAATGAAATAAAGCCAAGCTAGATTTTGGTTTCGAAGCTGTAATTGACAGTACAGTGTTCAACCACAAATATTCTCTGAACTAAGTCACAGATTACATTTACTAACACTCACAGAGCTCAGACATACTTTCAGCTACAGATCCTGGGATGACAATGATAAGTTACAGGATCAGCCACTGACACCTACTGTTTAATTTAATTATGTCATTCTGTCTAGATACACTAGTTGAAATTATAATATAAAAGAAAACTATGAATCAATAAACAAATTAAAGGAATAGTTGAACATTGTTAACTTAGGCTGAGGTTTAAATGCAATTGAAAAGAAAGAAGCTCAGTTCACTAGTCCATCATGTGTCTGTCTCATCATTGAGCAGACAGAAGGCTAGCTGCAGCAAAGGAGAACAGAACAGAACCTTTTTTTCCTCTCTTTAGGGTTAGTTTTTTAAATATTAATTGAACAAAAGGGAAAAAGACCATAGTGGAGCTGGGAAGAAAAGGCCCGGCATCTGTCACCAGTCATTGACCATCATTGATTATAGATGATTACAAAAGGATTGCAGTGAAACTTAAACTACACCTAAAACTACATAAAATACAAAAGACATTCAGGTTATCCCTAACAACCATGAAAGATTTGACAAAGGATGACAAAGCTGAATTTATAGATGTATTTACACATTTATTAATTTAATTATTTTAGAAAATAAGGTCAGGTAAAATGAAGATGCGGTGTTGAGAATTGGACACACAAAGTCCAAATTAAGGACCACGATGGCTAACTCTGAGGAGCATGGTTATACCCCCACACCATCCCATGGGTCTAATATACACACAGCACTAATTCAGCATGTAAAATTAGTTAATTAAAGATCCTATAACCTAGAGAGAAGTCTGTGAAACACACAGAAAACATAAAATAAGCAATGAAAAATAACACCAATCAAACAAACAGGTGTCAATAATGAATCTACCAGAAACATCTTGGAGGAGGGCTGATGTGGTTTTCAGATTGAAAAGGGTCTTTTATGTGCACAGAGACTTCCCTTTTAAAAGTCCATGGGCGATGTGTGTGACGGGGTGAGGTGGATACTATCGCAAGGCGAGTGGAGCCTTGCACAAATAACTGATTGCAGTCATGGCTACGCCACCTAGTGGATTTAGGGCACTAGGACCCAGAAAGGAACTTTGCTTCTTTCGATTGCTCTTCCACACCTCTGGTTCGACCTTGTTGCACCTCTTGAACCAGGACCACCATACAACACCATGCACAGGACGGACACAAATTTAAAAGAAAATATAAATAATTAATACAAAGGGATAAAATAATAAAACAGCAGAGTCCTATCGGCTCTGGTTTCCCTGCGACCCTCACCAGGATAAGCAGTTTCGAAGATGGATGGATGGATGGATGAATGGAGGAGAGTCCTGGGGGACTGGAGTCCACACCGATGCTAAGCACCCAGCAGTCCTGTTGAAGGTTAGCGAATCCTCCTTGACTTCCAAAGGGGAGAGGACAGAACCCAGGATGACTATGGGGGAATATAAAAAAAGTGCCAGTAAACGCACTTTGATATCCTATATTCCAGTCTAAGCCTAGAACACGACCTTCAGTAACGTGCACCACTCAATTCAATAACTAATCACAAAACCCGACACCAACTCTAAAGTCTAAAGCTCTATACACTGAGTCCCCTTTCCCCATTAAGAAATCTAAAATAAGTTAAAACTAGAATGTAAAACCTTTAAAAGACAGAGCTGGTTACAGAGTGTTAAGTTAATACAGAGCTGTACATAAGAATGGCTGATCCCTATAGCAATACAATTACTATTTGAGTTTTAAATAGACAAGTAGAATGTAGAATAATAAAATGCTAAATGAAAAACAAGAGCCCACTGCTAGGGTTTAAACTAAAAACCAATACACACTAAAAGCTAAATCTAAAAGGCAGGTTTCTTACACCATGGTTACAGACCTGTACTCTTAACTTGACAGACATGCATTTAAAACTGTATCCATAGGGCGTGTGCTTTGTAGTATTCTCATAGATATACAAGGTGTAACACAAATGAGTCCTGTAAAACTCTGGCAAGTGCACGATCACTTATCTTTTTGTGGGGGAAAGTGCCACACTGCATCCCCCCCATGCACTCCTCAGCCCAGATCTGCAGCCCTGGAATGCGGTGTGGACTCCAGTCCTAATCGCCACTGCTCCGTCCAACAATGCCTCTGATAATGCCACAAAAGTCCGTCTGTGCTTCGTTTGCTCAGTTTCTTTTCTCTGCTCTCTTCTCCAATCTGCGTGCTCGATCTCATGTCCTCAGCTGTTTCTGTAACCTTGATTTAAAAAGGCCTCAAGTCTCAAATTTGTGGATTGCCAATTGGTCACTGATTGCACCCAGCTGGAAAATCCCCAGCAATTGTTTGTTTTTCCAGTAGCCATGCTGCAATGGTGTCACCTCAAAACCCGTCTGTGAGGAAACCAGTCCCGGGTGAAACCCATCGATCTGCCAATTTACCTCTTCTCCCATCGATCTGCCAATTTACCCCTTCCTTGACGTCGATTTGCATGGATCAACACACATTCACCTGGCACTAACGGACCCCCTTTTCACTCCCTGATCATAATACTGGCGCTGACAATGCGAGGCTTGTGCTTCTATCTCCCCCATCCATTGATATGCACCCACCAACTGCTGGTGATGCTTCTGAACCCATTCTTCTGCACTAACTTGTTCTTGTCCCGTCACTAGGTCCACTGGTAGTCTGGTGTGTCTATCAAACATAACATAACTTTCCTGCTCTAGGGTACCTAGCATATTCATGAACATTTGATTAAACCTTTCACAGGTGCCATGTCCCTGGGGAAGGTATGGACTAGTCCTGCTCTTCTCACAGCCATAGTACCGGCACAGCTCATGAATGAGATGACTCAAAATTCGCTCCCTGATCAGAATGAAACCTCTGTGGACAGCCGAATGGTTGGATTACAGTATGCCATAAAGCACGGGCAGTGGTTAATGCAGTTTGATCTCTGGTAGGTAAAGCCCATGCAAAACAAGGAACAAGTCAGTTATTACCAAAATGGTCTGGTATGCATCAGTGGGTCGACTCAAAGTTAAAAAGTCAATTGCTACCATCTCTAAGGGGGCAGCTGCAGCTATCGAGACAAGTGGGACCTTACCATCGGTCTTGGCCTTCCGAGAGATACATCTCTCGCAGGTGGAGACCCAATGGCGGTTTTCTTTCTCCATCTTTGGCCAATAGGACCTCCATCGTAGCACAGATAGGGTCTTGTGTCCCCCAGATGTCCAGAATGGTCATGGAATTTTCCAAAGACAACTTTCCAAAGTGCCTGCCTCTTTCCCTGTGGAACAAGAATCTGTAGGTGTACCTCACCAGTGTTTGGATCCTGACTCCATCTCATCAATACTCCCTCTTCGATGCTGAGCTTTGTCCACTGCTGGGACTCTACTTGCCGCTCTCCGACTGAGGGTTGGCTTCCTCGGTCTATATAACTGAACTCTATTCAGCGCAGGGTCTTCTTTCTGGAGGGCCATCCACTTATGAGGGTGCCAACCCCAAACTTGGGCTTGTGCGGTCTGGACCATAGGCCTTGTATTAACTTGCTGGATCTGAGCGCCATCCTCCTCCTGGACCTGGGATTCTAAAGGCAATCTGGACAGAACATCTGCATTAACATTCTCCTTGCCTAGTCGATATTTCAGCTTATAATTATAATTCTCCAGTTGAAAGACCCAGCGCTGCTCCACTGCTCCCATTTTCAGATGAACAAGGGGATTGTGATCTGTGAATACAATGAATTGACCACCCCATAAGTAGTCTTTAAACTTATCAGTGATTTCAAAGCGAGCAGTTCCAGTTTAAAAGAGCTATAATTTGCATAATTTCTCTGCTGGATGCAAACTCCTACTGGCATATGCAATCACGCACTCCCTTCCATCCTGCACTCATGATAGGACGGCTCCCAATCTTCCCAAGCTAGCATCTGTATGAAGCTGGAATGGTAGAGAAAAGTCAGTGAAAGCAAGAACAGGGGCTTGTACCAAAGATAGGTTGCGTATGCAACCCCGGTTATCTGAAAATGGAAGCACTGCCCAAGGGGGAGGGGTTTCTGCGCACTTCCGTAGGAACCCGATCGAAATGTCACCCTATCAAAGCTGCCATTGGCCCCTGTGCTCGTCACTCAGAACAGGTCCCTTCCCACTTCCTGTTCTATAAAACATGACGTCAGTGCAGGTTTGTCCTCTTTTGCCAGGAGCCAGGACTCCCGCGCGACCTTGCAACCCTTGGCCAGTGCTTCCTTTTTCAGATAACCGGGGTTGCACACGTAACCTATCGTTATCTTTCAAGTCGGAAGCACTGCCCAAGGGGGAGGGGTTACTGTATAACAAAACCATCGCAAGGGAGGAGGCAGTGAGCTATTAAGGGAGCCTTGGAACACAGGAGCAGTTGACGCCTGCTGGTTAGATCGGCTAACGCAGGGCAACATTAGCTCTACTGTATACACAGTAGGCAGCGAAACTCAAGCGCCATCAGCTGGGAACAGCAGCAGTGAACTCCATTCTACAATTTTAGAATGGAGTCCTGCTGTTTAACACATAATACATATATACATACATATACATCACGGGGTGCAGGAGCTGACTCATGCGCCACACGTGGAACACAGAAGCAGTTGACACCTGTCGAATAGTGCAGCTACAACAACTACAGCTCTTACCGTGTGAATAAATTAACTATGTACACAGCAGGGCACTGGAGAACTCAAGTGCCCTCCGCTGGAGGACAACAGCAGCGGTCCCCTGCTCTATGGCGTAATACAACCAGAGCGGACCACAGACCTGCTGACCAATAAACAGAGCGGGGTACAGGCCAAAGCATGCACTACCGCAACACAATTTTAATGAACGAACTATATACAGGGCGGCCTCGTAAGGCAACATGCCTGTAGGCCGCATGACAAGTCCTGGGAACACATCGACAGTTGCTGTCAGTACATCCAGGAGCAGCTTGCGTGGGTGCTCGACTGGAAGGCATAGTCCGGTGGAAGGGAAAGACACGGTTCGCTAGCTCCCTCAGGAAGCACTTACAGGGGCAGACTGGGAGAGGAAAGGCAGGAGCCAGAGCCCGTATGCTACTGGGGCTCGACTGCAGCCAACACCGGGTTCCCAATGGAAGGGACCGGTCCCGTCACATCCAACCTGTAGAACCGGGCAAATGTAAGAGGTGAGGCCCAAGCTGCAGCCGCACAAATGTCTGCCAAGGGGGCACCTTGAAAAAGGGCCCATGATGTGGCCACGCCTCGAGTCGAGTGGGCCACCAGGTGATCAGGCACCAGGGTCCCGGTAGACTCGTAGGCCATGGTAATGGTATCCACAATCCAATGCAAGAGGCGTTGCCTGGCCCTGTGTCCACGCTCCATAAGACACAAACAGTTGGTCTGAGAGCCGAATGTCCTTAGTGCGTTCCAAATAGCACCTGAGGGCCCGCACAGGGCAGAGCAGGTGATCCGACTCTCTTTCTCTGAAGCGAAGGGAGGAGGATGAAAAGCCATCAACTCAATAGGCCTGTTGACATGAAATGGAGACAGCACTTTCGGGAGGAACACAGGGTTAGGCTGTAGTGTGACCTTGGAGCCATCTCCAGCAAAATGGACACACGATGGGTGTACGAACAGGGCGTGTAACTCGCTCACGCGTTTTGCAGAGGTGATTGCCAGCAAAAATGCAGTCTTAAGTGACACCAGCTTCAGCTCATCTGAGTTCAGTGGCTCAAATGGGTCTTGGGAAAGTGCGTCCAGCACTACATCAAGGCGCCTTGCCGGCAGTGAAAGGGTTCGAGGAGGCCGTAGCCGTCGAGCTCCCTTTAAAAACTGCACAGCCAGAAAATGAGACAGAGGAGGTTCGCCATCAATCCAGACATGACATGCGGAGATGGCCGCCAGATACATTTTGAGCGTGGATGGGGACTTGCCCTGGTCCAACAGCTCTTGTAGAAATTGCAATATGACCCTGATGGGGCAAATAATTGGGTCTTGACCGCTGTCTTGGCACCAGCTGCTAAACGTCCGCCAGCGGTAGGAATAATGCGACCTCATAGAGGGAGCTCTCGCCGAGTGAATAGTGGCAACTACCGTGTCCGACAGACCCAAGGCAATCAATCGCTCCAGCTCAGGGGCCAGGCCCAGAGCTGGAGGAGGGCCGGATTGGGGTGCCAAAGCGTGCCCTGCACCTGGGACAACAAGTCTGCTCTCACTGGGAGCTGCGAGGCCAACGTGGGGCTATCAGCAAAACTGTCGCTCATTCTCTCCTGACCTTCTCCAGGACCACTGGGAGAAGGGGGAATGGTGGGAATGCGTAAAGGAGACAGCGCGGCCATGTGTGGGCTAGCGCGTCGATCCCTAGGGTTCCTGAGCGGTCTCGGATGGAGAACCATAGTGGGCAGTGTGTGGACTCCACGTCCGCCCTGCCGAACTGGCTCCACAGTTGTTTGTAGCACAAGCGGGTGGAGGCGCCATTCCAAGACCGGGGGGCCTCCCTGAGAGAGGAGGTCCGCCGCCGTGTTGGACAGGCCTGGGAGGTGAACTGCTCTGAACCGTGGCTGCGCCCACAGAAGTAGATGGCGTGCTAGACAGTACAGTCTGCACGACCGGAGACCTCCTTGCCTGTTGATATAGGCAACCACCGCTGTGTTGTCCGTCCGAACCAGCACGTCTGTCCCGCAGAACTGGCAGGAAATGAGACAGTCCAAGGAGTACTACGTGTAACTCCAGGATGTTGATATGGAGGGCCCGTGCTGGCTCCGTCCACCTGCCTCGGACTCCACATCCATCGCAGACTGCTCCCCAACCCTGCTTGGAGGCGTCTGTTGTCATGACTGCTCGGTGGTAGACTGGCCCCAGGGACACACCAAGGGTCAAATTGTGGGGGCTCCGCCACCAACGGAGCACCTTCCAGCACGCCGGAGTGACTGGTCCATGTGTATCCGAACCTGCACCCTCGAGTGAAAACAAACCAGCCAGTCGTCTAGATAATTGAGGACACGGACCCCCTGGCAATGCAAGGGGGCTAACACGACGTCCATGCACTTAGAAAAAGTGCGTGGCGCTACCGACAGGCCGAAGGGGAGAACAGCAAACTTGAACACTCGGCCCTCGAAGGCAAAGCAGGGGAAACTTCATGTGCGCCTGCGCAATGGGGATGTGAAAGTAAGCATCTTTCAGATCCACTGTGGTGAACCAGTCGCCGGGCTTGATGGCCTGGGACATGGTGCGCAGGTTGAGCATCTTGAAGCGTGGCACCTTGAGGTTCAGGCGCCTCAGATCCAAGATGGGTCGGAAACTGACATCTTTCTTGGGCACAAGGAAGTATGGGAAATAAAATCCCTTGTGCTGCCCCAGTGGGAGCACTTCACGGATTGCTCACTTCTACAGGAGAACGGCAATTTCGACGCGAAGCGCCACACACTGCAACGGGTCCCTCACTCGCGTCCACACCACGCCCTGGAAGGGGGATGGACGTATCTGAAATTGCAGGGAGTAGCCAACTGATATAATTTGGAGCACCCAAGTGTCTTGGGTGCAGAGTTGCCAATTGGAGAGTTGCTGGGGGGTGTAAGGGTGGGTCAGAGGCTGCTGGAACGCCTCAGGGGTGGGGCTCGGGTGGTGGAGCAGGTGGGATCGGGCCAGGTCCCCTCCTACCACGAGCTGCTGTGGGCCGCCGGAGGCCAGGGCGGCAAGCCTGGGGGGGCGCCTGCCTGCCAGTGAGACGCTGGTGAAGATCGGCAGGCGGGCGGGGCTGTGACCTGGGCTGTGGTCCGGCCTGTGGCCTGGGAGCCACGTAGGCCCGTAGACTTAACCACACCATGTGTGCCGGGGTTTCCGGGGACACCGGTTGACGCGGAGTCCGGGGTCCGCGGGGGCCGAGGGTAGTAGACTACCAGCTGTAGCGGGCTCTAAAACCGAGGCACGCGCGCACGGACTGGGAGGGCTAGCAGTGCTCGTTCTCAGCGAACTGAGAGAGCAAGATCTCCGGCAGCTGCAGTCGTGGGCTGTAGTGCGGGCGCAAGCCAGCGGAAGAGCACCTCACGCAGGAGAGATCTCTTACGACACACCAAAGCTCAGGCCGGGCAGCCTTGGATTTACTGCCGCTGCTAGCGCTCCTGCTGTGGAGGAAAAAGCCATGTGGACAAAAAACCAACACAGCAAGCAGTCAGAATATATAAGGCACTATATAAACAAAACTATTATTTTATTGCTATTTGTAGCCAAAACTGAAACCGAAAGCGCACCGGAGCCCCGGAGCCCCGGAGCACGGACGGAAACAGACGGATTAGCTATCCATAATAATAACTAATAACACAAATAGACACAGACAATAATCATAACGGTGATGACAGCACAGCTGTGAACCAACCAACCGACAATAATAATAATAATAATTGTTAATAAACAATTAGGGTCTAATCCACAAGACAAGACATGGAGAGCTCATGTTCTCAGGTCCAGGCGAAGAGGCAAAAGAGGATGAACCTGCGCTGATGTCATGTTTTATAGAACAGGAAGTGGGAAGGGACCTATTCTGAGTGACGAGCGCAGGGGCCAATGGCAGCTTTGATAGAGTGACGTTTCGATCTGGTTCCTACTGAAGTGCGCAGAAACCCCTCTCCCTTGGGCAGTGCTTCCGACTTGAAAGATAACTACCGTTTTAAAGTGTTAAAAGCCTGAGTCCATTTGACTTCTGCTTTCCCTTCTGGGCCAAGCCAACTAATAGCGTGTTAATTGGGCGGGTAATTTTGGAAAAGCCCATTAAAAACCTCCTGTAATACCCAACAAACCCTAGGAAGGACCTCACCTGCTGCTTTGGCACCTCCCACTGCTGAACCACTGCTGTCTTTTCTGGGTCTTGCATTACTCCTTGGTTGCTGACCACATGGCCTAAAAACTTAACTTGGGATTGAAACAATTTACATTTCTGGGGTTTCAGTTTCAGGCCATATTTCCTCATTCTTTCGAATACCTTTTCCAAGTGCTGAAGATGGTCCTCAAAAGTGGGAGAAAAGACAATTTATAGACTATTAACATGCCATGTAAATACCCTAGCAGCATTAGTTTCTTAAAAGTGGGCATTACATAGTCTGCAGGGCATCCGTGAGAATTTGTATAATCTCATAGGGGTGGCAAAAGCAGTCTTTTCTTGGTCTTGGGGGTCGATTTAGCCACTGGCAAGGTCGAGGGTGTAATACCACTGGGTTTGTTTCAAGGTGGTCAAGGTCTCTTCAATTCAAGGGAGTGGGTAAGCATCCTTATGGGTCACCGAATTCAATTTCCTATAGTCCACGCAAAAACAGCATGTCCCATCATTCCTTTGGACAAGCAAGACAGGCGCTGCCCAGGGGCTACTGCTCTCCCGGATTACCCTGGTGTCCATCTTACCTTTCAAGAGGTTCCTCATCTCCCAACACAGAGTGGGGGGTACTGGCCGATATCATTCACGAATCGGAGCTGCATCACCTGTAGGAATCCCATGATGAACAGCATCAGTCCTTCCATGATCATCCTCGTGTGCGGATAAAACATCGCCCCAGTCGCCAAGCACCTGCTGAACACGTTCTTGTTGTTGGGTAGTCAATCACTCTCCCTGTTGGGACAGAGCTAGAAGAGCCTCAATCCACTCTTCGGGTTCCAGTACTGCTTACCTGTCAAACCCCAACTTCTACAACCCCAGGGTGTACTTCCTGCACAGTCCAATCGGTGGGTCCCCTTACATCCAATGGGTCAATCACGAACACTGTTGCCAGCTTCCGGTATTTGTAAAGGTAGACTGGAAAAGGATTAAGATTCCTAACACTCACTGGGATCTTCCCACACTTTGCTACTACCTATTTAACATTAAATAAGTGATAAGTGATACTCATAATAATAATAATAATAATAATAATAATAATAATAATAATAATAATAATAATGATACTAGTGATAAAATATAATAAAAACCCAGGTTCAAGGAAAACAAAGAAAAATAAAATGCACCCCTAGTTACCCACGTGACAATGTGCATCCTGTGCGTTATCTAGAATTAGAAGAACTCCTATGTATGTAAACTGTACTGGGATAGTAAGACAAGTTCATCACAAGTACCAGTAATTGGTATTTTAAGCAGCACTCTCTGCATCGGCAGATTTTTTTAAGCACTATTCATTTATCCTTTGATACCCAGCAGTCTCTGACAGCTGACTATAAAAACAGATGCAGGGAAGCAGATAAGACATCCACTGCACAGTTGGATCCATTTCAGGTTTTGTATCTAGTACCTGGACTTGTTTCCAGGTACTAGATATGTGAAACCTGTGGCCTTATTTTAGTGAATTTTCAAGAGACAGGCATACATGGTTAACAGCTGTATTCTTTTACGATTGCAGTTACAAGGGGGGACAGAGACGGGGAATGTAGACCAGGAGGATTCTGGGTTCGTCAGGACTGGAGCCTCCTTGAGGTGACCAGGAAGCCCTGCCTGCCACTTTGATTCTCTAAAGAAAAAATAAATGAACCCCCAATAAAATAAAATGAAGATTTGCCAGATTGACTAACAGATCTGAATTCCTCAGGAGTTGTAACTACACAGAACATGATGATCAATTGTCTGAATCACATTAGTGTTGTCTGTACATGTTCACTTGTTGGACCAAATTCTGTGTGTTATGCACCCCATAAAAATTACATTACTATATAAGTCGCTATTAACAAACATAAGACACCCCTTTAAGCTCGAACTACATGATGAGAAACAAACTATGAAAAGAAGCTGTCAGCGTCACAGTTACTAGGGCTGGCTGTTTAGATCTTCACCCATCTTAATAAAATTGCACCAGAGCCTGCTACTATTCATTAGGGAAGTACCTAAAACCTCATCACAGGAGGGAAAAACCTCTGCCATATACAATATATACTCAAGAAAAACAATCCGATTTGGTGTGTGCCATAGTTTCTGCCTTGATTCCATTAAATTGCCTTTAAATAATGCGGTATTAATTCACTTTCACTTCACCTTTATCATTTTTGACAAACACCAACAGAGGTTCCAATTCCCAAATGTGGTTTAATTTAAAGCTTCACAGAGAGGACATTTTCTAGCTGTAAACACTTTAATCCCAAATTAAAGGCATAATTTGGCCAGTGAAAACAGGCTTGTTTCTGTTAAATGACAACAGGCAACAAACATCTGACCTAGTTCAACTCCCCATCTGCAGGTGCAGAAGAAGTGATTTAATTCACCCATTTATCTGTCAAAATGTATTTCTCCCACCTTCTTTTTCCTTCCAAAACCCCCCCAAAAAAACACTTGGACGTCTTCAAAGTCAATATTTCAAACGCAGCTCTTAAAAGTGAATGTTTCAGGCAGCCTGACTTGTACAGAAAACTACAAAAAATTCAACAACTACGGATAGTCGTTCCATTAAAGGCAAGAATATATTGCAAGGCAGTTTACTTCATAATTTGGGTTGCATAAGGGGATAAAAACAAATCTACCACCTCATCAAAAACTAATATAGGAGGCATTAAATGGTTTGCTGTTGTTTTTTGATGCGTATACAGGTGAAATATTAGAACTGAACATGTGAGATACTAAAACTGTGGCTCTGGTTAACTGCACTGCAGACAGGAGATTGTGTAGTTGTTCTCAGGCTCCTGTTAATTCAATACCACAAGATTCTGTTATGGTATCTCACCTTCAAGTGTATTTTATTACTGAATTTGTCATGTCAAATTTAAAATCCGTACAAATAAATCCTCCATAGTTTATAGACTAATCTATTAAAAATTCATTTTAGCTAGATTGTTTGGTTATGTCCTATAGAACCTCTAGACTGGTGTTCTTAGCTTCACAGCCTATACAACTGTAAATCATCAAGACCATGAAATTTTTTATAACCTAACCCCTTCCCTTCTTGGAATTTGACAAAAACGCAAGAAATTTGTGTTGAAAATGTAGGGTCATAAATCCAATCATTGACTTCTGTTCACCCGCATGTCCACACTCTGATGTTTCAGTAACACCTTCTGGTACAGCACACATGTAAAAGAAACCTCACTGACACCGAAAACAGACGTCTCCTTTAGCACAACCTGTTTGAGCAGCTGGCATCCTGGATTCATCTTTATCTGACATCTGCACATTTCTTTCTGTGTGTTGGTGATAATCTGGCGAGGTGATATGCAATCGTTTATGAAAACCCTCTCGCACTTGCACAGTTGAACTTAGACTCACACATCCTTTGCAAACAAATCTCTTCTTAAATTAATTACAAATAAAAACAAACTCCCGATTCTTGGTTTATGGTATTAATAATGATGATGACCTCATATAAACGTTAGGAAAGTGCTGTGGATAATATCAGAGGCTGTCTTGTTTAGTTTTGATCAAGGCACTTTCCAATATTGTTGAGAATGACCAGTATAGAATAATTACCTATTTAATAGTCTGTGTGCTTTGGATGAGTATGGGATAAGATATCATTATCCCTTTTTAAAATTATTTTCAAATCCTTTTTTCTTTTCTTTTTTCTTAAACAAAATGGATTTTTTTACTCTGATGTAATTGGAAACAGGGACTTTTTCCAGTTGCAACAAATTCTTGTGTTACAGTACTGTATTCCTATGGCAAAATGTGAGTTCCTGGGAGGAGAATAAATGGCTCGAAATCGATAAGTGCTCCCGTAGCGAGAGCTACACTCACTGCAGATTCCAGATGCTCAACATTCTTGACATCAGTATGGAAAAATTTACTGTTAGTCTAGAGAAATTTAATATCACCATTCTTGTCATATCCCTCATAGCTACATTATTAGGACAAGTCTGTGGAAGCAATAACCCCAAGTTAAATGATAAAAAAATATGGAGCCTGCGTTTCATTATTGTTGCTGATTATAATACAATTACCTTGTTTGAAATGAGGAGCATAGGATGTGAGGGACCACAAAAATCACACACCTTCATTAGTAAGAAGATCTGGTAGGGGATATTGCTGAAAGCTTTTTCTTTTGTACCTTTTTTTTTCATTTTGCTGCGGTTCCGTGCTATAGATGCAGGTCAATGTCTTATTTTTTCAATATTGCAGTGGGGCAATAAACAAGAACGGAGTGTGCAGGTAAGGCCCAGAACAACACTGTAAACTTGTATAGGCCTAATAAAAAAGGGGACAGCTGCAATTTATTAAATTTCCCCCAGTCAAAAAGTAAGAGGCATCAAAGGGATCACACTAATTTAGGCTTTGAAATGCCTTGTATGGATTACTGCCGTCAGCTTAAAAAGATGTAGCCGCTATCCCGTATGCTGGTTCCAAGAGCAGGAATGCCGTGGCAATGTTAATGCCAACCTGTTTTGTGACATATGGGGATTCTATATACACGTATGATAAGCTCATGGAAAATCAGGGCTGCTTGTGTGAGAGTAGGGTGACAAAAGGGAAATAGATTCATGATTTTACATTTTATTTTTTACTTCAAGAAAAGATCGTGGTCAAGATGCGCTGGAGAAAGCATGTGTTGGAGAAATGTGTTAAGTAATGGAAAGACAAGGGAACAGGGAGCCCAGCAGCACCAATCTCTTACATCATGTAGGTATGTAGGCATGAGGCTCAGGTGTGACAGATACTAATTCCAAGACAGAAAGAGGGCTAAGGGAGTGTTAGAGAAACATTTTAATACTGGCTCAAAGAAATTGTATAATTACATAGAATTATGTCATTAAGCAATTATATTATTAAATTATTAGATACTTTCAAATATAATGTAGCAGCTGTGATTAATCTTAACCTTGAGGAATAGTTTGGGAGTTTAAGACACATCTGAGTGTTCCAGTAAGGACACAATAGACTTATTAAAACACTGACAGCACGGCCTGTTGTCTAGGTAAGCACAGAAAGAATAATAGAAGTATAGTGTTCAAGACCTGCTGTAGTAACATTACTTTGACTGAGAAGTAAAATGGTGACAATAGAATGTTAATTATAATAAATACATACATTAAAAATGCATAAATACACTGAAAATTGGGCCTCGGTGTAAGAGGAAATAATATCACAATGTGAGAATTGAAATAGATACAGACACATTTTCTTCAGAATTTTCAAAGTTTCTAGTGTGTGGAAGAGTGTTAATATCTTCATCAGTAACTGTGTATGGAGCAGGTCTCGGATACCTGACCAGTCAAATATCTAGAAAAGCAGCAAGACTAGTGAAACATACCCTCTGAAGGTATGTTTCAATTTTAAGGGATTTAAACACATGCTGTAGGTCCTTTCCAACTACTAAATAACTCTGTAATGTAGTTCCAAAATATTTATTATTAAAACTAAAACTAAAAAATTAAATAATGTACATCTCAAGCTAACCACTAAGACAGTCTCACCACAGTCCCTAGGGTAATATGTTGTATGCCAGTTTTCCAGCTTTTTATTGTTTTTCGGGTTTATTTTTTCTACTATTTGGTTTCATTTATTGACTCTTAATTTGCAAAATGCATTTTCTAGAGAGCAGGGCACCAATTAAATAAAGTTTCTCCTGCTGAGAATAAATTAACTGTGTACCAGTAAAGCACACAGGGTACAGAATGAGCAAACTTACGCACAGTGGATTTAGATAGAAAGTATGTGTATAATGAGCAATTTAATAAGAGGACTGTACATAAAAGTTAAATTGTGGCATTCAAAATGTTCATGGGAAAAAATAAATTGATATGATTAAAGAGTAATAAGAAACATATTAACAGTTTGTTTTCTTGCAAGACGTATTTTTTTTTTCCAGGCTCATTAAGCTGCTTAAACATCTTACACAATGTCCTCAGCATGAAAAGACTGCTGTTCTTCCCTGAATACACTTTTGTGCTATTTCAACATTATGCATTTACTCATTAAGTTCCCTTTTTCAAATTTTTAATCACATTTTATATATTTATCAAAGTTATTTTTACAGAAAAGTGTTTGGGCCACTTGTTGACTCAGCTTTCATTATTTTACTGTCATCTGCTAATAAATGTTAATCATCTGAAAATGCTCAATTGCTGAAAAAATTTTTTTTGACCGTCAATAACAAGAGATCTTCAATTTCTTACAGGATTGCTTTGGAATGCACTCAATGCCAGTAATTGCTTCAAATGACTATAATAGTAATTGATGGTCTGGGTTAATACTTGGTCTGTATTCATTTCTATAGCAGTTACGTAACCGACGTCTAAATCCAATGTCAAATATTGTAATCCCTATATATATATATATATATATATATATATATATATATATATATATATATATACTATTACTGTGTAGCACAACCATTACACTTATTTTATTTTATATTACATAAATTCAATTAATTGAACAATCAGGTCTATCATTCAACTAATGAATAACGATCAATATTTTCTCAATTTAAAAGACCAGATTTTTTTTTTTTCATTCATTATGACTGTCGATTATACGGTTAACAGAAGCACTGATAGCTCTTTAAACGCTGTGGTATAATGGATGGCAAACGACTGAATAAAACTAGCACACATGTAGTATTTAAATTGAAATATTAACATAAAACATTAAAATTATTGGTATAAGTAACATCAAAGCCCTTTTTTTAAACGCATCACTGCACAGTTAAAACAATGAGGCAGGTGTGTATTCGAGGTAACCACTCTCAGTGTCCACTCAGTCTGACTACAGTTGTAAGAAGATACTTGTAATGCTATACAATGCATTTTTAAAAAATAATATACATTTCTATTTTTATTTTTTTTACCATTGCGATAAGCATTGTTATAGGCTACTGTAACATCAATGCCTTGTATTTATTAAAGTATTACTGTGTAGCACAAGCATTACACTTATTTTAATAAGAGCCTGATTAATCTACCGGTTAATCAACTAATAGCCATTGATTAACTGATCATTGTTTTAATAGACTGACAGCCCTATATATATATATATAGTTTGTTTGTTTGCTTTATTGTATAATTATTTTTTTGAAACTTGACCAGTTGATTCCTGTACTAATCTAATTTCCCTTAATAAGAAATCAGCTGTGTTTGGTGCTCTTTTAATCCATGGTCATTCACAGACAGAGGTAAGAGGAGGAGGAGGTTTGAGCATTTGACAAGCAGTCCCCAGTCACTGAGTGCTTACACAAACACTTTCACAGAACATATCCTTCCCCTCAGACATTGTGTTCCTCTATCTTCCCTCCATACTTTCTGTCTTTCAAAACGTTAATTGCCCTCAACCACAAGTGGGGATAACATTAGAAAAGGAATTCAAATAATAAGTGAAACGGATTACAAAATAAACATTTCAAATGGAATATAGTTTCTCTAAACAAAGTGTCTTCAGAAAGTGTATACATACTGATATTCTAGCTTGTCTGATAACTTTAGTATTATTATGACCTCAAAACAATTCAAATGGTATTGAGAAATCTCCTTCCAGTCAAAATGTACTGCACTGTAAGTCACCTGTGAAAAAATACATGGATTACAAATGTTCCACGGTATTCAAAGTCAGTCGGAAAATAGAATAAAAGTGAAATATAATGTAATGCCAATATTTGGAACGATGCTACAGGACGTGGGCTTTGGAAATTGTTCTCCTTGTTACAAACTCAGATCTGTGCAGTGTGAATTTGAGTAACAGAAAGAGAATTGTCAGTATTAAATTCTATTGATCTCTCTCCATTGATATGAGTCACGAATCACAATAATTAATACACACTTCCCCATTACTTGCAAAAAGGAGGGGGGAGATTGTTCCCCCTGCAGATCCACCAGATCTGAACCTCCCATACTGACAGGGAGGCTAGCAGAGAAGGAGGGAAACACTGGACGCTCACTCGGGTTCAGTGTAAATACAACAGCGTTCCTTGAAAGCTTCCATTCGTACCAACAACACCAAAGCCATGGGGCTCGAGAGTTCACTGTACCTGTGTCATTTCCAGGTCCTGTTGATAGCGCCGGCATGGTTCCTGCCTGTGGAATATCACACAGGAATGTCAGAGTAACACTCTATAGCCAGAACGCAGGGATCAGATTCGGTTCAACCACACTCGGCCAAGTTGTCTTCAGGAAGATTTATGCCATTGGCAGACGCTCCCTAGAAAGAACAGAAATTGAATTAACAATACAGGACAACAGTGTTTCTACTGTATATTTTTAACAACAGCTACGATGTAGTCTTTAGAGAGAATATGCAATAATATATGCACTGGTTTGAAATTAGAAGATGACTTTGCAGAAAAATACTTGATAATCTGGGAACAATATTGGATGTAAAAGCTTACGTTCCTCCCTCTTCACAGTATTCACACTGGCATAGTGAAATTACCTACTTCTATGAATGGTCAAAGAAATCCTGGATGTGAAAATCCTTCTACATTGTTTTAAATAATTCCTTGATTAGATAAATAAATCTCAATTACAAAGCTTAAGAAAAAGGTCAGGATCTATTATTATTGTTATCATTAATAATAAATAAATGTCTTTCAGAACAACTTAAGCAGGGTGCTGAAACACTAGAAATAAAGGGTCTTCAAAGTTTGACCTTTGACCTCTGAATCTCAGCCAGCATCTGCAGGTGGTGCTACTGTATCATGGCTAATTTAGGACGTCTGTTCTACCACAGTCCAGAGAGGCCCAGCCCCGACTCCGAGTCACAGCACGGCCTTCACTCAAGCAGGCAGCTGTAACAGCAAACACTTTACTACTGTACTGAATCATCTTAATTTGAGGTAAACACCCTACAACACAATGTCATTCTGTTGTGAAATACTTCAGATGTTAAAGACAATCTTCATTACATTTCCTTTCATGAAAAGGACAACAGTTATGAGGTAAGTACAAATAGCTGCTTAATGAGCATAAATGATGCTTTAATTCAGCCAGAGCTGTAGAGTAAGAGGAAAGAATCGGAACATGAAAGAGGGACTAATTATATGCAATGGACTGTGCTCAATCTGCCAGTTCTAAACACATCTAAACACAAACTCACATCAGAATCCGAATCCCCTTAAACATATCCACTACTTTTTAAATCTAAATCACTTGACAACAGACATGCAATGTAGGGTTGAATGGACAGGAAAGGTATCAACATACAAAAACAATCCACAGCTGCAAAAAGGGTCAGTCGAAGCAGACGATGGGGAAGAAGCCTTTCAAAACTGCATCTCTCTGCTCTTCCTGCCGCTGACATGGCGAATTAGTTTCCACTTCAGACGTGCTTTTGTCAAAGTGTGAATCAAAGTGCTTCAGACAAGCTTGCACAGCCCCCCCACCGACGGCCCCCAGTGGCCTGCTGCTCATCACCGTCTCCACACAGCTGCTATGACTCGTACAGCGAGCGCTGCGTAGCCCCCCTCAGCCGCCACACTTCTCCCTCTGCCCCGCACGCCACTCCGCTCCCCGCACCGCCTCTCCCGCGGCTCCCCAGCACGCCGTCCATCACCCCCGTGCATCCGCCTGTCAGGACACATCGGCCCGTCCAAGACTCTCCTATCCATCAGCTGGAGCTACACTTCCAAGAATGCTTATCCATCTCAGCACATATATCGTGCGGCGCTCCGTGAGTGCCTGTCAAAATATAGCCCAGCTGTGGGATCCAAGAATAGCTATCAAGGAAAAGAGCTACTGTTCCAAACAGACCCACCTGTCAGACTGATCTCTCGCAAACCAGGGCTTTTTGAGGAAGAAAGTGTACGCACACGCACATGGACATACATACGCACATGCACGCACACACATGGTAACCTTTTTAAGAGACCTTTTGTAATTGACTTTCCTACAGTCTTATTAAAAATAGCTTATATGTTGAACTTGCATTCCTTTTCCCTTGAAAAGTGCAGTGCTTTTTAAATCCATACCAACAAAGAGTTTGGAGCCACAGGAAGTTGTTCAAGTCAGGCACAGTGCTGACATGTTCTCAGAAACCTCAATCTCATCTCAGATTCAAACCGATCCTCCAATTCAGTTCTAGGCTAGAGGTCTGGAAGGTGCCCAATTGTGTTGGATTTTAGACTAAATGTAAACTCAGTGAACCACAAGATGCCTTTTATTTGTCAGACCACAAGAAAGGTTCACGATTCCTGGTCTATTCTGTGATGGAGACTGGTTTTCTAAGGATTCCTTACCAATTGTCATTGTTAGAGTTCAATGTGTTGTCATCGTTAAGCCCTGTTACAATAAACAGCAATCGGAAAAAACAACTCAGCCTGGAAGAACCTGATAGACTTATTAATAACACAGCTTCTCATTACGGGCCTGTCATGGGATATTTCACACACTGAGCTCCAACGGCAGGCACTCCAGTGCAAACCAGGGACATCATGGGACCTTGTTATATAAGAGGAAACTGGTGTGCGGTCATCTGATTCAGTACGGCCCAAGGCAGTCTGCTTTTACTCAACCAGCCGATGGATTGCAGATGATGCGGTACACAATGTAAAACAATTGAAGACCCATAGTACAGGGAATCTAATTACATGTTGCATCTGGAAAGACAATACTACTAATAAAAAATAAAAAAAGTGCTGCTTGCCTAAATTAAATAAATATTTAACATCAAAACCAATCCCATAAAGCATAATCTGAACTCTACTAGAAACTGGCAGTTCAATACTTAAAAACATAATAAAAAAATGGAAGCACTAGCACTGGGAAATTAGCTGTTTAAGAGCAAATAATATATACATAAATACATATCTCTATCTTTCTGTATATTTATATCAGTTAACATTATTGCAGCAGTTGAGCTAGGCTGGACATGTGTCTGTCTTACCCATCATGCACCTGAGAATTCTCATAGAATGACAATTGAAAACTCTGCCTTCTCCATACAAAACTATTTAAAAAATACAAACTTATTAAAACCATTACAACTCAGCTCAGCAGTGTAAAGGGTGAGTAGAATATTTTCTTTCATCTGTTAGGATGTGGGGGGGGTCAGGTGTTTCTTATAAGGGAACGATAGCTATGGCAGAAGGTAGTATGGGATCAATTTGTTTTGAATGCAAGAATACCAGCTGCTACAACACATCCTGACAGGAATGACCAAATATTCTGAAACTGTATGCCAATCCATCTTTCCATAAAAAATCGAATATGAAGCCAGAAACCTCAGAGCAGTATCAAGTGCACCCAAGATGTCTACAATTCCCAATGGCCTCTAACAACTATCCTGAAAAAAATAAAAGTAAAAACCAGAATCTTTCTGAAATACTATTATTCCAGTTGTGCCTTACTTCTGTATATCACACACTATCATATTTTAGAGGAATTTGCCATGTGGAAAACTCGACAGCAATGAAAGGTATGTTTGAATTTCCACCAGGCCCTTAGTCACCTATTAGACTACCGTGGTACCAACGACATCTAGTGGATTCACACACAACTGCAGTGAAGGATTTCAAGCAGCTGTGTACAGACAAATAAAGATACATTAACATGTTGTGAAAAACACAGAAAATGTTTTGTCTGAATCAACGCAATACCATAGGAAAGTAATTATTTCAGAAAGAAAACAGACCGGCCAGACTAATATGAACCTTCTTTCCATTTTAAAAACAAGCCTGCCATGTGGGTGGAACTCACAGGATCCCAGCTGGTAGCCACCTATGGAGGAGCTATGGAAAATCAGGTCTTTCATCTGACATTGAAAGGAGCATACAGCTCCCTCGCATCCCTTAAAAGAAATGGGTCTCGTGAGCCTAATGAATTACAGCTAAAACGTTTAGCTCGGAGGCACCTAGATGCTCCCCATCCGGTGCAGTGAAGTGAACCTTACAGAGGACACCACACACTATAAAATTATAAGAAAAAGAAAAAGAAAAACATTAAACAGCCCTCTATCAACTTAATGTGCTTCACCGACAATAACTGTACTATAAAGCTGTAATTGATTGTGGACAAGGCTTCTCCTTCCATGAGATTTACTAATGATTTAGTGAGGATTTGATGTAGCGGACTACAGAATGAATACATTTCTCTGGAAAAGACAGGATTATTCTTGACATCCTGGCACTTCACCATTGTTCAGACATTTGAACAGGAAATATGTCACAGGACTGGCAGAGTTCAAAACTAGAGGGAGCCACTGATTTAATCCATCTCAACAACTGTGTAGTGTGTTCTGCACACAGGATATCGCCAAATGTAAATGCCCCATGCTTACAGTGGAGATGGCCGAAGCAATGCATGTCAAACTGCACTACTTGAAAGTCTCACATTGAACTTGATTTTTTTTTTATTTCATAATGAATTAATAATTAATGAATAGCTCTCTCTCAAACAAGAAATAGCAGCAACTGTAAAACACATGAGCACAATAAACATTATCATGTAAAAGTGCATTTTCCACCCTCCAAAATATTACATTCCCTTCTTTGAAAAAGGTAATAGAAACTGGTCTAAATATAGCAAGAAAGTAAAAACAAGTTATCACTGTTTTTCCACTAGGTGGCTCTATTACTGCACTGAAGTTATCAATTAGGTACAGAGTACATTTTGGTGTAAGTAGAAGACTAAAGGGGATGGGGACCAGGGCATTTATTTACCTATATCCATTAACTGTGTCTAAATAAGCCACCTGGGGTCTGTTCAGCATACACGGATAACTACGTTAGCCGACTAAGTTTCAGAGTAACTTGGCATAAAGACAGGAGTTGCACACTTCAGATTTGCTCAAATTTTCTACATCACCTACAGTGTAGAGGAACATACCACTGGCTCAGTAGTTAAGCCACACTGAGGGTCTGCAGGACAGTCTGTCAATGCATGATGTTAGGTCCTAATAAATCAACTAGATAAATCATCCCTTGCCGACTGAACCTGTACCGCTCAAATAAATAATCATCTGTAAGATTTAAAGAATATTTAATCTCTAAAAAAGCTTGCCTTATTAAGATTGCTGCAACATCTACTGGATCTGCTAGGAACGTGCATCATTGTTGGAGGTGTGTCAGCTGTCATTTCATTGAGCAGGATTAAATCCATTCAGACTCATAGGAAGCTAACTTCAAGTGAACGTGCCAGGGAGCAGGTTTGAGATGCTGGACATGTTACTCTGGTAACACAGCTGGTTGAACTTTAATCTCGCTCATTACAAGTTATGACATGTTTATGACAAGTTTTCCTGAAACTTAGCTGGCTAACACGGTTATCCACATACGAAGAACAGCCCCCTGATCTGTCTGTATGCAAAACCATATTTTTTTGTGTGTGTGTATGCACAGTATAGAAGGGAATGTGTATGCCTGGACTAATGTGCCATAAGCATGGGCTGTGTTTGTTAATAAATGTTTGTGACGATTCAAAATAGAAAATCAGTAATAAGAACTGCAAAACATTCATGTTTATGTTTGACATTTTCAGTATGATATAATATAAATAAATACATTTAAAACATTTTAAATTAAATGTCTATTAATAGTACGCAACTGTCTTTCAGGTAAATATTGTAGTGATCCTGGAACTGTACGGACTGCTGTATTGCTGTCCCTGCAGGGACTGTACATTATTGTCATTCCCTTTCAAATCAAAAGACAGCCATTACCTAATGGGAAGAGCCTTCTGACCTGGCAATCATTGAAAGCATGTACTAAAGCTGCCCAATAGGGGCCCTGCTGGCAGGAGGAAGACCCGCCCCCGGCGTCTGTGAAAAGTCTCCTCCTGACTGCAGCTGCCTGCCATTTAGTGTCATTCACATTAAAGTTTTGGGAAGTGTGCTCACCTGCTCTTCGGAGTTTGGAACAATTTTTTGGAGAACCTCTTCAGAGTGTCGTATTAAATTGTTTGCTTCTTTAGAGTTTTAGACTACAGGTCTTTAATGAATCATCCAACAGCTACCTGCAAAGCTGCAGGACCGTCCCTGAAGGGACACGGCCACCATCACCAACCCCACACCCCCAACAGACCGACCAGACTGCACCTGCACCCAGGACTCCTGGACCCACGGATATGGCCTCCAATTCCACTCTGCCCACCCCCCCTTTAAGGGGGTGCAGACCACTACTGTCGGATGTCCCAATAGGGCTCTGTCACAGGAGATCTCTGTGATGCGGTAAAAACAAGCGATACGACTAGTGGCCGACGAAGACTCTCGAGCAGGCTTCTACTCGGGGTACTTCCTGGTGCCAAAGAAGGACAGAGGCTTCAGGCCCATTCTCGATCTGAGGGGCCTCAACATGTTTCTGAAGAAAATACCTTTCTGCATGTTGACTGTGCAGTGTATCCTCCAGTCTGTCTGGCCAGGTTACTGGTTCACATCAATAGACCTCAGGGACGCCTACTTCCACATTCCCATCCTCCCAGCGCACAGGAAATACCTGTGCTTCACCTTCCAGGGCCGTTCGACCTTTCACTGGCTCCCCGCACATTCTCGAAGTACATGGACTACCTGGACGACTGGCTGGTGTGTGCAGACTCCAGGCTTCAGGCGGAGGAACATACAGCAGAGGTCATATGTCACGTGACTGCACTGGGTTTCACAGTTCACATAAAGAAAAGCTCAATCAAACCCGCTCAGAAGTTGGGCTTCTTGGGAATGAGGCTGGACTCTCTGAAAATGCTTGCCTACCTGTCCAGAGACAGAATCGAGTCGTTGAAGAAAGGCCTGGCGTCATTCAGAAGGGCATTGACACTCCAACTGGTCAAATTCCAAAATCTGTTGGGGCTGATAGCGGCCGCCTCGAATATTCTCCTTTCGCCATGGTCTGGCAGACAGACACATCCTGGTCCAGATGGACATGTCGGTGGTGGCCTACATCAACCACCAGGGAGGCCTATGCTCCCCCAGACTACATCGTGTGGCGTGCAGACTTCTCCTGTGGGCGCAAACAATCTCCGCTCCATACGGGCAATACACCTGCCAGGCGTGTCCAATACAGTGGCAGACATTCTCTCCAGGGGAGGTCCGGACAGCTTGGAGTGGAGATTGAAGCCTCATGTGGTGGAGCAGATCTGGAAAAGCTGTGACGAGCTCAGGTCAACCTCTTTGCTACACAGGAAACGACCTACTGTCCTCTCTGATTCTCCCTGGAGACGCGAGGTGGTCCCCTGGGCATGGACACCTTTGCTCACAAATGGCAGCAAGAACTGCTATATGCCTTCCCCCCACTGCCAACTTCTTTCACTGACACTGGAAAGGATTTGCCAGGAAGGAGCTCAAGTTTTCCTGATCGCCCGTTGGACAATTGTGGTTCGCGACACTGGCGCAGATGATCAGCACGGATCCATGGCAGCTTCCACTTCGACAGGACTTGCCGAGCCAAGCAGAGGGACTGCTGTAGCACCCCAACCCCGCACAACTGCAGTTGTGGATTTGGCACCTGAGAGGCACTGCCTGATGTCTCTGGGGCTGCGTGTGTGGGATGTGTGTCTGCCCGCACTATTAAAAAGGGGGGGGAGCTGTTAAAGTGTGTCTGCAGAGTGGGAAGGTCCTGTGAATCCCCCGGACGCCCTGTTCCTGAAGTGAGGCCAAGGGGACACAATGATTGGAGGGAGGGAATCATGTGGGAGGGGTTAAAAATAGCAATTTCGGGGTGAGAGGGGGGTTGGTGAAGGAGATGCTATACAAAGAGGATGATTTTCAAGTAGAAGCTATTACAAATAATTTGTGTTAGCAATGAGAGAAAGTTGGTTGGTTTCTGATATCAAGAGAAGTGTGAACGTGTAGTTCTAGGGGGTTTGTTGTTTTGGCATGGGCTTGGCTGACAAAGTCTGTGGTCTGTCAGAGAAAGGGAAATAAATCTAACCCTTTTATTTCAAGATCACTTTGTCACCTAGATTTATTTCTGTTATTGAAATTAAGGGGAAGGTAGATACTTAGCACACCCAAGTCGTTACGTTGGTGTTAGAAGTGTGTGAAACGTTCCCAACCACTACACATTCCTAAATAAGTGTCACGAACAGTGACAAATGCTCTTTACCACGTTTGAATTTATTATGTATTTTCTTTACTTTGGTTTTATTATCATAATTAATGTTATTTCCTTTTATTATTATTATTATTATTTTTGTTTTCAATCACTTGTGCACTGTTTGCTTTATTGTTCCGTTTCACTAATTATTATTTGATTGCTTAATCACATTCTTTTTTTACAGGAGCTGGAATGCCAATTAGGCGCACCTGTCGCAAATCTGTGAGAGTCGCTGAACCTGCAGCTCATGATCCGTCTTATCTGCACTCCCACTCTAACGAGACAGCTGGGGGGCTTAAAAATGCGAACACAGGAGATCCATAGTGGAGCAATAGCAGAGTAAAGAAGAAGCCACAAGCAGAATGAGCAGTCACATTAGTTATTCTCTGACAACTACCTAATTGTGATTTAGGCTACTATTTTTCTTTTATAACAGAAATCACTGTAGTTGAAACTATTTACAGCTATGCAGACATAGGAAGTATACACACTTGTTTTAAAATGGAAAACTCTTATTCTTAAAACATATAGATTTCTAATTTGTACTAGAAGATTGCATTGGTGGAGTAGTACTGAATAAAACCTTTCTTCATTCTGCCTACCATTGGCTTGCCAAAGTGACACCCTGTCTAATCCTATTATTCTGGTGATTTTGTACATAAGACAGATTAAAGTTTGTTTAACAAGGACATGCCAAAGGGCCAGAATTTGTATTTCAGTTTATACAGGATTGGTGTTCACAAATAAATCCACCAGGCAGATCTGTGTAATATTCAAATTTTGTGCTTATTGACATGAAATCAATGATCCTCAGACCACAAGTCCTGTATTGTGACTTTGCTATTAACTACATGTTAGTCTTACAGGTGCATTTATAAGACCACATCAAAATTACCTGTGTATTCTGTTTAGAATCCTAGAATCCTTAAATACCTGTCAATGATATCAAAGGAAGTTTCAGGTTTTATTTGTTTGTTTTAAATTGGAGAAAGGGGAAATCAAAAAAGTTTCCCAGTGATCTCTGTGTTGTAAGCATTTCATAGCACACATCCATCTACAGCTGGGACATCGGTCTCTCAACCAAGGCACACTCAACTTTTTAATCTTCATCTGAGTTGCAAATAAACCAAGCAAAACATATCCCAAGCCGGATTACAGAAGCTTGTCATACATTATGCCCTGTCAACTCTATATCCCATAAGCAATCGCTTCCCCTCCTTGCTTTGCCCCCCCTATGAAGACAGGTTTACTCAAAGGGACACTATTGTAGGAAGATTACAAGTTACAAGAAAAAATACATTGAGAATCTAAAAATATATTTATACAAGACCCATGCATACCACCAAAGTTCACTTGAAGCAATCAAAACAAAATGGTTATTAACTGGGTAGATGCAGAAAAGCACATTTTCAGTCAAGTTTATTATTTATTTATTTTTCACTGTCCAAGTTTCCACAGTTCCTCTAAGTGGCAGTATGGTACTGTTGTATTGTAAGGCTTTTTCATGTCATGATTTTTTGTTGATTTAATTAAACTGAGAAGAGTATTCCAGCTGCCACTGGGGTGGGAACCTGTTAGGAAAGCTAAGAGTGGAGGAAGCAACTTCAAAACATGCGAGGGAATCATTTGAAAAGCTCACTGACCATGTGCAGCAATAAGAGGCCTGTCCTGCTGTTATTGCTCAGGCTGCAGAAGTTAGAGAGGGCATGAACAACTCCTGCTAAATACTGATTTAGTCATTAAGGAATTTATTTTCAAATAGAGATGAAGGCAGGGCTAGAACTTAAGGATTGTTGGCACTAGCCAGCTGGCTAGTAGCCTGAAATTGTTGCTAGCCAAACAAAAAATGCACTAGCCCAAATTATTTTCACCACATTGTGACAAAAGCTTTGTAAAGTAGTACATTTGTCAAAGAAAGGTTTATTGAAAAATAGACCAATTTGAAACTGTGTGCTCTCCCATCATATCATAGCCAATCCTCCCTTTGTTTTTGCCAGGAAGCAAGGAAATTCCTGGTCCCTTTTTTGGATCACAATTGGGTTGACACACGTAGTGGTGGGCAAATACAAATTTTAACAAATAATTGCAAAATAATAGTCAGCAAATTCACAAATAAAAATGAGGGGTCTAGTCTCAATACTTTGCACTCTTCATTTGAAAAGTTACAATCCCTTACAAAGTTAATGATTCGCCTCAAACTAATTTGGTCACAAAAAAATATAGTAAATTTTTACCAAAAGTTATCAAATAGGCTCCAGTTTTTTTATTTTTTTTATTTTTGCAAGAAACACAGACATGTCCATGTTGTTTTATTTGTTTGTTTTGCTGGGTGTGTCTGGGACTTTAACATGATCTTAAAGTTTTCTTTATTTTAGGTTTTGGATAATTTAAAGACATTCATTTGCATTCCAGTTGTATAATCTTCAGGTATACTTAACCCAAATGCTAATAGTGCAGTGCTTCTGTTCTGCAACTATCGGTGCTATAACTGGACACTTCTTGTGCTGTGTGCTGCAGGTACATTAGTTGGTTTAATAACATGCAGAGAGTTAAACTACAGAAAACTAGTACAGTAGTTAGTGTTTAAATGTGTACGTATTTTCCTCACTGTTGCTGCTATTCTTTCAATAAAACGTGATGGTTTGCCTCACAAAATTCTTTGTTATTCCCAAATCAATGGAAATAATGTAAAGGAAAAAGATTAATACTTTTACAAACCCTGTTGTTTATCTTCAGCAAATCGGTCTTAATGTTGATCTGATAAATGTTTAAACAAAATAGATGTATTGCCTTCTTTTGCCTGAATTTCTTTTAGATATTTCTTCATTTTGGCTTTCCATTGTCAACAACTGTCACTGAACAAGAAACCAAAATAATCCCAAATCCCAAAGTAGCATTTTTTAAGAAGTTGAGGAACTCGGCCATGATGCTTCATGTTTTCAAGCTGCATGTGCAATGAATCATGGCAGGATCGTCTCGCAGCAGTACGGTGTTACCGGTGCTGGAAGTGCACAATATAATTTTAGGTATTGCGGTGCCCCACTGGTACCAGTACTACAACCGTCCACCACTGGAGTCACGTAATTTTTGGATTCTTTGTAGGTGGATTAGAGAGGCTTGGGGAAAAACAATGCATGTTTCATGATTTAGCTCATGTTAAATTTAACTTGGCTCACAAGCCGCACAAGAATACCTAGGAAGACTGGGTGAGTACTTCAGTCAAGGCACTGTGTAGAGTGAATGATGTACAAATAATTATCCGTGCCAAAAACCTTGGTGTGTGATAATATTATATACAGATCACACATTCTGTGCAGAATTTGCAATTCGACTTGTTTTAACAACTCACCTATTGATTTTGTGAGAACAGATGTGGGAAGCTTAAGGTGGACTCGCGTTAGTTTTGCATGAAACAAAAGATGCAACAGTCTAGCAAAACTCATGGTCATGGTTTTAAATTACCAGACATTGTTGCAATTACTTTCAAATTACAATGTATTACTGTTTTCAAGGTGAGTGAATTTGAATTGAAATGTCATATAGCCTTTTGTGATTTTATGCCTCATGAATCAATTGTATAAACACTAGACCTAGTCACTTGTTAATTCTGCTTTGAGATCCCGTTGAAACATATCTGAAGTGAAGTACCTGCTAAACAAAATTAATTTGTTGGACCTTTTATCTGACTGAACATGATCAAGAAATGTGGTGATTGGTCTGACGTCAGTACCCATGTTGACAGCCCACTGACTGGCAAGTTGGTGATCTTTTGGGAAAGGGAATAATTTGACTTACTCCTCGTTGTCTTGATTATCATCTTTGATAAAACTTGATCTAGAAATCAAAATGTTAAAGTTAAAAATGGCAAAATTAAAGGAGAATATTATTGTAATTATTAAGAGTTGTTGGTTGTTAATACATTTGTCATTCTTTATAATAGATACTAGATAATAGATGTTTTGCAATTTGTATTGAACTGCAATAGTTAATCTAGACATACATTTTGATTAATTTAATTAAACATTTCAGTATCAAATTAGTAACTACAGTTAGTCCTGTAGAGCCGTATTAATGTTTGATATAAACTGTATTATGTTTTATATTAGAAATAATAATATGCAGACTGAGCAAAGTAGATTTGTCAAGCTAGCAACAGGCAGTTGTCCAGGGGATATGCTCTGGACATTGTTCTCTCCACTTTGACTTCTGTTCATTATGATAAGACGAACACCCAAACAGATAAATAGCCCACAGATACCTCTGTTTAGTGTTTGTTGGGGGTTTCCTGTTCTTCTCTCAAGGCTGAAGATGCTACATTATAGTGACTGATTACCTCATTGTTCATTGTTAAAGAAAACTTTGAGATGCACTCTATCAGATTGGGAAGAGAGATATTCGTCTCTCCATTCACTGTTTCGACAATGAAGCCATGGGCTCTCCTTCCTGTAGCATCAACAGTGCCTGCATAGGTTGTCAAGATGTATGGAACTGCTATTGACGAAGATCTCAAAGAATTCTGTTCTGGCAAGTGAAACATTGCTTTGGTCATCCAAGATCACATACATCTTCTTGCTCATTTGGCGACAGCCAACAGGATAAACGTTTACAAGACATATTTTCGAACATGACTTCCTGCTGAGGCCATCCCCACAAATCTGGGAGCACATACAGTGAGGGAAAAAAGTATTTGATCCCCTGCTGATTTTGTACGTTTGCCCACTGACAAAGAAATTATCCAAAACACACGGCCAAGGCAACAAAGGAGTGGCTCAAGAAGAAGCACATTAAGGTCCTGGAGTGGCCTAGCCAGTCTCCAGACCTTAATCCCATAGAAAATCTGTGGAGGGAGCTGAAGGTTCGAGTTGCCAAACGTCAGCCTCAAAACCTTAATGACTTGGAGAGGATCTGCAAAGAGGAGTGGGACAAAATCCCTCCTGAGATGTGTGCAAACCTGGTGGCCAACTACAAGACACGTCTGACCTCTGTGATTGCCAACAAGGGTTTTGCCACCAAGTACTATGTTGAAGGGGTCAAATACTTATTTCCCTCATTAACATGCAAATCAATGTTTAACTTTTTTGAAATGCGTTTTTTCTGGACTTTTTTGTTGTTATTCTGTCTCTCACTGTTAAAATACACCTACCATTAAAATTATAGACTGATCATTTGTTTGTCAGTGGGCAAACATACAAAATCAGCAGGGGATCAAATACTTTTTTCCCTCACTGTAGGTGTGACATCTGAGCTGGGTGCCTTTTTGGGGGGCATGTTCTTCCTCCCCGCCATGCTCTTTGGTGGGAGCTGGGGGCCTAGTTTAATTTGATAGGTGTCACATTCCTGTACTCCTTATAGGGGTGGTTTCCCGGACCCCGATTAAGACTAATCTTAGACTAAATTGCACTTTTAAACTGGACTAACTGAAACAGCATTTCTCAGACATGGGGCAGGATTACATCAAAAATGTTCACAAGGTGCGAGCACGAAAAGTTGCAAAAGAGTCACAGGAGGGAATCTCGCAACTCAGCTCCTCGCTGAATTAAATAAAAAAATATGAGGACCTGCGAACAGGGAGCAGACGTGTTTTGCTGGCGTGGCTTCCGAGATGGGCGGGCAGAGCGAGAGGCACCGTGAACCAATCACAGTGTCTGAAATTGAAGAAAAACCGGAGGGTGGAAGAGCAGGTTGGTCCTGCGAGAAGCAGCAATGGGTCAATAAAGCATTTAAACACAGCGATCTGGCGTTCCGTGCTGTGAATCCATAGCTTTAATCTCCCCGCTGACACAAAACTACAAGACTATACTTCGTAGCAGTTACAATTATGAGTAGAAGAAAAAATAATAAAATAAAAATCGAAGCCGCCATTGGTGAAAGCTGTGTAGTTATTATTATTATTATTATTATTGGCTTACGTATTATTATTATTGGCTTACGTTGCTACAACATTGTGGCAACATTGTGTGTTAGCTGGGTTGTGTGTAGTGGTGCAGATTAAAAACAAACTGTGATGCACCGGCTACAAAACACATTTATCATTGGAAGAAACTAGCAACTAAAAATAAGCCACAACTGATCATTGGAAATCAGCTGTTACCGCCGCTGATGTAGGAATTTATATGTGAATGCAAGTCTATTGTTGTGATGCCCTTATCTCTCCAAAGACTATGTGAACTGTGGCCACACTGACAAAATATGTAATGAAGAAACTAGTGTTGAATGTGTAAATATACATGTTAAATATATGAAAGTGTTACACAGATATATTTACACTTTTACCATTGTCTAAATTGCATTTCCATACATAAATACTCTTTACACTACACCTTGTAATATGTCCGGCTGTGTGTATGTGTGTGTGTGTGTGTCTGTGAGTGTGCGATCTGACCGCCCACCAAGCCTGCTTCGTTTACTGTGTGTTTACTGTGTGTGTGCCAATGTAACATAGTTATCACTTCCACTTAGTATAATGTGCCTGGGATAAAGGCAAAACGTTGACCACCCCCTAGAAGATTATCTGTTCAGATAGTTATTATTTTTCAAAGATTATATTTGTTTCCAATCCTAAATGTATCCGCTACATTGTGCAAGCTTGCCTTTAAAGGATTATTTATGTATGTATTTATTTTTTTAATCCACCCATGTGGATGTGCAGTGCACAAACCTCATACACTGGTTGTGTACTGGCTTGCAAGTTATGCAACCATATATGCCTGTAACAATGTTCCATAAATATCATCCAGACGTCTTTATGCTTTATCTATTTGTGTAAATGTTAATAATTGCAATTAAACTGTATGTTTGCACTACAGCTGCTTTGACAGCAGTGTCACTCAATGAAGTGTTCATCACCTTCAATCCATACAGTGATGCATGAATTATTAAAAACCTGATATGTCCAAACATTGATTACAAAATGCTTACATTAGATACACATTCAATCGGCGGTGAGTGCGTTACTGCACGTAGTTCTACGGTACAGACACACTGTAAGAAAGGATACTTAAATGGATTTCTAGGCTGTATCTGGATGTGAGTGACCGTGAATGATCAACTTGTGAGCTGGCTGATATACTTTAACAATATGTATGCTAACCTAATATAAATGGATACTGGCGGTCATTACCTTTGCCCTTCTGTTGGATATACCCATCTGGAATAAGCTGTTTCTCACTGGTGAGTGCATTTTCTCATTTTAAAATTGAAAGGAACACAGCCCACCTTTCTGTTACGTGTAAAACTTTAAACTAATGCCAAATGTATTATGCATGGAAACACCCCCCTTATTTATGAAATTGGCTCAATTTACATAACTTGGTAGTGAGTATGAGTGAGGATTAATATTTACTCCATAGTAGGCACTACTTCCATGAAAGATGTGTTAAGAAGGAAACCATTTTGAATACATCAAAGTTTTTAGAACAACGAACAAAGCAACAGCAGAATAAACTAACAAGTGAATTAAACACATAAGTCATGAAGAAATATGTAAAAACATAACCCAAATGAACACTGACACATTGTTGAACAAAATATAATATAAAATTCAATTCATAACATAACATTCAATAGCAACATATTTTCTCTCTGTGCACGAACACTAGGCAACATTTCGGCACATTATCTAATTTGTTACAAACACTGTACACCTGTATTGTAGTTACTGTAGCAATAATCAGTTGTTTCCACTGGACACACAGAGCCACGGAGGCTGTGAATAAACCCATGAAGCAGCGCCTGTGCCATAACCGCGAGAGGCTTTAGACAACTTTGAAGTTGTCAAAAACTAGAGGAGCTGTGAGAGCATTTTCAGGCTGTTTTCTCACAGATATTTTCTTGATTTAATACAGCAAAAATGAGACCACTCCCACTGTATTGTTGGGTGGGATTAAATACAACTTTACAAATCGTGTTAGATTTAATACCATGATAGTTTAGCAGCATGATATCAATTCGCAGATATACAGCTAATTCTTCTGTGAGCAACTCGCAGCACGAACATTTTTTATTTAATCCAGCCCATGGTTTAAACTAATCTCAGACTTGCCCTAGTCTTGATTTAAAGAGTCTGGTGTCCAGAAGGAAGATTAGAGCTAATCTAGACCTAAGTAAAGGCTTACATTAAACCTGACCAGAGGCAGGTTTAACCTCAGATTAATTGATGTTTGCCTCCAGGTTGACCTTGGCAATAGAGGAAAATTGATTACCTGGACTATTTCAATGAAGATGAAAGAGCACCACCAAGACCAAACAGAAGGGTATTTATAGAGAGGAGCAACCCTGAAGAACACAATCTTGATGCACAGATGATAACATGTATTTATTTAACATGCCAGGCATGGAAGGGCCCAACATGGAAGCACTCTACCTCAGCAGAGATTTATCAAAAAAGTGGACAGCTTTTATACAATGCATGACATGTGGGTCTGTGGGCAGAGACAGTCACAGATTTCTCAGAGTGTTGTCTTGAGATCAGGTTTCTGAATGTTTGTGGTGGTCTTCCTGAGGAGGGGGTCATCATGGAAGCAGGTGTTCCTGTTGCGGCATACAAACTGCCCAATCTCACAGTTTTAACAATGGACAATGAGGTAATCAATCACTAAGCAAACTGGTATCTGTGGGGTATTGATCTGTTTGGGTCTTCCTCTTATCATAATGAACAGAAGTCAAAGTGGAGAGAACAATGTCCAGAGCATATCCTGTTGCTAGCTTGACAAATCTAATTTGCTCAGTCTGCACATTATTATTTCTAATATAAAACATAATACAGTTTATATAAAACATTAATATCGGCCCTTCAGTCCCACCTGTTGACAATAGAGCGAAGCGGAAAGAAGCCAAAAGAATCGTGTTTATCAGTTACAATAATTTCTTCCACCTGAGGGGCAGGTGGGATGGTGCTGCATTTTCAGCTCCCATCCATCCCAGTCTGCCACCTACGAGGTGTGTATATATGTACAGCGAGTTATTCAGATAATTAGGGGATAGGAATGTCTTTTTCTTTGCCTGGTCAGGCAGACAATGATGTCATAACTAGACCTTATTGAATATTGAGCTCTCTTATGGAAATTGCAGTGGCCACCTACAATTTCCTGGAGCTTTACAGTGCATCTCAAATTATGTTTCATCCTGCCCCCGGTCATAAAGGTCAATCCCTAGTTACTACCTACAGAATACATACATTTTGTTGCTTCTAAGAGAATACAAAAGTCAGAAAAATGTTATTTTTACAAATTCAGTTAACATATATTTCTGTTGGATTTTGATTTATAAACATCTCCACCAAAAGTACATTTATAAATTAAACTATCAATACAAGAATATATGCTACTGCGGACATCATTTCACAATGTTTTGTAGATTCCTATAATCTGGAAAGCCTTTAATTTCAGTATTTTAACTTATTTCTCCATTAAGTCAACCATCACTTCAGCGTTGTGGACCTCAACATCGGTCTGTTCAAGATGCCGTGTGGCTGTCTTTAAAGAACACAAGTGTCTTCTCCATATGCACCTTTGGCACTATGGGTCAAACATCGGTTCCATCAGGACATGATTCATAATGTGCATATCTGCCATGTGGAATAAATCTATGCATCTGAAGACACAATGTGTGGTTCGCACAACATCAGAGATCCTCCTTATAAAAGGCATCTCTATCCTACGTACATTTGCACAATCTATATAAGGTTTCCAGTATAGGGACAATTCAAAATAATAATAATATTGATCCAATTTATCACAAATTATTTCAGTATAGCACTCAGCTGTCGTCAGCAGCATCATATCTCCTGTGTTTTACTGAATCAACTTTACTTCCTAGTGTAAATACTATTTTGTGTGGACCTGTCAAACTTTCAAAACAATGTGCTTATCACTTTCCTTTTTTTTCTAACTTAAATATGTGAGACCATTGTAATAATTATTACAGCAGCTCCTTCAACAACATAGTTAATAGTCGCAGTTCTTTGTTTCTCAATTCATTTTTTTACCAATAAACCACCATTTAAAATTATTTCCATAGTTTAATTAGGAACAACTCCTATTATTCCTATTTTCATGATTATTAGTTATTTCTCTAATATTTCCTTCCAACATTGCCATTGTCTTGATTTGTAAGTTACACATTAATGGACATTCATTGTCTCTCTCTCTCTCTCTCTCTCTCTCTCTCTCCCTCTATATATATATATATATATATATATATATATATATATATATACAGTGAGGGAAAAAAGTATTTGATCCTCTGCTGATTTTGTACGTTTGCCCACTGACAAAGAAATGATCAGTCTATAATTTTAATGGTAGGTGTATTTTAACAGTGATTTGCATGTTAATGAGTGAAATATGTATTTGACCCCTTCGACTTAGTACTTGGTGGCAAAACCCTTGTTGGCAATCACAGAGGTCAGACGTTTCTTGTAGTTGGCCACCAGGTTTGCACACATCTCAGGAGGGATTTTGTCCCACTCCTCTTTGCAGATCTTCTCCAAGTCATTAAGGTTTCGAGGCTGACGTTTGGCAACTCGAACCTTCAGCTTCCTCCACAGATTTTCTATGGGATTAAGGTCTGGAGACTGGCTAGGCCACTCCAGGACCTTAATGTGCTTCTTCTTGAGCCACTCCTTTGTTGCCTTGGCTGTGTGTTTTGGGTCATTGTCATGCTGGAATACCCATCCATGACCTGGCCCTGGCTGCCCTGGCTGTAGACATATGGTCTACATCAGATCTTGATGAACGCAATATATTAAAGATCAAAATCTTTACTGTACATTGTGTAATTCGTTGAGAACAAAATGACATAACAACGGTCAATGGAAACCAAAATCACCAACCGATTGAGGGCTGGATTCAAACTCACACCGAAAATCAAAGTAAACAATTGAAATCACAGGCTGTTCCAACTAGTGTGAATTTCATCACGGCAATTCATAATGTGACTCAGTAGTGTGTATGGCCCCCACGTGCCTGTATGCACTCCCGACAACGTCTGGGCATGCTCCTGATGTGACAGAGAATGGTGTCCTGGGGGATCTCCTCCCAGACCTGATCAGGGCATCAGTGAGCTCCTGGACAGTTTGTGGCGCTACTTGGTGGCGATACATGCACCGATACATAACGTCCCAAAGGTTCTCAATTGGATTCAGGTCTGGGGAACGTGAGGGCCAGTCAATGGCATCAATGCCTTCGTCATCCAGGAACTGCCTACATCACTGCAGGCATTGTCCTGCACCAGGAGGAACCCAGGGCCCACTGCACCAGCGTAAGGTCTGATGATGGGTCTGAGGATTTCATCCCGGTACCTAACAGCAGTCAGGGTACCGTTGGCTAGCACGTGGAGGTCTCTGCGACCCTCCAAGGATATGCCTCCCCAGACCATCACTGACCCACCGCCAAACCGGTCTTGCTGGATGATGTTGCAATCAGCATAACGTTCACCATGGCGTCTCCATACTCTTTCACGTCTGTCACACGTGCTCAGTGTGTGAGCACAGGTCCCACTAGAGGACGTCGGGCCCTCATGCCACCCTCATGGAGTCTGTTTCTGAGTTTGGTTACAAACATGCACACCAGTAGCCTGCTGGAGGTCATTTTGTAGGGCTCTGGCAGTGCTCCTTCTGTTCCTCCTCGCACAAAGGAGCAGAGACCGGTCCTGCTGCTGGGTTGATGCCCTTCTACGGCCCTGTCCAGCTCTCCTCGTGTAACGGCCTGTCTCTTGGTATCTCCTCCATGCTCTTGAGACACTGGGAGACACTGTACTGGGAGACACAGCAAACCTTCTTGAGACGGCACATATGGGTGTGCCATCCTGGAGGAGCTGGACTACCTGTGCAACCTGAATGGGCTTGTCTGTGGCCACCATTTTCAAAACCATTCCCTTTTTGACCTGTTGTCACTTTCATTTGCACCAAAACAGGTGACATTGATTCACAATCCTTAGGCTTCCTAACTGGACAGATTGATATCCCTGAAGTTTAATTGACTTGGTGTGATGATTACGTGTTCCCTTAATTTTTTGAGCAGTGTATTTAGGTCCCACTGTGTTGTTACACAAGAAAATAAACATTTCAAAGTGACTTGTAAAAGTGATTTGTTAAAGTGGGCCAACAATAAATACAGTATCTTACCTGAAGTTGTTGGAGTGTCCTTTTGCTTACTTTTTCATTTGAGTTTAATTAATTACAAATGGTAGTCCAGAGATTCTTTTTCTTGTTTTCTGTGGATGAATCATACTGTTTGTCCTCAATAATTGGGTGGTTTGACACAATTTGTGTCAAGAGGTTTTTTCAAAGTCACTGAAATTCTTTGAACGTTTTCTTGTACCTTTGTCCATTGTTCGGTTGGGTGATTTACTCCAGTTCCACACAATGCTTATGTTTCTTAGGGCTCCATCCCTGGTATTTGAAACATCCTCATCAAGTGCACATCATTAATCTAATCAGGCTTCACAATGATTAGCTGGTTAGTCCTTATTTACCTTAGTCTGTGACTCCCTAGTCTGGAACTAATTAATCCCAAATTATGCAATGTCTCAGAAAGATAGGGGGTGAACAAGTCTAGTCCTGATTTAATTTAAACTCTGAGAATTTACTTTTATTATTTCCTTTTTATTCTCTATATATTATTAATGGTTTCATGTTGCTAATTCAGTCTGGTCTATAAAGCAATCATTAGTTTGTATTTACTGTGTTCTGGGGGCTACTTTAATTATTAGTTCTAAATGCATTTCTGTCAGAGGAGTTACTTCAATCAAGAATTGTCTTTTCATGATTTCATTCAGCCACTGTCATCTAGCATATTCAATCAGCTGAAACAGTTAAACAGTATAAAGGTTGTGTGTTTTGGGGCAAGACTTACAACAATGTCTTTGATAAACATCTGCTGCCTAAGATGCTGACCATCACCAATCAACACTTCAACAACAGTAACAAACTTAGGTCTGTATTATTATATATGTGGTAAACTATTTTGTACAACTGTATTTTAATGAGATGTGATCACGTCTGATAGAGAAGACTGTAACCCATTGTCTATCTGAAGATACAAAAAGGCTATCCTCAGTTCTTTTCTTCACTTCATGTGAGAGGAGAGCTCCGGGTTAACCTGTGTTTATGTTTTCTGTAATAAACTTGTTACTTCCTCATCGTTGTATCCTGGGATTTACTAAAATCACTGCAGTCTGGGAAACCGCTGTCCAACCAGGCGAAAATGAGTGTAAAGTGATATGGAACCTCTTGAATGGACATCAACTTGATGTTTCAGATTTTACATCACACTATATCAGTGGATCTACAGTAAAATCAAGAGATATAGGCAAAGATGGGAATCACCTGCCTCACCTTTCTTCGTCATCCATAGCAGTGTCGAGCTTTAGTCAGCTTTCCAAAGTCATACAGATAGCACAGGATAAGAAGGCGAAGGGGAGAAAAGGGTGTTCATGTCTGTTGAATACACATCAGACTATGAATTTTTAAATGACTGATGTACGCCAAGTGCATGGAGAAATGTGCTACCTTTTTATCAAACCATGTTACACAGAACCCTTGTACATTACGTGTAGTAGAATGGGAGTATTTCTTAATGGGGCAAGAAAAGGATGATGGGGAAACTGATTATGAAAGAAAAAGTGACGTATATCTTGTAACACTGCTGATAAACAAGTCCCAACATTTTGAAGAAAATATAAAGCAGGATTTAAACAAATTATAAAGAATCTGCATCGACTGAAAACACGGCACATGTGGAATTGGTTGATGCAGAGGAACAAGGCCAAAACCAGAGGTATTACGAGCATCGAGAGAAGAATGTGCATGAGAAGGCAAGACAACAGCCTGTTCAGAACAAGCCAAGCAACAAGAAGAAATTAGAAATTAAAATGGAGGAACTTTGGTTTAACATAAATTTGGAAATAAACTATAATATAAATAACTAAAAAGTGGGAAATCTGAAAAACCTAAGCAAACACAGGAAGACGTCTCTCCTCATAATAAAAAAAGAGCCAATTTATCCTCTTCTTCTCTAGCTGGGCGATACTCATCATACAAAACTAAGATTCCTGGAGGAGGACCTGGGGCTTCGGAGTTCAGTGAGAGCTCCACAGAAAGTGAGGAAGATGAGCAACACTGACCTGCCTTCTGGCAGATTCAAAAGCTGGTCAAGTACCTCAAGGGTGGCAACCAGACAGCAACTGTGATTGCTTTGTGCTTAATGAGGGACTTTAATTTGACACAGTAGACATGTCAATTGACGATCATGGACATATGTGGCTTTGCAGCTCTCATTAACTTGCCAGATACAGAAGAGATTAAATGCAATATTGGTTCCCTGAAAATCAGGAAATCAATCGAAATGCAAAGATCCCGTGAGCTATTGCTAACATTGGTGGTACAAACCATGGTGAAAATATTAGATTCCACTGATAAGGATGTGGAAGAAACTCAGTCTTCAATCAGGTTGGAATGTTCGTTGCAATGCCTTTAATACACGTGACGTGGAGAACAACAGTGAATCAAGTAGATTCCAAAGTTGCTCTGCTTCCATGTTAAAAGTCAGAGCTTTTTATAGACAGAAAACAAAGATCTGGTTACAATTAATAAGTCATTACTATGTTATCTAAAAACAATAGCTAAGCAGAATATATTATTAGAGGACAGAGTCCATGGGTCAATACAAGGATTAAGGAGCAGACACTCAAATCATTGTTTGTCATTGTCTCCAAGATGCTCATCGAAAATAACAAACAGGGTTCAAATGACCTTCTCGCCTGGCTGTTGACTTGACCTTATCTTTCTTAATTATAAAAGTATAATGTAGTAAAATATTTCTGAGAGGAATTTCTAACTTTACTTCCACAATCCCCCATTTTGTCCTGTGAAGGACAATCATTTATATACACACAGCCTCCATGAGACCCTGGAAACCTTAACCACAGAGAAATAGTGGACATCATTCAATGTAATTAGGTTATATTCATAAAATCCATTATATCACTGCGTTCTTGCAGCATTTTCTCATACATTACTTTAACAGACTCCTTTATTTCAAAAGGAGTAAAGCTTTTCTGCATTTATTTAGCCGTGCATGCACAGCAACACTTGATCAGTACAAAACAAATATAGAGAAGAATGAGTATCCCAAGGATAAAAAGCAGACTCTGGGCTATAGTAGCACCAATTCTTCCTAGTGAGCCACTTATCCAGCTCCCCAGAGACCACTCCGAGGTCTGGTGGATTTTAGTAACTTCTTTACGAAGTTCAGTGTTGTCAGAAATGTAGGTACAATATTCTTTACCAATGAGAGCACACACACCCCCCTTTTACTGCCAGAGAGAAATCTAGGGCTAAGCGATTCTGCAGAACTGTAGTACATATAGCAGCCATCTCTATTGTTATGTCATCTATAGATTCTGCAGTTTTATTACTAACCTCCTCTAAGATTGAGGCCAGTATCTGAACCTCCTGTACAGAGTACCCAACACCATATGGGGAGATCAATATGGAAAAGAAAAGCTCAGTTTCAGAGATATCTCTTAGATTACACCAATGGCCCTTAGGAGGTTTTGAAAGAGATCTCATGGCGGGGGTGATGAAGCCAATATAGCAGGAACCTGACGAATTGTCAGGGAGCCAAGGATAAGCACGATTTCCACAGATCAGATATGTACCTTCAAGTGTGGCAATTCCCGCATTTGAAACCCCCATCCCACCATATCCCACGAGCTATTGCAGGAGCTGTTTCCTACAAACATATTTCCTTTACCATGCTGACAGGCTGGTCCAGGGACAGCGTCTGCCAAGAGGATAGAAGGCGGCCTCTGGGAGGTACTATATGGGTGGAAATAGGGCATTTGTCCAGTCAACTTTGAGGCAGATGCATTAACAGTATGGCAAATACTCATATCTATTCTATAATGTTTCCATATAGCACATTTATCTTCCGCAGTCAAGGGAACTGAGATCATGGGAATGTCTCCCTCAGCGTTATGGGGCAGATGTGAACACACGCAGCACCTTGACAGATTCAAGTCTTTTGTAAACTGATAAGACAGTTGGAGGTAGGATTTTCCTCTGGTCAGGTGTCTGTCTCGTCACTGTCGAATCCTCAGTTGTATTTTATCAGTGTACATGTTAGTGTTTGTGGTGTCAATATGTGAAAGGGGAGAGGTTACTAGCACATCACCCAGTATTTGTGGACCCATGCGTCCTGTTGCTCCTTTTGGGCCACTGCTCCGGCCCTGTGCTGTTAGCTGGAGGGTGATGCCAATGTCAGCTTCTTCTGGACTGGTTTCCCCAGTCAGCGATGATCCTGTCAGCTTGGAGTCAAAAGTACTCTCTTCCCAGACTGCTATGGTGCAGACGATGGACCCGCAGGCGATGAGGAAGAGGATCCAAGCGAAGGTGGAACATCCCTTTGGTCTCCACCAGGGTTGTGCTGATCGCTTCGATTGGCAAGTTTGCAATGGGAGGAGTGGATCCATGTCGTCTTTCCTTGGCACTTCACAGCGGTGTGGGTGGTCAGTAGCACTTGGTAGGGCCCCATCCACCTGGGCTGTAGGGAGGATTTTCTTTTGTGTACTTTGATATATACGTAGTCACCTGGCTGGAAGGGGTGGCAATCCTGCTGGGCTGGTTCAGTCTGGGCTGCTTTCACCTGAAAATGAACCGCTTTGATTGCTCGTGTTAATTCCATACAAATAGACAACATAGTAGTGGATGTCCATCTCTCTTACTGACAAAGGAGGAGAGGCAGGAAGCCTCATGGGTCGTCCCATAATAATCTCATGCGGAGAAAGGCCAGTTTTCCGATTTGCTGACAATCTCATTGTCATTAGGGCTATAGGAAGGGCATCTGGCCATTTGAGCCCTGTTTGTTCGCATATTTTAGCCAGTTTATTCTTTAATATCCCCTTTTGTCTCTCCACTGCTCCTGCTGACTGAGGATGATAGGGGCAATGACAATGTCCTATACTATTTTCCCAGTGAAGTTAGTGCTCCTGTCACTTGAAATTTTCCCTGGAATGCCAAATCTACATATGACATCTCTTAACAGTATTTTTGCAACTGTTACTGCATCAACCTTTCTACAGGGATAGGTTTCAACCCATTTAGAAAACATTTCCTCTATTACATAACCACAACATTTAGGCATTTGAACGAAATCTATTTGCTATGTACAAAAGGACCCCATGATGGAGGATGTGCAACTAATGTGGTTTTATCTCCTTTTCCAGGATTGTAAGCTTGAAATATATGGCAATTTCTACAATATTGTTGAGCTATTATTGTAAAACCTGGGGCATACCAATTTACAAGAACTGCTGCACACATCCCCCCTTTGCCCGTGTGGCCAACACCATGTGCCAGACGGGCAAGCCAGGGTAGGAGTGCCTCTGGAGCAACCACGTGGCCGTCGTGAGATTTCCACAAAGCACTCTGCTGGTCAAATTTACAACCTGCTGATTCTTGCTCACTCTGATTAACAGCTGTTTGAAGGGCAGCTACATCATTAAGAGAAGGAGCGTTGGAGTCAGAAGTAGAAGAAGGATTTTGTGAGAACAAGAGAGATTTAAGGGAAGTGGCTGCTGCTTTAGCTGCTAGATCAGCCGAAGCATTTCCCTTAGAAACATCATCAGAGAGACCAGTATGGGCCTCGCATTTTATCACTGCAAGTTGGGCTGGAAGAACAGCTTTAAGCAAATTATCAATCAAATAGCCATTTTTTATAGGAGTATCTGAAGACATAATAAACCCTCTTTCATGCCAGAGGGCCCAAAAATCATGTACAACACCATAGGCATAGCGAGAGTCAGTGTTAATGCAATGCAGCATGCACGAGTCAGTGCAAAAAGCTCAGCCTGCTGGGTGAGCAATCTTGGGGCAATTTAGCACTTTCTAGTACGGCTGAGGATGAGCAGACCCCATAGCCAGCTAGCAGTGAATGGGCCCTGGAAGAAGAGCCATCTACAAACAAAACAAATTCTGCATTTGGTATAGGTGTATCAAGTAAATAAGGTTGAGGAGTTAGAATTTGACTAACTACTAATTCACAATCATGTGGATCTCCGTCGTCAGCTACTGGCGAAGCTGGATTGAGTGGAGGGCAGCACTGTATAGTGATATTGTTAGCTGCAAGGAGAACTTATTCATAAGTGGTTGCACGAGAAGCAGAAAGTGTGCTGTGTTTTAGATCGTAATAATAAAGTGGTAACTGCATGTGGTACAAGAAGGAAAAGAAGTGAGCCTAAAACTATAGGCTCAGTAGCTTGTACTGCATAAGAGGCTGCAGCTACCGCTCTGAGACAAGTTGGAAATCCAGCAGCAACTGGATCAAGTTTAGTGCTATGATAGGCTATAGGTCGCATTTGCCCTCCGTGTTTCTGAGTCAGGACAGCCTGAGCAAAACCTCTAATCTCATGGGAATAAAGATAAAAAGGTTTGTGGTAATCAGGGAGGCCCAAGGCTGGTGCATTCGCCAGACTCTGTTTCAATGCTACAAAGGCCGTCTCTGCTTCCCCCATCCATACCAAGGGCTCTGGGCTGGAAGGAAGGCTAATATCAAGGAGGGGGTGAGTAAGAAGAGCGTAATCTAAAATCCACTGCCTACAATACCCCGTAGATCCCAAAAAATATGTAATGTGTTTAATGGTGGTAGGTTCAGGCAAAGCTAAAATTGTTTGGACTCTGTCTGGAGATAACAGTCTTGTGTCATCCTCCAGGAGATGACCCAGATACTTCACCCGTGTCTGGCAAAATTCTAGCTTATCTTTAGAGGCCTTGTGACCTTTGTTTGCTAATGCAGTAAGTAAGGTTATATTATCCAGTTCACAAGCTGCTTTAGTGGGAGAGGCAATCAACAAATCATCCACATATTGAATGAGTGTGGAGCCACCAGGCAGGATGACATCACTAAGGTCCTCCTGCAGGGCACGAGAAATCAAAGTGGGGCTTTCTGTGTAGCCTTGAGGAAGAACAGTCCATGTGTACTGCTGACCCTGATAGGTAAAAGCAAAAAGATATTGAGAATCAGGGTGAATAGGAACAGATAAAAAAGCAGAACACAGATCAATGACAGAGTAGCACTGTGTACCGGTGGGAATACTAGAAAAAATAGTAGCAGGGTTGGGAACAACAGGGTAAGCAGGAATTAACATTTCTAATTGATTTCTCAAATGTCATGAATCATGAACTCCAAACTGTTAAACTTATCTGAACTTCGTCGCAGAGAGGCCTCTCTGGCTTCGGGCTCAGATAACCGCACACGGCACGAGGTCCGTGTGGTTTGGAACAAAGGCAGTCCGGTTCGGCTTTGTCCAAGAACTTCCACTCAGTCGATGCACCTGGAAGTTGGGGTTTCACGAATGTAGAGTCTTTTCCAAACAGATTTTCCACTGGTTTGAAGCCTCCAAGGTTGTGCACAAAATCTTCTTTGTAAGCAGGGTTCCACCGTAGTTACCTGAAGACAAAGTCTTTGAGGAAAGCAGGGCCCTGTTTGTTCCAAGGGTCAAGTTTCTTAAGACTCAATAGCTATTTAAATGACTGAACACTTTCATATACAGTCGACTTAGTCAATTGTCCAGCTGTAAAACTCCACTGATCAGGTGGGCACAGGCGGGCAGCGCAGTCTGTAAAGTTCTTTATTTAATAAAGTCCTTTAAAAGAATTCTTCGTATGGCTCAATCTCCTTTTCCCAGTTTAACTCTTCTGTTGCCGGCAAAGACTTGGTTGGTTTCTGATTCCGGTTCGGGCAACAGAGCTACAGGTTGAGCTGTAGCAGTGAGTTTCTGGTTCAGGTGTGAGAGAGAGAGAGAGAAAAAGGCCATGCGCTGTTCCTTATAGTCTGTCAGATCAATAGGTGATTGGTTCTTGAATTTTTGAGATTGGATTTCGGTTTCAGCCCCCAGTGTCCTATTGGAGGGGGGCTTGATTTATGACTGATGTCAATCCATGCCATCTTTTGGAAATGCCGGTTGGCCCGGGTTCGTAGCTCTATGTCGGGATTTCGGCTCTCGTACACTTCAAAGAGTTTTTATCACCTACAGGCCCCTTCCTCCAGACATCTCACAGCAGGACTCCAAACCATTCGGCCCATTCTCGGTGCCATCCTCCCCAAAACTGTCACTTTGATGCAAACCAGTTTCAAGCTGATGAGTTAAGGAAATCTGATAACTTTGGGGGGGAGAGGTCTTCTCTAGATCAGTGCTTCAGCTCAGAGCTAAAATGCTCTTATCAAAATACACCCAAAATAACGCTACAGGCATTTGGTTTAAACCAGATTGGATTTTGCCTTTTTCTCTTTTTCTCTCTGTTTTAAGCAACAAGTTTTGATTTCTCATTTCGTAATTTACATTCATCATTCCACATCATATATATTTTCCAGTTTACCTTTCCTGGCTTTGTATCCCTAGATTCCAAAACCGTTTTTAGATGCTCAAGTCTATCCGAATCAAAAGTCCCATCTTCTGGAAACCTTAACTTTCTGTCTCCTATTGTCCACTCAAACCACTTGTGCACATCACACACCGCTTCACTTCCATACTTATCATACATATAACTTACATGTGTACGTTTAGGTGGCGGGTTGCCCGCTTGACTGGAGCTGTTCCCACCCATGATCAAATTTATCGTATTTTACATAATAACCAAGGCGTGCTAGCCAACAACAAATAAGAACAATAATACGACAGGGGAGAAAAATAAATAAATAAAAATAAAATAAAATAAACATCTTGTTAAGGCCACGATACACTATGAGATTTCCATGAAATCCGATTGTATGCAATCTGAGTGCAGCCCACGATTTCCTCGAAATTTAATCTACATTTTACCATGAAATTTCATCAGATTTCAAGCAATAGAGCAGAGTACTATTTTCACGAAATCGTATGAACTCCCCCTAGACAAGTATCCAATCAGAGAGCAAGAAGGAGTCACATGATAATATCAGCAATGTCACTGGGAACTGTGAAAAAATAGACGGATCAGGCGACCAAAGATGGTGGAGAGCAGAGTTTATCACCAAAAAAAAATTCAAGTTTATTAATTCAAAGAGTCCACCTGAGCAATCTGGTCTGTGCAATAACATCAGGATGTGAAGTACAAAAACAGGAACTTTGCACATATAAACAGAAAACAAACAAAAAAACTTGCCAGTAAAACTAGGCTTTAAGTAAACAAAACAAAAAAAAAACAGACAAAGAATACAGCTAACTCCAGGCTTACGCCATTAAGACAGTCAAACAACTAACATAAGCTTGCTTTGCATATTCGATGCACTGGCTGTGAGCAGCCATTACCTTACACAGGCTTCAACAAAACAGAACTGACTACAGGTTGAGGTAAGCCTATTTTATCCCCTTCCTGTAGCTCCTCCCCTGATTGGACCGGTCCACTAAATGTTCTATAACCTTAATTCTTATGCATAAGCTTTTAGTTCCAGAGTAGTAAATTACAAAACAAACATTTCTGCATGACATGACAAGAAAAATAAACAAACTATTGTCATACATCTGCATATGAATGGCTGCAAGAAATTGCCATTACACTCGATGCCCCCTGCTTCTGCATGTATGGTCCAGAACACTGTCTGAAAGTAACCACTAGGTGTTGCTCCCGGGTCCTAGGAGCGAACACAGCAAAACTCAAACCGGGAAGCAATGAGCCAAGCTGTAACACTATAGCATTTACCTTTCCTAAACAGACAAGAAAATGAAAAGGCATTACAAAAAGACAGGGAGCTTAAAAGATTCATAAAGCGCAAGGTAAGGATCTTGAGTGGTTTATCTTATCATTAATCACAATTCTGCAGGAATGTCTTTAGCATTAAGTGATGGTGTGGGTTTAATATAATGTATTGCCATCGGTGTGCACTTGTGGTCATTCAAAACACTGTTCGTGATGAGGTCGGGACAAACGCATCATCACAGGAACCTTAAACGGCAGATTGGAAGGGGATAGGAGGGGAAGGGAGAGCCAGAGAAGCGCCAGTTTTCCCACTGTTTACAGCTACTGTCCCATACACATAAAACTGTGGTAAACTGGCAAAAGCCATTCATTAAATATTAAATAAACATTAAATACATATGTTCCTTTCAGTCTCATACTTCTTACTTCCCATTTCATTTTCCTCAAATCATAGTCGTGTATCTCATACATGGGGTTGGTCTTTTTCACAGATCTTTCTACTGTTTTGATGTTACTGTGTTAAATATTTGCCCAGTACTTACATGAAAAGTTATACATTTATATTTATAAAAAATATTTTGTATACTGGTAAGTTAGCCTTGATTAGTCTTTGTGCATGTTTTTTTTTTTTAAGATGGCAAAAACGAAATATTCAATATCTCCGTTTTGGATAGCATACAGTTGCTAATAATAGTAATACAAACCATACATTTCATTACAATAACACACACACAAATATACACCGATCAGCCATAATGACCACAGGTGAAGTGAATAACACTGATAATCTCGTTATCATGGCACCTGTCAGTGGGTGGGATATATTAGGCAGCAAGTGAACATTTTGTCCTCAAAGTTGATGTGTTAGAAGCAGGAAAAATGCACAAGCATAAGGATCTGAGCGACTTTGACAAGGGCCAAATTGTGATGGCTAGACGACTGGGTCAGAGCATCTCCAAAACTGCAGCTCTTGTGGGGTGTTCCCAGTCTGCAGTGGTCAGTACCTATCAAAAGTTGTCCAAGGAAGGGAAAGCGATGAACCAGTGACAAGGTCATGGGCGGCCAAGGCTCACTGATGCATGTGGGGAGCAAAGGCTGGTCCGTCTGGTCCGATCCAACAGACGAGCTACTGTAGCTCAAATTGCTGAAAAAGTGAATGCTGGTTCTGATAGAAAGGTGTCAGAACACAGTGCATCGCAGTTTGTTGCGTATGGGGCTGCGTAGCCGCAGACCAGTCAGGGTGCCCATGCTGACTCCTGTCCACTGCCGAAAGCGCCTACAATGGGCACATGAGCATCAGAACTGGACCACGGAGCAATGGAAGAAGGTTGCCTGGTCTGATGAATCATGAGTTCAAGGTGTTGACTTGGCCTCCAAATTCCCCAGATCTCAATCCAATCGAGCATCTGTGGGATGTGCTGGACAAACAAGTCCGATCCATGGAGGCCCCACCTCGCAACTTACAGGACTTAAAGGATCTGCTGCTAACGTCTTGGTGCCAGATACCACAGCACACCTTCAGAGGTCTAGTGGAGTCCATGCCTCGACGGGTCAGGGCTGTTTCGTACTGTAGTTCTTGTGATGTGATCTCTTGCATGATTCACCTTTATAATAGAACACAATAGCAGCAGGGCTGGTCAGTTTGACCGATTTAATTTGAATTACTCTGTGTTCCTGAATACATTGCGCATACCTGTTTGTGACATTTCCTAAATATATGTTGTTGAACCCTTTTTTAATGAAGCAGTCTCAGTATAGAGGATAATATATTTATTTAACATGCACGGCATGGAAGTCCCTGACATGGAAGCTCCCCAACCTCAGTTGAGTCTCTCTGAACAACAAAATGTAACAGCACTTATAGAAAGCATAACATGTGGTGCTGTGAGCAGGGTCCAGTCACGTGCAAGCAGTGGTCTGTTTGTGATCTGTCTTCCCGGCGGATCTGGAAACCAAATGGCTTCCTTTGATGTACCCCGAGAAGTCCGGTCCCACGGTCATCCTTAACAACTGTCAATCAATCACTATGATGTGACATCTTCAGCCTGTATGGAAAAACAATTAAGTCAACAAACAGATTCTAACAAACAAGCAACTGTGGGCTATCTATCCACTGTGTGGTCCTTTTATCATAATAAACATAAGTCAAAGTGGAGAGAGGAATTTCTAGAGGGTATGGCCTGAAAAACCACCTTGTTAGCTTTTGCTAGCTTGATAAATGTAATTTGCTTCATCTGTATACATGCTATTATTTATAATGCTAGTATTAATATAAAACATTACGCAGTTACATATGAAACAATTATACAGGTTCTTTACATGTATCATCATAAAATATGCCTAAAGCATTTTAGCTGTATAAACGCAAATCAAGTTTGCGATCTCTACTTCACCTGTCTACAGTCTTTCATGTGCTTGAAAAACACACACATTGTATAGCATTACAAATGTCTTCTTACAACTGTAGTCAGACTGAGTGGACAATGAGAGTGATTACCCCTTCATCTGTTTTGACTGTGCAGTGACGCGTTTAGGAAGAAAAAGCACACTGATGTCATTTATACCAATATTTTTTGTTTTATATTCAAATTTCCATTTAAATACCCTACTCCATTTGTGCTAGTTTTATTAGAGCATTTGACTATCATTATTATACTACAGTTTCATCTCTTGTAGGTGGTTCAAAATGTCGGCACTTCTAGTGTTAACTGTATAATCACCAGTCATTATTGATTGTTTCAATTTTTTTTATTAAATAGAGAAAACAATTATTGAGCAAACTTGCTCAAGATGTTAGTTGACAAAGTGACAAGATTTAAGGCTTGTCACTATATTATTTTTATACAAACTAATTGATAAATGATCTTTTAAGAAATATATTGTGACAACTTTGGTGTCATTTATATTGTTGTACCATACCTTTACATACTGTGTGCCTTCCAGATTTATGTATATCCCTGATTCAATGTAACAAAAACAGTTTTAGCAAAAAAAATTTACAATGTTGTTTTTTGTTTGTTTTAGTTTTGTATAAATACATGCACACATGAAACAATATAAGACTATCAGTGTTAGATATCACAAAAAGATTGAAGTCCATATTTCGAACAAATATGTTGGACAAATATATTTTTGCAAAATCCAGTACTGAAACTAGTATTGTTTTCATTAATTTCTGCAACAAACACTGAGTGTACACTTGCATAGACTTCAGTGAAGCTGTCTTCTTTTTGCCACAACTAAATATGCATATACAGATAGTATTTACACTCCCGATCTTCTTTCTTGCTTTTCTCTTTCAAAACTCCAAACTTCACCACATAGTTTTGCTCCCAAACTCCCTTTATATAGCGTGTGATTGCATGACAATTTAATCTGATTTCACCCAATGAACTCGTGTGATTTCAGGTATTTGGATTTCATGAAATCCAACAAAATCAAACACATTCGGATTGCATGCAATTGGATTTCATGGAAATGTATGGAATGTATCGTGGCCTTTATGATTCTTGCTGAAGAATCCAAATACAGATGTTTAAGACAGGGCCGCATGGGCACTCTCTCCGTGTATCGAAACACAAAGGATGCAGGAGAAATGGTGCATTCCTTTGTGGGTGGATTGGAATGTACTGAATATTGAACTTAATATTTCTTATAATAGAATATAGCAAACCTGATGTAAAATAGCACAAACATACACATATACATAGTTATTTTTGATTTCTTGGACTGTTTTGTTAATTTGGAAATAATTTGGACTATTGTATTGGATTTAAGTAAATAATGCATTTTTGTATCAAAATACATTTAGTTGGATTACTTTTCCTGGACATTGGCTGGGATTAAATCAAGACTTTGACCCACCTGCTAATAGAAAACTACAGAACTGTACTCTTCTAATCAGAAATGTAACCGCTATGATGTACAGGTTTGTAGTTTGCTATTAGCAGGTGGGTCAAAGTTTTGATTTAATCCGGCCCATTGTGCGCATCTCAAACAATGCTAGATACTACCTTACACAGTTTACGTGCTTGAATCTCATTCTTTTTCTTAGTTTCTTAGCCAATTCATTTGTACAACTTCTCAACCACACATGACACATCAGTGTCAATATCTGCCTTTTTCATTCTTAATTCGCAGATCCACACTTCAATTATTAAATTCCAACATTGCATTAGCAATAACACATCAATTCAGCAAACAATAATTCCAAGTGATTCCTTTAATCACTATATATATATATATATATATATATATATATATATATATATATATATAGTATACATGTCTGCACAGATTAAGTAATTATTTGTATTATTATTAGTAGTATTTATTTATTAGCAGATGCCCTTGTCCAAAATATTGTGTAGAAAAGGATGTTTCTAACAGCCATTTATTGACTGAATGGCAATACATACATACATACATACATACATACATACATAGGAATACAGTTAATAGCATGCAGTGTGTCTGTGGACATTTGGACAGTAATTCTGTACTGTACACCTGGCAACAGCAGCCCTGACAAAGATATGGTCTAATTGCCTCACATATACACATTTATTATTATATATTAGTAAGTATTATATTAAAACATTATTAAGTTACATTATATAATATATATTTTTTATAAAATGTAATATATCAAATTATATATTATACAATATGTAACATGTTTATATTTTATATAATGTATGAAATGTAACTTAATAATTGTATTATATAATACTTTTTAATATATATTATATAATACTATATATGACATATTGTAACATTATTGTTAAATTTTATACATTATATATATTAAAATGTATGAAATATTTGATAATACTTTTTAATATATATTAAATATATTATAAAATTAAGTTACATTTTATGAATATATATATATATATTTATGAATATATATTATAAATATAAAATACATGTTTTTAGATTGTATATATTTATAAAATGTAACTTAATAATTGTATAATATAATACTTGTATTTTAATAAGTATTAGACAATTAGTGTAAAATTGTATGCATATAGAATATATATATATATATTAATATTATAAACTAACTTAATATATTATATATTGAGCATTATATTATATTATATATCATAAAGTTATAAATAATACCATATTATAAACTTATTAAGTATTATATTATAAAATACTTAATACAAGTTTATATTATATATAACTTATGTAACTTAATAATTGTATTATATAATTATATATCAATTATTATACAATTATTAAGCTACTTATATTAATGAGAATTATGATACAATTATTAAGTTTCATTTTTAATAATATTATAATATTATATTGTATAGTATAATAGGTAACTTAATAATTGTATAATAGAATACTTAATATATTATATATTAATATGTATTATATGATAAACATATATACATATATAAATAAGTATATTATTAAATTTAACTAAATATTTATATAAATAATAAAAAGTATATCATAAATACATAATATGTATTTTTATATTATATATTTATAACATACTTTGTATTGTATTATATAATAATTAAGGTATTATATTAATATATTCATATTATCAAAGTTATATTTTATAAATATATATATATATATATATATATATATATTTATAAAATATAACTTAATTTGATAATATGAATATATTAATATAATACCTTAATTATTATATAATACAATTCTGTACCATCTGTATGACTTCTCACATGCAAACATTTTTTATTTAATCAGGCCCAATATATACAATATAACTTAATAAGTGCATATAATGCAATACGTATATATATATATATATATATATATATATATATATATATATATATATACACTTTAAAAACATATATGATGTAACTTATTGGGCCCAATTAAATGTTTGCATGTGAAAAGTTTAATCAGTTTTTCAAAGCCATACAGATGGTACAGAATAAGAAACTGAAGGAAGTCAGAGCGTGTCTTGAAGCTAACAGAGATCCTGTTGCAAAAATTCTTGGGCTGAGCTTTGCTACCATAGTAGAAGACACAGTGTTGAGACTCCTGAAGAAAGTGAAACAGGATGATAAGGACAAAGAGTCTGAAGTCAACATGTAAGTCTTCCTCCTTATCCAACAATTGGACATGCAGCTGCTAAATATCAAGAGGTCTGACTCTTTCCAGCTGCAGAAAAGAATTATGTGGAATTGCTGAAATGCTTCTGTGGTGAAGGGGGGAAAAGGGTTTTCAAGTCTGTTGAATACACATCAGACTATGAATTTTCAAATGATTGATGTACGTCAAGTGCATGGAGAAATAGGCTACCTTTTTATCAAACTATGTGACACAGAACCCTTGAGCAGGATTCAATGAAAATTGTTCACAAGGTGCGAACGCGAAAAGTTGTGGAAGAGTCACAAGAGGGAATCTCGCAGCTCAGCTCCTCACTGAATTATATCTAAAATATGAGGACCTGCGAGCGGGGAGATGTGTTTTGCTGGCGTGGCTTCCGGGATGGGCGGGCAGTGCGAGAGGCACCGTGAGCCAACCACAGTGTCTGATATTGAAGAGAAACCGAAGGGCGGAAGAGCATGGCAGTCCTGCGAGAAGCAGCGATAGGTCAATAAACCATTTAAACACAGCGATCTGGCACTCCCTGCTGCGAATCTCCCCACTGACACAAAACTACAAGCCTATACTTCGTAGCGGTTATAAATATGAGTAGAAGAAAAAACAATTAAATAACAACCGAAGCCGTCATTGGTGAAAGCTGTGTAGTTATTATTGTTATTATTATTTTTATTGGCAGATGCCCTTACCTAGGCGTTATCTATTAGCGGGTGGATCAGTGGTGTGTTGGGTGAATAACAGATCAATGTAACTCTTTTATTCAGTGTTCACTTCCCAGCTAACACACAACTTTGCCACATTGTTGTGAAAACGTGAATTACGTTGCTACAAAGGTGTGGCAACATTGTGTGTTATCTGGGTTATGTGTAGTGGTGCAGATTAAAAACAAACTGTGACGCACTGGCTACAAAACTCACAGTGGTTACATTTATCACTGGAAGAAAACTAGCAACTAAAAATAAGCCGCAACTGGTAATTGGAAATCAGCTGTTGGAAATCCACCACTATGTTGGAGTTTCTATGTGAATGCAAGTCTCCTGTTGTGATGCCCAAATTCAACAATAACATCAACAGTAGTTTGAGGTTATTATGTAAAGGTACGCAAGCCCATAAAGTCTTTCTTCTGTCATAGTGGAGCGTAAATATATTTTGAGTAGTTTTAGCACACCGAATATAACTTGTACCGTAAGCATGTTACAAGTGACATAACCCTCTGAATAAATAAGTATAGTTTTAAGCCACCTGCTTCAGCATATCTACCCGATTGTCCTAGTGAGTGTAACACAGTACTGAGGTTCTCTGAGGTGAGTAGTTTGAATCCCAAGCGGGGAGCTCTGTCCGTGTTTATCTTTTCAAAATTGCCCCCCCCCAAATCAGCCACTGATGGACACGGTGTTGTGATATAAATGCCTATAGTAAATTTTATTAACATCACTTTAAAATTAACAGTGATATGTACATTTATACAAAGTACACCATTTTAATATCACTCAATGCCTTCTACTGTAAGAGGCAATAAGTACAAACTTTATGCTTGGTGTCTCAAGCTGCAGTACTGACAGTAGACCCTGCACCATATCTCTCCAAAGACTGTGTGAACTATGGCCACACTGACAAAATATGTAATGAAGAAACCAGTGTTCAATGTTTAAACATACATGATAAATATATGATCGTGTTACATATTTACACTTGTACCATTTCCATTAGTGATGGGCAGTTCGATTCTTTTTAGACTCAATTCATTTGATTCAGTTCAGTTTGGTGAATGGATTCATTTCGTTCATTGTGTTCACTGATTCAGTGACTCGCACCAATGCAGCCCGAATCAGGATTGGTTAGATTGAATCGGAAAGAACAAGTCGTTCACTGCACACCACGGAAGCTAGTAAAAGTCTATATTTGACTGGGTTAAATTAAATACAGTTGTGACAAATATATATTTAAAATCCCGGAGATAACAACAGTTTGAAGCATTAACATTATTTAGCCAACACGATTAATCTAATTAAATGTAATATATTGTTTGGACAAGGGCGTCTGTTAAGAAATAATAATAATAATAATAATAATAATAATAATAATATTGTTACATAAATTACTTACACATAGGTGTATCTCAATTATTATTAATATTAATAATTATTGTTATAGGTCATTTTGTTGATTTACCTCAAGATGACTTGCAAGTATTAATAATTTGTGCAAAATGTTTTATGTGTATAAAACATTACAAAAACAGACCTCATAGCGATTTATTATATATTTTTGTTTTGTTTGGCAGATGTACCCATAGAATACGGACTGTAATACACACACATTATGTACAGTATATAATATTGCATAAACATCTAATTTCAGTTTCTGACAGTAGTCTATACTCTGTCTGGATTATGTAACTGACGCCATTTTGGCTCATACATATTTCTTTTTTATGCACTAAGCAAGAGGGAATTTAGACACGGCACATATGGTCTTCAGTTTCATAGCACTCAATGACTCATCAGGACGAACGAATCCGCCAGACTGAGAGTCAGCAAGTCATTGAACGAGAGTCGATAGGCGGATCACCGGCTCCTGAGCGCCGCTGTTGCTCACAGTGAATCAAAAGAGCTGATTCAATGCGTCATTGATCCGATTCACATCGGTCACCAAAATTATTTGTTGAAGAAGAACTAATCGTTCGCGAACTGCACATCACTAATTTCCATACATGTATACACTTTACAATACACCTTGTAATACGTCCAGTTGTGTGTGTGTGTCTCTGTGTGTACGATCCGACCACCTGAAGAGCCGGTATTAATGTTTTGTATAAACTTTATAATGTTTTATATTAATGTTAGAAATACTAATATGTCAACAGAGCCAATTGTATTAATTGTCAAGCAAGCAAATGTTAGCAAGACTGTTTTTACGAGTGCTGACGCTGCAGAAGTCCCTCCCAGCATTTGCTTCAAGGTTTTCTGTGGCTTATCTTATGGCTGGAGAGGTCACATCATGGTTATTGATTAACAGTTATTAAGGATGTCCATGGGACAGGACTTCTCCCAGTATATCAAAGGAAGACAACCACGAACATTAAGGGCCAGAGACCTGACCTCGAGGCAACACTTCTTGGAAACATGCGACTGACCCTGCCCACATAACCACATGTCATGCTTCTTATCAAAGCTGTTAACTTTTGCTGTTCAGAGAGACTCCACTCAGGTGGAGAGCTTCCATGTCAGGGCTTTCCAGGCTGGGCATGTTAAATAAATACATTATCCTCTGTGCTTTACCTGGGTTCTACACTGCCCACAGAGCCTGCTTCATTTACTGTGTGTGTGTGTCAATGTAACACTTCGTATACTGTGCCTGGGATAAAGGCAAAACGTTGACCACCCCTACAAGATTATCTGTTCAGATAGTTCTTATTTTTATATTTATATATAGTTATATTTTTTTCCAATCCTAAATGTATGTGCTATGGTGTGCAAATTTGCCTTTAATGGATTATGTATTTATGTGTTTTTTTATTTAATCCTCCCAATGTGCAGTGCACAAATCTCATACACTGGATGTGTTGGCTTGCAAGTTACGCATCCATACATGCCTGTAACAATATTCCACAAATAACATCCAGATGTCTCCATGCTTTAACTATTTGTGTAAATATGAATAATAGCAATTATACTGTGTGTTTACGCTATAGCCACTTTGACAGCAGTGTCTCTCAATGCAGTGTTCGTCTCTTAAAATTTGATTATTGAAAACCTGACCCGAACTTCAGTTACAAAATACATACATTTGAATACACATTCAATCTGTGGTGAGTGTGTTACTTTACATGGTTCTAGGGTAGGCCTACAGATATACTGTAAGAAAGTATACTTACACATGGATTTCTAGGCGGTATCTGAATGTGACAACAGTGAATGCGCAACTCGAGAACTGCTGTTATGCCGATATATTTTAAGGATATGACTGTTTACTTTGGAGCTAAAACTAATGCATAGAGCTTTTTTCAATACTACAACAGCAAGAGGTCAATAAAGGAGGAAGTAAAACAGATAAAGGGCAAAAATTGAAGTATCTTGCAAAACAAATAAGATGTGGCAAATGTTCTAAATGAGTATTTCACAGAGGTTTTTACAAAAGAAAAAACAGATGACATGCCACAGGTTAACAATCAGTCCAGTCAAACCCTAAGAGAGATTAGGATAAATGAGGAGGAGGTACAAAACGGACTAGCAGACTTAAAAACAAACAAATAACCTGGCCCAGATGGTACATTTCCAACAGTACTTAAAGAAATTAGGGAAATTATTTATAGGCCACTAACTCAAATATTCCAAAAGACCCTTAGAACGGGATGTACCAACTGACTGGAAGATGGTAAATGTCATACCAATCCACAAGAAAGGAGACAAAACAGCCTGGAAATTACAGACCGATCAGTCTCACCTGCATTACTTGTAAAATGTTGGAAAAAATTATTAGACAGAAAATAGAGGAGCAACTTAATGAAAACCATATTCTTGGAGATAGTCAACATGGGTTTAGACGAGGCAGATCATGTCTTACTAATTTATTGGAGTTTTTTGAACATGCAACTGCAGCTGTAGATCATGTGAAAGCATATGATATGATATACTTTTGATAAGGTTCCACACCAAAGATTGATCCTCAGATTGGAAGCTGTAGGCATTCAGGGTAATGTAAGTAGATGAATTATGAACTGGTTGATGTAAAGGAAACAGGGGGTGTCGATTAGAGGAGTTGTTTCTAACTGGATTGAGGTTGTTAGTGGAGTTCCACAGGGATCAGTACTAGGGCCTGTGCTTTTTCTAATCTATATTAATGATTTGGACTCTGGGATAGTTAGCAAACTTGTCAAATTTGGAGATTATATTAAAATAGGTGGCCCAGCAGATACAATCAGTTGTGGGCCGACATATGATACTGCATTTCTGAGCTTTCCATTGTATAGATCTCCACCGTGTTCCTGACCTTGCTTTGTTTACTCATTGCTGACTTTGGATTTTACCTTGTAGCCCAGTTCGCCTGATCAATTGACCTCTCGCTACCCTTTGACTACGATTTCTGGATTATCCCGTCAAACCTGTTTGCTTGTGTGTTGCCTTCCTCCTGTTCTATCTCTTCTCCTCTCACCCCTGCACCTGGATTTGCCTTTGAATATGACTGCCCCACACTTTGCATTGTTTCTTTCTATTTCCCTCTTTGCTTTCCTGATCTGTTTCTTAAGATCTCTTTGCAGTTCAACATATTCTTTGTATTTTGCTTAATCTCTATCCGTTTTGTATGCGCTATACAACATTTTCTTTCTTTTGATTATTTTTCCATACTTTAAGTAGCTTTTGTCTACCTGCCACCATTTCACACCTAACTGGCTCCACCTGGAACAGAATTCCTGCTAGTCCTTGACTAAATCACCTTTCTACAACATGTTGACTTTCACCAACTCAGCAGCTGAACTGAATTGACTTCAATTAACGCAAACTACCACCAGTGTTAACTTCAATTAAGGCAAAGTTAAAACAAAATGAGGAATGCTAAGACTGGTCTGAAACTAGGAAAACAACAAGATGGCTGCCTCTCACCTGTACTCTCCTGTCTGTGGCAACTTGTAAATACTTCTGACATGTAAAGATTTGTAAGGACATCCTCACGCATCAGTCGTCCTCAAGTCAAGTATCAAGCATCACCCACTCAAGTCTCTGGTATCAGGATCGTTACTCGCCACTCCATCAGTCAACCGTCACACCTCCTCCTCAAGTCTCTTGCTCACACATCACTATTCATTTTTTTGAAGACAAGAAACTGAAATAAATTAGTTTCTTTTTGAGAACTGTGTTTCTGGTCCTACTTGTTCCCTGCATCATAACATCTGACCCTGGGTCCGCACTATTTTTGGTGATTAGTTATTAATGGACACCAAACGAGCACAATGGGTCGAATGGTTTCCTCTCGTTTGTAAACTTTCTTATGTTCCTAATATTGTCGCTAATCATGTATTTTGGGATATTTTAATTATTATGTTGAACTGACTGATTGGACAATTAAATTGTATTTTGTATGTATAATTAACTGCCATTTTACCACCAATCATTTTAAATGGCACAAGAAACAGCATGCATTTCTGTTGCATTTTATATCAATGGAAAGTAAACTAGTTTACTCATACTATAAAACATATTTTAAGTTCTTACATTTTACTGTTGATTTTGTATCTGTATTTTTGTTGTTATTGTTGTTTATCCTAGGACAGGAGTTCCCAATCCTAGTCCTGGAGGACCCCCTACTCTGCTGGTTTTTGTTCCAACTCTAGTGGAAAAATGTACTTTAATTTACTTTATATTTTAATCTTATTAATTGTTTCAGTTTTGTCTATGAAACAGTCATTTGTTTGTATTTAACCTCTTTGTGGGAACTACTTTAATTATTATTTTGCTAAATACTTAATCAACGACTATACTAGTATGCATGTGTTAACTAATTCAACTGGATTGAACTCCTCCAACTGGATCAAAAACAAAAATCAAAAAACAGTTTTGAAACAATACAAATAATTTAACATGATTATTTTATTTGGGAGGCTGCCGTGTAGTCTACGGCACATGTAGCCTACACGTAAAATGTGTAAAATAATAGCAACAGTTCTGGGTGGTGAAAACAACTACAAACCAATGATTCTTTTGGAAAAATAGGGTGATGGAGCTATCGAACGTGCATACAATTTTATTTTTAATGATTTTTGTGACTTTTCTGATTCCCCCATAGACTTCCAGCAAAGCAGCTCCAGAGTTAGCACCCCCGTGACGTATGGCATATTTTTCGGTCTTTGATTTCTGGTACATAGAATGAGATGGACATGAAAAACTCACTCCACAGAATATGTTTCTATTTATTGTCATGTCAGTCATCCTGGGAAGGAGCTGTAGTGTGAATCCAGGTACAGGGTGATCAGTGAAGAAGGGAAAAACAGGAACAGGGACAGGAATTTTGCAATGGAGAGATCCAGAAACCGTAATAAGGGAGGCAGGCTAGAGGTTGATCAATCAGAGAAACAGAGCCACGTAGGGAATCCAATAAACCAAGTCAAATAGCCAGGCAAGGTAAAAAAACAGGAATAGCTAACACAGTGGAATGCTCAGAAAAGTAATCACAAGAGAACTAGACTTCGCAACAAGTGTTTGGTGATGGGGGTTTAAATACAAGGGCTAAAGAGGAAGGAGATATGGGTCAGGTGATGTGATTTGATTGAATGATTGAGAGAATCAGGAAAACTGAAAAGCTGGAGCGTGGGAGACATGTAGTGGTAAGGTTGAAAGCTGCAGGCCTGACACTTATAGAAAAACCTGAGGAATTATGGATTTTTGGTGAAGTTCCTCTTTAATTGAAGTAACTTCAGTGAAATTAAATGGTTCCTTATGCCTTATTCCTAATTAAAAAAAAAAAGTAATGGTTACTTATTTCTTATTCCTTATTTTTTCAGAAAATAAGTAATGGTTACTTATTATATTGTAACAGTTTTGGGATGTTACCACCCTGCTGGGTCCCAAACAAGGAGTCAGACATCGACATGAGGCACCCCCCTTAGTGCTCTTTATTGGTACTGCCTTTACAATGGCAGCACTAGCCATGAAAAGAACTGGGCTGGGGCTATTCAGAGCACGATCACCCAAACACGGGGAGAACCAAAACATAAAACACACATGCAGAACAGAAGGGAACAAACAAAACAACTACACAACAACACAGAACTTAATAAACTTACACTAATTATTAATAATTAACTAATTTACACAGGACCACCTCCCAGCAGCCCTAGCTGTGATGCGCTTGGGTGGCTCTCCATTACAATATTACTTATTTCTGATTTCTCAAAATAAGTAATGATTACATATTATTTTTGTCACTGTTTCACTGTGTCTCAATACATTAACAATGGATACTTATTTCTTGTTACTGTTTTCAGTTTTTCTGCAAAATAAGTTGTTTACTTAATTCCTTTTTCTGTTTTTTTTTTTAAAAAGTAATGATTACTTATTTTTATATTTTTCCTTGTTTTACAAGTCATAAGTAATGGTTACTCATTCCTTATTTTTGTTTCCCTGTTTTTAATTAATTAATGGTTACTTTTTACTTATTTCTTATTTGCTGTTTCCAAATTTTAGGATATAAAGGACAACACCATTACAAACACATCAATACAATAACTTATGACAATACCTCACGGACTGACAGAGACACAATGTAACGTGGTTTTCAATGAGTGATACTTACTTAATCTTTAATTTTAATTTCCCAGTATAAGGACACTTATCTCTACTAATAAAAAGTAAGATAAAGCATTGTTTACTTCAGTAGTTCAGGCAGCCCCCTATAAAAGTCAGTGATTGAAGTAATGGCAGTATTTTGGCCTGGACCTGGAGGGAATGACAGCCTGGCCATGGACACTCCTCTCCCCACTCCCTTCAGCGGGAGGCAGCGGCGCTATGGCACTATGGAGCATCCAGTGCAGGGAAGGAACTTGTTGTGTTGTATCTCTGATGGTGTGTGTTTTTCAAGGTTTTTCTATATTGTACTTTCTGTATTAGACCCCTGGCGCTTTTTGTCACTGTTATTTTGTATTGTTTTGCATTGCATTTGTAGCTGATGTGGGATCCCCGCCCGGGATTCGAACCACCGGCGCCCCTCCGAGTGCTCCGCACTACAGCGGCTCCAGCGCAGTACAGTGTTAAGCTAAAAGGCCGGGCCTCCTACCATGGGAGGCTTAACACTGTACTACTTTTACTGAGGGGTTACGTCACTTTGTAACAGGCTCATTACGGCACGAATGAGCCCTGTTACACATTCATGATAAAAATAAAGTGAAAAACTCTCTGAAGGTGTTCATCTCATTGTGCTATATACAAATATATAATAATAATAATTATTATAAATTGTGGTGCCCCCTGACTATGCAAAGACTGTACTGCTTTACAGATTGCATGGGATGGGTTTAATTAATCGTGGTTCAGTGGAAAACTCAAATGATGTTTTTGTTGTTGTCTTTGCATAGTCAAGGGGTGCCACAATTTATGATGATAATAATAATAATAATAATAATAATAATAATAATAATAATAATAATAGTTATTATTATTATTATTATTATTATATACTGGCCAGCGATGGACTGGCGTCCCATCCTGGGTGTATTCCTGCCTTGCGCCCTATGCTTGCCGGGATCGGCTCCGGCTTCCCCATGACCTTCACCAGGATAAGCGGTTTTGAAGATGGAAGGATGGATGGATTATTATATATTTGTGTGTAGATGCATATATATAATCGATTAAAAAACACAAAATTGTGTTACTGATTACTTATTTCTTGAGAACCGGGGAAACATACTCTTGCTACACATCAATGTGGCAGTTATGTGTTCTGCAAAGAATAACGGTTTAAAGAATAAGTTATGACAAATGTTATCATTCCTATTGTATCCAAGGCTAAAGAATAAGTAATGGCATGTACTGTGTTTTTATCAGTGGCATACCTTCCTCACACGTGTTGGATGGGGGTCGGTGGTAAATTACACTTACAGCTTAATATACTTTAACCTGTAAATAACATGTATGCTTCTAGTAAATGTATTAAAAACAACCGTGAAACATAAATAAGTAGGCCTAATCACTACTTATTTTTTACAAACCAGGACACAGAAATAAGTTATGATTTCTTATTGTTTGTCAACATTTTACTTTTTATAGTATCCCAAATGCTATTTTATCGATGTATGAAAAAGAAGTAATGAGTAATGAATGTACTCAGTCGCACACTCATAGATTTTTCATTTTATTTTTTTATGAATGCAATGTAAAACAATACAATTCAGAATAACAGTGACAAAAAGCACCAGGGGTCTATGACAACACGGAGATACCATGCAACAAGTTCCTTCCCTGTGCTGGTGGCTCCATAGCACCACAGCTATTGGAATAATCCAATAACCAAGAGGCAGTTTTCGTGGGAAACATTTGACACAGTCACAGATATATTGAGATTGTGTGCTTCATTACGCATGTACTGTTTGTATGTCAGTTATGTTAATAAGCTGTCTTAATACTTATTCTCATTATTTCAGACTAAAAACAAGGACATATTTCAAATACATTAATTAATAATTTTAAATATTTAGAACTGAGAAAGATGGGATTGAAAAAAAGGCATAGCCGCCCCGTTCTGGCTCCACTACACCTCTGTGTCCAAGATATTTCCAGAGGAACTGCAAACTAATTCGAATGGCAGTAATGTCTGCACATTTGTCCTCCTTGGCTTTTAAATAACAGTCCCAGCAAAACACTTTTACAACAAGCAACTCAAATAAGTATATCATAAAAATTATATAATGTCCCTATTACAGGTGATATACACTCACCTAAAGGATTATTAGGAACACCTGTTCAATTTCTCATTAATGCAATTATCTAACCAACCAATCACATGGCAGTTGCTTCAATGCATTTAGGGGTGTGGTCCTGGTCAAGACAATCTCCTGAACTCCAAACTGAATGTCTGAATGGGAAAGAAAGGTGATTTAAGCAATTTTGAGCGTGGCATGGTTGTTGGTGCCAGACGGGCCGGTCTGAGTATTTCACAATCTGCTCAGTTACTGGAATTTTCACGCACAACCATTTCTAGGGTTTACAAAGAATGGTGTGAAAAGGGAAAAACATCCAGTATGCGGCAGTCCTGTGGGCGAAAATGCCTTGTTGATGCTAGAGGTCAGAGGAGAATGGGCCGACTGATTCAAGCTGATAGAAGAGCAACTTTGACTGAAATAACCACTCGTTACAACCGAGTGTGAAGCCACAACACTTACAACCTTGAGGCGGATGGGCTACAACAGCAGAAGACCCCACCGGGTACCACTCATCTCCACTACAAATAGGAAAAAGAGGCTACAATTTGCACAAGCTCACCAAAATTGGACAGTTGAAGACTGGAAAAATGTTGCCTGGTCTGATGAGTCTCGATTTCTGTTGAGACATTCAGATGGTAGAGTCAGAATTTGGCGTAAACAGAATGAGAACATGGATCCATCATGCCTTGTTACCACTGTGCAGGCTGGTGGTGGTGGTGTAATGGTGTGGGGGATGTTTTCTTGGCACACGTTTGGCCCCTTAGTGCCAATTGGGCATTGTTTAAATGCCACGGCCTACCTGAGCATTGTTTCTGACCATGTCCATCCCTTTATGACCACCATGTACCCATCCTCTGATGGCTACTTCCAGCAGGATAATGCACCATGTCACAAAGGTCGAATCATTTCAAATTGGTTTCTTGAACATGACAATGAGTTCACTGTACTAAACTGGCCCCCACAGTCACCAGATCTCAACCCAATAGAGCATCTTTGGGATGTGGTGGAACGGGAGCTTCGTGCCCTGGATGTGCATCCCACAAATCTCCATCAACTGCAAGATGCTATCCTATCAATATGGGCCAACATTTCTAAAGAATGCTTTCAGCACCTTGTTGAATCACTGCCACGTAGAATTAAGGCAGTTCTGAAGGTGAAAGGGGGTCAAACACAGTATTAGTATGGTGTTCCTAATAATCCTTTAGGTGAGTGTATGTGATAGCATATCTTTAACATTTTATTGATATAAATTGAATGAACAAAATGCAAATTCAGTAAAATCTTATTCTATTTATAGCATTCTTGTCCAAGAGTATTTAATATTAAGGAGCTCTCACTTTTAATAAATTTTACCGGGTGATGCAAAAGCTTATTTTCCTGAATAGAAGATGTTACTGTCAGGTGTCAGTTTCATGTTATATACACATCATATGGACATTACAAATAGCCTAATGAATAAAAAATAATAATTCATAAAAATGTTCATGTTTGTTTTGTGTGTTTTTTCCAGTTTTAAAATGGAAAAGAATATCATACGGTAGCTTTAAGTATGAAAAAGGACAATTATATATAGGCGTACACATATCGATCAGCAAAATCTTGAAATCCATTCTAGAAAGCAGAACTACACTGAAACTAATTGTTGCACATTTTAGTGACTTTAGTAGCTAACAAATCACAACGTCACTTTCTCAGATTCATTCCAATTTATTAATTATATTTTACAAATGTTTGGATTTAATTACTTAATTCAACACAATGTCAACTAATATATAACAATACATTTTAAATCAATGTCCTTATATCTCATATACATGTCATTCAATCTGTTCTAGTGAAATTATATAATATTGCTTCTTATGATTTCTGGGCTTAAATTCCTAACAGTAACTGATAGTCTTTGAACTACCAAATACAAAATAAAATACAGATTGGCAAATTATACTGAATGCTATTATATTGCATCCAAGAAAATAGAAAAGTGTAGATGTCTGTAATTATACATGCTGTTAAAATGTCCAAAGATTTTACTTTTTTTTAAGCTTTTGTTGGTTTACATTTCAAAGTCATATTTAATTCAGTTATAGACAGGTGGTGTGCTAAACAAAGTTATTATACAAACCACATAGATCACCAGTATTTCCTTATTGAAAAAAACAGAAAAACACACACACGGCCACTTTGCTACTTTGCCTCTCAATCAGTTCACAATGGGCAGTTTCAATGCTCCCTCGACAGTTTGTCTTAATGTCAAATACATTACACACTGACAGTAAACAGAAAATGCACATTGGCAAAATAAAAATAAAATACAAAAATAAAATGATTAGGAGTCATTTTAAAATTTAGAATCAGAACTAGAACTCTGTATACTCATTTTGTTTCTGAGTCTCACTGTTGCTCAAGAAGATGTCCACTGTCTGAGATGCTCCCTGTCTGGCTTCCTGAACCACCGATGCTAAAAAAGATACTGTTGCATTTGGGTCCAGTAATTTAACAACGGGAACATCCACTTTTCTTTCCTGAAAGATGCGGTTCTGTAGAGTCATTGCTAACATGGAGTCGATGCCTAATGTAGAAAGTGCTGTGTCATCTCTTAAATCATCAATATCTGCATTGCTTACTTCACAGAGCAGAGACCTAACATACTCATCGACCGAGGAGATGGAGGTGGTCTGTTCAGCCTGAGATTCGATTACTTTTTGATTACTAACTTTGACCATGTCTTTCACCACAGGGTACAACCGTATTTTTAGTGAGGTGTTTTGAGAATAAATATGATTGGATAAATTGTTGAAGTTAAATTTGCACACAACCTGCTGGGGATTATTGATCATCAGACACTGTTTAAGACCTTCAAGAATCTCTGTCAGCGCCATGAGCATCATTCCCTTTGCCTCAAGAAATCGTTGCAAATGCTCCTTGTTCAGAAGGAGCCCCAGATTCAAAGCCCCCCAATTAATGGACTGCCCAGCAAGCCCAAGGTTTCTACGGTAATGGCAAAACAAATCCAGAAATGAATTTGCTGCTGCATAGTTTGTTTGCGCAGAATTTCCAATAAAAGACGCAATAGATGAGAAGCAAACAAAGTAGTCTAGTTTACAGTTCCTAGTTGCGTAATGCAGGTTCAAGGCACCATTAACTTTAGGTTTCAGGACTTTCTCAAAGTGTGATCTGTCTAGAGTTTGAATTAACCCATCATGTAAAACGACTGCACTGTGGAAAACCCCTCTGATGGGAAAAGAAGGAAATGTCTGACCAATAACATGGATTGCTTTCATAACATGCTCAGGAACTGAAATGTCACACTGCAAGCTAATAACAGAGGCTCCAGCATCTTCCTGTAGATTATTAATCTCCAGCTGCATCTCAGGTGAAGGAGCACGTCTAGAAAGAATGACAATGCAGCCCCCTCCTCGCACAGCAATGAACTTCACTGTCTCAAACCCCAAACCTGAGAGCCCTCCTGTCACTATATACACAGCATGTTTGTGGAAAAGCTGTTTCTCTGTCTCCAGTAGTGGAATGTCAGAAAGCTTGCCTTGTGATGTCTTGTCCAGCACAATTACAGGTATGGTCTTGGAGCTGAAATACGACTCAGACTCTTCAAGAGGCAGAAAGTCAAAACTTCCAAATGTTGGACATTGGAAGATGGTACTTTGGAGATCTAGAGATCTCTTGTCCAAGTGCATTGATTTAATCCAGTGATAGATTTGTTTTTTCTGTTTCTTGAGATAAGCCTTTTGGAAAACATTGGCTACTTGAAGGGTCTGAATGCAGGCATTTTCATTTTGAAATAAGTTTTGAGAGAGTGCCAGTCGCAACTGGCTGTCACACACTACAATTATATGTTTGGCACTGGAAACACTGCATGCTTTTGCAACTGAGGATGCATCAAATGGAGGCAAAAGAACAAATGCATCACACTTATTTACATTGGTTGAAGCAACCCATCCTGATTGATTTGCAGCAAGTATCAGAACCCTCTGCAGACATGACTCTGATACAGTGGAGATAATACCCAACTTTTTCTCTTGATTAATTTTGGGTAATGCTCGATTTATGATTTCCCAGGCCAGTATAAAGAAGGATAGGCAAGGAACATCCATTAGAATGGGCACCTTCGTTGCATTATAACATATGGCTTCAGGAATTCTGACCTTGGATAATGCTGTAATAGGGTAACATGCAACAATGGGATCTCCAACTTTCAACTTCTTGACATTACAGTCCACAGTTGTAACTGTACCACTAAAGTCAAGTGCTAAAAGTTTGTGGCTTTCGGATGCATGTTTACTCCAATATATTGTCTGACCGTATTTCAAAGCAGACAGGCTGACAGGAAAGTAATCTGATGAATGAACACATATTTTGTTAATCTGAACCTCTACTGTTTGTGTCATAGCATGCTTCTCAGCGTCAGAGGAAGGACTTGCACACAAGCTTGTCATGCTGTATGGATCAGCAGTTTGCAGGGTGAAACATACTGAATCTGAAGGCAGAGCTTTACTCTGAGTGCTGCCTGTGTTTTTTGGGGGAGTACGTGTCATTTCATTTTTGTAGACCTGACCTTTGCTCATGGTAATTTCTGGATATATGTGGAAGTTGTATGAATTAACAATTTGAGCCAACATGATTATATTCTCACTGGTTACAGAATCAATATCAATCCACTGAAAAGAAAGACTTGGAATTTCTGCAGCACATGCCTTTGTCAGGCCAGAGAGCACAAACCCTGGACTAATGTGATCAACCACTTTCTCTGACGATCGGTAGGTGATAGTCCTGATGACACATGAGGAGTTTTCCTCCCTTAGTTTGTTGACAATCAGACAGTAAACCTCACAACAGCTGAGCAAGTGCTCCAGAACCTTCTCAGTTTTCAAATCAGAGAGGTTTTGAATCCCCCACAAGAACAAAACCTCTTCATAATCCCTGTCAACCTTTAATTTGGAAAATAATTCATGAACCTCATGGGTTAACATTTTCTCAGAATCTTTGTAAAAAATGTATTCAGACTTTGGGTGTAGATGCTGCTGTAGGGCTTTGGCTAGTCCTAACTGGTCTGCAAAGACTAAGAATTTGGGTTTACGACCACGGTTTAAATCCTCTGACAATGTCTTTAATTCATTGTGAAAAAAGAACTCTTCAACCACAGATAAACTGTTTCCTACATATTTAATCCTTACATTGGTAAGCTCCACTAAAACAAGGCCTTCTTTGCTTGCCATGCAGCCACACACCTCAAAGTACTCTGGTGTATCTTTGGTTCTTCTCAAATAAAGCACCATTTCCTCCTTTAATGGCCCTGAGACTGTCAAACTACCCATGGCCGAAGGAAACCTGTCTCCTCCAATCAATGCTTCTGGTTCTACAAGACCTACCACCTGCATAAAATAATCCAGCACAACAGGATGAATGCAATAGTCATGCAATTGGCTCCGAATTTCTTCTGGGACCTTAACAGTAGTCACAGCTTCGATTAATTCTTTTCCAAAGTGGACATCTCCAACTTGTTTGAAAACTGAGGTGTGCTGGAACCCTGCCTGACAAAGTTTTACATAGAGCTCTTCTGATTGTATGAGCGAAGTACATCTCTTGTACACAGAGTCCAGTAAGATATAGTATCCTTCAGGTGCATTTTCGTTTCTACACTCAACAGTTCCAGATGCATAAGTTGCTAAAGGAGACGTTATTTTAAATAAAGTCTCATTCTCTGCTGGTTCAAGCTGCACTTTCAATTTTGGCGACTTCTGGTTTACAATGAATGGGCTCTGGAAACGAATTGTTAGTTGCAATGAGTTGAGAGGCACCCTTGGTCTCATACTGGCCATGACAGATGACAATGCCAAGTCAACATAAAAGGCAGCAGGGAGTATGACTACACCATGGCTTTTATGTTCGTAAATATAAGCTACTGTATCAGATGAAAGGTTGCAGCTGAATTCTTTACTGTTTATGCTTGTTTGGCGTAGGACAGGGTGATAAGATCCTGATACACTTTCATTGTCTTGCTCTTCTGTTTCAACATTTAGCTCTGTCATGAGACAGTCAAATTGATACTTTGGGAAAGGAGTTGGCACTGTATCATGTCCAGAGTAAATTTGCTCCCAGTTGATTTTAAAGCCCAATGCAAAGAGATCTGACACAACAGTAAGCAGTGATTTATGGTCTCCATCTGGCTGTACAGATGGCAGGACCCTAGTGTCATTCCCTAGAGATTCCATTATATTTCTTTGCAGTGACATTCTTGGACCTATTTCTACAAATACTACATTCTTCTCCTCTTTGGCTGTAGCTTTCACTGCCTGCTGAAATTCAACAGGTTTTCGAACATTTCTGGCCCAGTATTCACCTGTTATAAAATCCCCTGAGGAACACACCTTCCCTGTTACTGTGGAAAATAACTCCACTTCCATTTCTTTCTGTTCTAAGAGACCTATGCTTTGTTCTAGCGTGTTCAAAATGGGATCCATCATGTGGCTGTGGTATGCAGTTGGGACATCCAAAACATGGAGGAACAAATTCTTGGTTTGGAATGAGGTTTTCAGTATCTGATGTAGACTTTCTATAGCATCTGCATCCCCTGAGAAGGTACATGAATGAGGGCTGTTAAAGGCAGCAAGGCAAAGTTTTCCTGAATAGTCAGGGAGCAACTTTAAAACCTCTGGCACTGCTATATTGCTCACAACAAGCATTTTCCCTCCAGTCACCTTAGCCTGCAAAGTACTACGGAAGAAAATTACTTTAACTGCGTCCTCAAGGGAAAGTAATCCTGAACAATGGGCCGCAGCAATCTCTCCCACAGAGTGCCCAAGTATTGCATCTGGTTTGATACCCCAGTGCTTTAACAGGCTGGCAATAGCAACTTGAATGGCAAAGAGGAGCGGCTGGACAACATCTGGTTTAGAAAAATCATCGTTATCATAATCATTCTCTAACTTTTCTAAGAGGTTCATGGGTTTGAAATTCTTGAAAATGTTTTCTACCTCTTTCACCTTTTCTCTGAAAACATGCTCCTCTTTTAACAGTTGCTTGCACATGCCTCTGTAGCTCACCCCATTCCCACAAAACACAAAAACTAGTCGGGGATCTGCTTTTGATGGAACAATCTTTTTCTTTGTTGCAGAATTAAGTTGCTCAGTTAAATTACTGAGAGAAGATGCAACAAAGGCTTTTCTGTATTTGAGTCTTGAGTGACTTCTCCTACATGCAGATGTATAGGACAGATTTGGAAGGTTCACTCTGTTGTCTTTGCTGATTCTTTGGACTGTGTCTTCCAACATCATTTTCAAAGACTTTTCTGAGGCTGCAGACAGCACAAATAATTTAGGAGAATTGTGAACCTCTGCCTTAACAGCATGGTTTTGTCTGTACTGTCTCACAACAGCATGTGCATTGGTGCCTCCAAACCCAAAGTTATTGATACCTGCAGCCCTTCCCAGTGGCCCACTATTTTCCCACTTCACTGCTGTGGTGGGCACTCTGAGGTTCAGGACTTTGGCATCGATGCTTGCATTGTCTTCAGAATAAAACAGTGAGGGGACAATGGTTTCATGGTGCATCATCAACAGTACCTTGATGAGCCCTGCTACGCCTGCTGCAGCCTCAGTGTGCCCAATGTTACCTTTCACAGAGCCGATGCAAAGAGCTGGTGATCCTTGGGGTCGGGCTTTGGCAATGATGCTGGAGATGCTGCCTGCTTCTGCAGGATCCCCTACAGGGGTTCCTGTCCCATGAGCCTCTACATATTGGATATGTGAAGGGTCAATCTGTGCACAGTAAATGGTTTTCAGCAGCTCTTCCTGCTGGATGACGGAGGGCTTGGTGATTGGAGTGACTGTGCGGCCATCTTGATTAATGGCAGTGCTGCTTATGATGCCCCACACATGGTCAAAATCCTTCTGAGCCTGTTTACAGAGGAGGTGAATCACTTTGTGTATGTGTCCATTACTCTTTTTAAAGATAAATACATTAAAATTACATCTGAAAAAAGGTGCTTGGAATATTTGTCAGCTTAAATCAGCATTTCTTTATATACAATGTATGCAGATCTTACAGTATAAATAACTGACCAGAACAATATTAGTTTTACTTACAAAAGTTGTTTCTTTTATATTTAAATATGCATTAAAAACATTATGCAACCTATCATAAGAGTATTTTCAACTGAGTCCCCCATATACACTCACCTAAAGGATTATTAGGAACACCATACTAATACTGTGTTTGACCCCCTTTCGCCTTCAGAACTGCCTTAATTCTACGTGGCATTGATTCAACAAGGTGCTGAAAGCATTCTTTAGAAATGTTGGCCCATATTGATAGGATAGCATCTTGCAGTTGATGGAGATTTGTGGGATGCACATCCAGGGCACGAAGCTCCCGTTCCACCACATCCCAAAGATGCTCTATTGGGTTGAGATCTGGTGACTGTGGGGGCCAGTTTAGTACAGTGAACTCATTGTCATGTTCAAGAAACCAATTTGAAATGATTCGACCTTTGTGACATGGTGCATTATCCTGCTGGAAGTAGCCATCAGAGGATGGGTACATGGTGGTCATAAAGGGATGGACATGGTCAGAAACAATGCTCAGGTAGGCCGTGGCATTTAAACGATGCCCAATTGGCACTAAGGGGCCTAAAGTGTGCCAAGAAAACATCCCCCACACCATTACACCACCACCACCAGCCTGCACAGTGGTAACAAGGCATGATGGATCCATGTTCTCATTCTGTTTATGCCAAATTCTGACTCTACCATCTGAATGTCTCAACAGAAATCGAGACTCATCAGACCAGGCAACATTTTTCCAGTCTTCAACTGTCCAATTTTGGTGAGCTTGTGCAAATTGTAGCCTCTTTTTCCTATTTGTAGTGGAGATGAGTGGTACCCGGTGGGGTCTTCTGCTGTTGTAGCCCATCCGCCTCAAGGTTGTACGTGTTGTGGCTTCACAAATGCTTTGCTGCATACCTCGGTTGTAACGAGTGGTTATTTCAGTCAAAGTTGCTCTTCTATCAGCTTGAATCAGTCGGCCCATTCTCCTCTGACCTCTAGCATCAACAAGGCATTTTCGCCCACAGGACTGCCGCATACTGGATGTTTTTCCCTTTTCACACCATTCTTTGTAAACCCTAGAAATGGTTGTGCGTGAAAATCCCAGTAACTGAGCAGATTGTGAAATACTCAGACCAGCCCGTCTGGCACCAACAACCATGCCACGCTCAAAATTGCTTAAATCACCTTTCTTTCCCATTCAGACATTCAGTTTGGAGTTCAGGAGATTGTCTTGACCAGGACCACACCCCTAAATGCATTGAAGCAACTGCCATGTGATTGGTTGGTTAGATAATTGCATTAATGAGAAATTGAACAGGTGTTCCTAATAATCCTTTAGGTGAGTGTATATCTCAATTATTAAAAAATCAAGATTTTTGTTTTCTTTACAAAACAATTGCATGATTGCAATTTCATAAACGAGATGTATGTCCCTAAAACACTACTTCATTCATACTAACATTCATTTTCTAACTTGATTATTCAGCACATAGCTGCATACAACAGTAGATTTTAAACATTAATTAAACTTAAATGTAATTTGTTGTAAACTTTACCTTTCCCAGTGGCTTAAGTAGGACAACCCCACAGCCTTCCCCTCTTCCATAACCATCTGCTTTTCTGGAGAAGGGTTTGCTGGTGCCATCAGGCGAGATAATTTTGGCTTTGCTGAGAGCGACAAAAACTCGAGGCTCAATGATGCAATTGACACCTCCACAAATTGCCATTTCACAGTCCCCTGGAAATACACAGCAATATATATTAAATGTATGTTATCGGGGAAAGTATACATACCCCAATATGAATGCATCTACTATATTTTTATTATAAATAAGTGCAAATCTTTTTTTTTGCAAAAGTTTAGTGTTTGTGGATAAGGTAAAAACACATCACAAACAGTTATATGTTATTTCATGTTATTTCATAAAAAATGCTATTGAATAATAGAATAATAGCCAGGAATATATTGACAAATATATTTAATTTAATTGAATTAGGTGCAAGTGTGACTGAGGTTTATATTTATGGAGGGTGATTTTAACACTTCCTAAGGCCCTAAGTTACCAACATTTTTAAATTCCCTTGAGCCGTGAATACCTGCCAGGTACAATAATATCTTTAACAGGAACATGCAGAGACACTGTGGGTGGAAGTCACTAAAAAAAAGGAACACTGTTCGTCAGCTAGTATTAATACAGTGGGTTAAAGTGTACAGCTCTCATGCTGGTTTTGCAGGAACGTGCTAGAAAGGGAGTTGTACATGTGTGAGAACAATAGACGGATTATCATTTGACGTTACACGTGTGTCATCAGTGAGTGCATGCACAATCCAGTTGTAAAACATTCGGTATTCTGCCTTTGAATATAGTGTCAGCTCACCTTGAGCCAATCAAAAAATGAAAATAAAATGAAAATGGGCCCTATTAATGAAAGTGTCGATTTAAAAAACCCTTATTATGGATTAAGAATGGTTTAGAAACTGTTTGTGATTAATCAAATGTGGATTTCGTCTTTCCTGACAACTGAGTGATGTCATGGCATGTCAAATAGTGACCGTTTTCCACAATCTGACAAATCCTAAAAATAAAATGAGTTTGCATGTCATTGCCTATACAAGTAGTGATTCATCAAACATTTCAGGTGCAAAAAGTTAACACCATGCAGCTTTTCTTAACACAAACAAAACATGGACAGGGCTGTGTCATTGACAGAAAATGGGAGTGCAAATGCATTTTCAATTGTAGCCCTATCAGCATATTACCTCAGCGACTGGACCTACCAAGTTCCTCATCCACCCCCCAACCTCTCCTCACAGGCGTACCCCAAGGCTCCGTCCTGGGCCCCCTCCTGTTCTCTCTCTACACCCGCTCCCTGAGTCCCCTCATCGCACATCCTCGCATCTCTTCCTGTTTATCTGTTATCTCCGCCTGGATGCACTCGCACCACCTCAAGCTCAACCTCTCCAAATCGGATCTCCTGTTTTTCCCCCACTCTTCCTCACCTTCTGCTGATCTCTCCATCTCAAGCCCCTTGGAATCCATGCAAAAAGTTTGTTTGATTCAGAACTAATACAGGGCAATGTCTGCAGAGCTTGACTGAACAATTACACTAAGGACTGCAAAATATCATATGAAGTTAATATAGTTTTGGAAAAGATAATACAAAATAAAGCTATTTACAGTTTGTAAATGTTGAATACTGTTGTTTACATATCAGTCAAATAAAGAGTGTTGTTACCTTGTCGTATGGCCTGGCAGGCAGTGTGAAGAGCAACAAGGGAGGAGGAGCAGGCGCTGTCTAAGGCATAGGAGGGCCCAGTGAAGTTGAAGGTGTAGGAGATCCTGTTGGCTGTGATGCTCATTGCTGTCCCTGTGCCTGTGTAGTGGTTGATTGTGCTGGGACTGTTGTTTATCATACCTAAATAATCTCTGTTCATGAGACCTGCAAGAAAATTGTATTTATGGGAAATTAACAAGCTTAGTGAATAGGCCTATATTAATCCATCCTTTAGAACAGTGGAAAGTAACCTAAATTAATCAGTGGGCTGCAAGTCTGGCTGTCAAATAACATACCCCTTTTACCACAATCAAAAGCCTCAAATGCTACATTTTAATTTAAAAAGAGCAATATAATGCAGTTATATATATATATCAACAATGTATTAAGAGATTAATGCATTGATACAAAATAAAAAGCAGTTGTCATAAATATACTACTTTATTTATTTATTTATTTATTTATTATTTTGGAGGGTGATGGTTAGGTGGTCATGGGGTGCAAGCCTACCACTGCCTTAGAGTATGCTGAGTATACTGGATTTCTATCTCTTATTAGTGGCTTCACTACTCTGAGGCCATATGATGAGGCAGTTTTGTTTGAATTCTATGTGCTAGATATTCGTATGGTTTGCATATGGCACAGAGGTATGTGCGAGGCGCAAATGACTATCATGCAAAAATGCACATTTGCATGGCACAATCCATTCTGCGCCGTTCACCCTTTAATTGTATGCAAGGCACAAAATGGGTTGAGTGGCTGATAGTATGTGTGATTCCCGCTATATTCGTAGCACACACAGAAAACAGGTTTGCGATGCACAAAATAACACTTTGAAAAGGATGGCATTAACTCTGTGCATAGCACTATTTCAGTGGACAACTCCTGGACAACAACATTTCAGCAGACAGTCAACAATGGGAAGTGTGGGGCTGGCTCTGGTTTTATATATGGTTGTATATGTGCTGCACCAGAACAAGTTCCAAACACTCTTTTTTGACTGAATGGCATATTCATACATACATACTTACATAGGAAACACAGTTAGTAGCATCCAGCCTGTCCGTGCATATTTCAACAGTAATGCTGCACTGTACACTTGGCAACAGTAACCCTGACATAGGTGAAGATGCACTTATCATAGAGTCATAGGACATACACACACACATATTTTACTATTTCCTAATTTATACATTTATTTGTGACTAATTACAGTAATTGAGTCATATACAACTAATCAGTACAGGGTATAATTATTTTTTGCTGTGTTTTTTCCCCTTTTCTAAATTATATATATATATATATACAGTGAGGGAAAAAAGTATTTGATCCCCTGCTGATATTGTGCATTTGCCAACTGACAAAGAAATGATCAGTCTATAATTTTAATGGTAGGTGTATTTTAACAGTGAGAGACAGAATAACAACAAAAAAATCCAGAAAAACGCATTTCAAAAAAGTTATAAATTGATTTGCATGTTAATGAGAGAAATAAGTACTTTTTTCCCTCACTGTATATATATATATATATATATATATATATATATATATATATATATATATATATATATATATATTTAAGTTAAACGGTATCAGAGTAGAACGAACAATTATAAGGCGATCGATAAGGCTTTTACACAACTTCTCTTAATTACAACTGTGTTTCAATAACATGGTTCAGGGACTGTGAATTCTTAGCAGATGTATGACATTGCAAGGAAAATTCACTGATTGATATCCAGTTAGAGTGGATCATTAATTGAATTCAGCCAAACAAAATTAATAAAATTATTATTATTATTATTATTAATAATAATAATAATAATAATAATAATAATAATAATAATAGGGCATCCAAATATGCACTGAATTTAAAAACGCTTAAGTAAAATAAATAAATAAATCATCCATTAGCTTTGTCAGAAGCACACTGTAAGCACTATTTTCAAAAGATAAAAATAAACAGATTAAGCTAATGAATAGCTTACTTATGTAAATCACCAAGGATATTGTGGCTACACAGCACTGCAGTAATGAACATAATTGCATTATGTTTGATTCTGTAATGACCTACATACAGTGAGGGGAAAAAAGTGTTTGATCCCCTGCTGATTTTGTACGTTTGCCCACTGACAAAGAAATGATCAGTCTATAATTTTAATGGTAGGTGTATTTTAACAGTGAGAGACAGAATAACAGCAAAAAAATCCAGAAAAACGCATTTCAAAAAAGTTATAAATTGATTTGCATTTTAATGAGGGAAATAAGTATTTGATCCCCTATCAATCAACAAGATTTCTGGCTCCCAGGTGTCTTTTATACAGGTAATGAGCTGAGATTAGGAGCACTCTCTTAAAGGGAGTGCTCATAATCTCAGCTCGTTACCTGTATAAAAGACACCTGTCCACAGAAGCAATCAATCAATCAGATTCCAAACTCTCCACCATGGCCAAGACCAAAGAGCTGTCCAAGGATGTCAGGGACAAGATTGTAGACCTACACAAGGCTGGAATGGGCTACAAGACCATTGCCAAGCAGCTTGGTGAGAAGGTGACAACAGTTGGTGCGATTATTCGCAAATGGAAGAAACACAAAATAACTGTCAGTCTCCCTTGGTCTGGGGCTCCATGCAAGATCTCACCTCGTGGAGTTTCAATGATCATGAGAACAGTGAGGAATCAGCCCAGATCTACACGGGAGGATCTTGTTAATGATCTCAAGGCAGCTGGGACCATAGTCACCAAGAAAACAATTGGTAACACACTACGCCGTGAAGGATTGAAATCCTGCAGCGCCCGCAAGGTCCCCCTGCTCAAGAAAGCCAACGAACATCTGAATGATTCAGAGGACAACTGGGTGAAAGTGGTCTCAGATGAGACCAAAATCAAGCTCTTTGGCATCAACTCAACTCGCCGTGTTTGGAGGAGGAGGAATGACCCCAAGAACACCATCCCCACCGTCAAACATGGAGGTGGAAACATTATGCTTTGGGGGTGTTTTTCTGCTAAGGGGACAGGACAACTGCACTGCATCAAAGGGACGATGGACGGGCCCATGTACCATCAAATCTTGGGTGAGAACCTCCTTCCCTCAGCCAGGGCATTGAAAATGGGTCGTGGATGGGTATTCCAGCATGACAATGACCCAAAACACACAGCCAAGGCAACAAAGGAGTGGCTCAAGAAGAAGCACATTAAGGTCCTGGAGTGGCCTAGCCAGTCTCCAGACCTTAATCCCATAGAAAATCTGTGGAGGGAGCTGTAGGTTCGAGTTACCAAACGTCAGCCTCGAAACCTTAATGACTTGGAGAGGATCTGCAAAGAGGAGTGGGATAAAATCCCTCCTGAGATGTGTGCAAACCTGGTGGCCAACTACAAGAAACGTCTGACCTCTGTGATTGCCAACAAGGGTTTTGCCACCAAGTACTAAGTCCAAGGGGTCAAATACTTATTTCACTCATTAACATGCAAATCAATTTATAACTTTTTTGAAATGCGTTTTTCTGGATTTTTTTGTTGTTATTCTGTCTCTCACTGTTAAAATACACCTACCATTAAAATTATAGACTGATCATTTCTTTGTCAGTGGGCAAACGTACAAAATCAGCAGGGGATCAAATACTTTTTCCCCCACTGTACATACAGACAATTATGGGTATTGTGTAATATTTATTAGTACTACGTCCACAATATTGTGTTTGTACTGCAATACTACCTCGTTGTATGCCCTGTCAGGAGAATGGCATAGAGGTGTACACTATTTTACTAAAGAGGTGTGCATTAGGGATGTGTCCAGACTCAAATGTACTGCACAGTCTGGACTGATGCCAGATATACACAACGTGAGCCCCCCTACATGGATGTGTGTGTGTGTGTGTGTGTGTGTGTGTGTGATGTAAGATTGAAGTGCACATGTAATTGCTAAAGCCATTCTCTCATATACACTCACCTAAAGGATTATTAGGAACACCTGTTCAATTTCTCATTAATGCAATTTTCTAATCAACCAATCACATGGCAGTTGCTTCAATGCATTTAGGGGTGTTGTCCTGGTCAAGACAATCTCCTGAACTCCAAACTGAATGTCTGAATGGGAAAGAAAGGTGATTTAAGCAATTTTGAGCGTGGCATGGTTGTTGGTGCCAGACGGGCCGGTCTGAGTATTTCACAATCTGCTCAGTTACTGGGATTTTCACGCACAACCATTTCTAGGGTTTACAAAGAATGGTGTGAAAAGGGAAAAACATCCAGTATGCGGCAGTCCTGTGGGCGAAAATGCCTTGTTGATGCTAGAGGTCAGAGGAGAATGGGCCGACTGATTCAAGCTGATAGAAGAGCAACTTTGACTGAAATAACCACTCGTTACAACCGAGGTATGCAGCAAAGCATTTGTGAAGCCACAACACGTACAACCTTGAGGCGGATGGGCTACAACAGCAGAAGACCCCACCGGGTACCACTCATCTCCACTACAAATAGGAAAAACAGGCTACAATTTGCACAAGCTCACCAAAATTGGACAGTCTCGATTTCTGTTGAGACATTCAGATGGTAGAGTCAGAATTTGGCGTAAACAGAATGAGAACATGGATCCATCATGCCTTGTTACCACTGTGCAGGCTGGTGGTGGTGGTGTAATGGTGTGGGGGATGTTTTCTTGGCACACTTTAGGCCCCTTAGTGCCAATCGGGCATCGTTTAAATGCCACGGCCTACCTGAGCATTGTTTCTGACCATGTTCATCCCTTTATGACCACCATGTACCCATCCTCTGATGGCTACTTCCAGCAGGATAATGCACCATGTCACAAAGGTCGAATCATTTCAAATTGGTTTCTTGAACATGACAATGAGTTCACTGTACTAAACTGGCCCCCACAGTCACCAGATCTCAACCCAATAGAGCATCTTTGGGATGTGGTGGAACGGGAGCTTCGTGCCCTGGATGTGCATCCCACAAATCTCCATCAACTGCAAGATGCTATCCTATCAATATGGGCCAACATTTCTAAAGAATGCTTTCAGCACCTTGTTGAATCAATGCCACGTAGAATTAAGGCAGTTCTGAAGGCGAAAGGGGGTCAAACACAGTATTAGTATGGCGTTCCTAATAATCCTTTAGGTGAGTGTATATGAATGTACAAATAATAGAATGCTTAAAACGTAACAAACGAGTGCAGAAACATGGCACCCACCTCTGTCCAGCACACTGCCTTCATTCATCCACCTGCAGAGTCCTGTTCCTTTAATACTGTGACCCTATTAGCATATGGTAATGATTCTATAATTGATAATATGAGATGCAAATGTATTTTTTAGACGACATTAAACATGAGCATAGTGCAATCGAATTTGATTTGCGTAAAAGCCCTAATTAGAGTGAATATACAAATGAGCATTATTTGCAGCGCGCATTTATCCAATAAATGCTCAAAGCTGCTCAAACTGTGGGAATAACACTGGAATGGTGAAGGTGGGTTTGCGTGGCTCAAACAGATTTGCACGACACAGGAAAAAAGCCAATGTCGCGCAAAGATTTGCACCATGTTTGAATATCTCTCACAAGTCACATTTATCTTGCGCAGCACACATTTTGCGCAGAAATTGCGAAGTTTGAATATTGGGCCCTATGAGTCTAGCAGTGAGTGTATCAGTCAGCCACAGAAGTGGGATAGAGAACAATATAATAGTTATTGGGCAAAAAGTATAGGAGCCTAATTTTTGTGCATATAGTATATTAGCTTATTATTTTACCACTTTACATGGTTTGTGTGTGTATGTTTGTCAGTGTCTCTGTGTTGGTCCTTCACTGTGCGTGTGTACTGGTGCTGTAGCAGGAGATATAGTTGAGCATAAACATGACTTACTGGTGGGAATATACTGGTGGGTATGTTATTCTATATTAAAACACTGCCATTTGCAACTATTAGTTGTCAGTTGTCAATACTTTGTCATATTGCTTTGTACCTTCAAGGTACTGCTGAGTGTAAATACATGTAATGAACATTAGTATTGATTGCATTTCATTATGTTGTATTTAGGAGTTCAAAATTTTAAATTCTGTTTATCTGTACTGCTGAACACTGTCTTGGATCTCTAAAAAAAACAAAAATGTATTCTTTGTTGTTGTTTTTTAAGATCAGGAATCAAGTTCATACCATCGAAGTATATTTGAGGACAGTATCATAAAAGTATACTAAAAGTGTTAATTTTGAATAATAGTTCATATGAAGCATACTTAGTGTACTTTAATAGAATTTAATAATATATATTTTTTTAAGAGTAGGTTATACCAAATCGCCTCAACTCTTTGTGTAAAGAAGTGCCTCCGGTTTTCAATCTTGGATTTTCCTAAACTTACTTTGCACTTGTAACGATAGGTTGCTGATTCAACCCCGGTTATCTGAGTAAGAGGATACTACCGAAAGGGGGATGGGACATTATCATGGGAATAAAGTGACAGGGAACCAGCAGGGACCCGAACACCAGCAATCAGCACACAGGAGCAGGGCCACAAGGACATGCTCTCCTGAATGAGGACAAACTGAAAAGGGGGGGCAGGAGCAACAGAGACCTGCACACCACCACAGGAGTGGGTCAAAGTTCACACTCATAATGGAATGAAAACAATCAAATAAGGGAGGCAGGGGTCAGCAGGCACCAGCACAGCCCTAGTCAATAACATCAGGAGCAGGGCTGTCAGGCCAGGCTGTACTGGAAAATACAGTAACAACTGAAAGTGGATGGGCAGGGAGTGTGGGCTCTGAGTCGTCATCTTTTGGTATGATCAGGAAAGGACCTCCTTTTGTAGCAGGGATCAAGCGGGAGTCCAGGGACTCACTGAGGCCTTGTGATCCGCCGTTCCCAGGATTTCAATAATGTGTAAGATAGAACTAATGTAATGATAGATACATTAAATCACCATCAACATTAAATTAAGAAAATGAGATACATACCAATGTAAACCCCTGTTCTGGTTCCACTGGCCTTCTCCATTGGCATCCCAGCATCCTCCAGTGCTCTGAAGGTACACTCCAAGAGAAGCATCTGTTGAGGGTCCATGGAACCAGCCTCGGCTTCACTAATGCCAAAGAACTTGTGGTCAAATGCGTTCAACCTGGAACATGGGAACAAGTCAACAAACATTTTAGTGAAAATATTATAGAAAAAAATATGTACTTAATTGAACTTCAAATACATTAAAATACCAGTATACGTGAGAGCCTGTTTATATGAGCATTTCAGGAAGATCTACCACAATACACACAATACATACCAGATATATAAGATTAAGTTATTGTGAGAATTTCTAGTATTGATCACCAACTATATTGGACTTATCCAGATTAATGAATGTTGTCTTATACAATAACTGTGTGTATCTGCCTTTCTTTCTGTGTCTTGAGAAGTCTGTAGCAGACAGAGACACTCAGTTCTGAAAACATGCCTTGACACTTTCATGGTTACATTGATAACAGTTAGAAAAAAGATTAAACACACGCACATCTAAATATCTTATCTAAATAGCCAATGATTAAGAGGTTTTTAGCAACATTCTGATCTACCAGAGATCCATATCCTGAAGAATTTCTGTGGTAGATCGAAACATTGCTAAAAACCTGTGAAGCATGGGCTAAATAAATACTTTTTATTTTATGGAGCTGTAGTAAGTGTGCAGGTATTTTTTATTTTTTATTCTACATTGATAACAAACCTTCCTGCTGTCTCTGAGAGTTGTCTGCAAGGTCACGGAAGTGGTGAGGTGGAAATGTACTAATTTATTTTGCTCGGGGCTCAGAACCATTGCTGGGATCCTCTGCATCTCCTCTATCTCTGTATTATTTTATTACCATTATGTAATAAACATCATATTGATTCACTGTGAACCTGTGGATTCCTTACACTATGATATGAATAGTTCATTAATAGCCTCCCTTACCCATCAATAAAAGCAGCTCTGGCAGTCCGGGATTTCCCAGGCTTGTTGTCATCAGGATCATACCAGGCAGCGCTGTTGAACCTCTCATTGGGAATCTCCACAGCACAGTTCTTTCCTTCCAAGAGGACTTTCCAGAAATTGTCTATTCCTTCACCTTAAAATAACAAAATGAGTTTGAAAAAAATTATAATAATTACATTTGATAGTAACTACATTTGTATTACACAGTATAGTTAACACATGATTTATCTTTCATGAATACATTGAACTCTACAAATTACAAATAAGATAGTTTTAACACTGGTATATGTGTTCCTGTATTTGAAAGATAAATGTCGATTTATGCATTGGTGGATGAGGTGTGGAGTCTGTGGGGAGGGGTTGTCAGAAAATTTTGAACCAAAACCTGACAGTCCATTCAGGTAACTAAGATCTTTATATGGAAATAACACTTTCCCAGGAAATATCAAGGCAAACCTGTCAGGTGTGTAATTTGAATGTAATTTCACACATTCCAAAATTTCTACGCTGACTTTGATCTGCACCACATTAGGAATCCATTCTCCTCCATCTGTTTTTGCCAATTTTTTAAACATATGTGAAGGAGCTGAAATCATCTTTTCTTCACATTGAACAGCACTCCTCCATCACTTTAAACAACCAAAAAAACAATCCACTAAATGACTATTGCACTATGCACAAACCATTTTCCCAGTAACCACATACCGCTAAGCCTGTTACAAATGCAAATTTGTTATATTTCTGTCATTTAAGAAAATACTATTGTATTGTTTACAATGCAAGAGAAAAGACATGTACATGTTCTTACCTGATTTTATAAGGAAATATTCACCGATCAGCCATAACATTATGACCACCTGCCTAATATTGTGTAGGTCCCCCTTTTGCCGCCAAAACAGCCCTGACGCGTCAAGGCATGGACTCCACTAGATCTCTGAAGGTGTGCTGTGATATCTGGCACCAAGACTTTAGCAGCAGATCATTTAAGTCATGTAAGTTGCGAGGTGGGGCCTCCATGGATAGGACTTGTTTGTCCAATACATCCCACAGATGCTCGATTGGATTGAGATCTGGGGAATTTGGAGGCCAAGTCAACACCTTGAACTCGTGATTCATCAGACCAGGCCACCTTCTTCCATTGCTCCGTGGTCCAGTTCTGATGTTCACGTGCCCATTGTAGGTGCTTTCGACAGTGGACAGGGCTCAGCATGGGCATCCTGACTGGTCTGCGGCTACGCAGCCCCATACGCAACAAACTGTGATGCACTGTGTGTTCTGACACCTTTCTATCAGAACCAGCATTCACTTTTTCAGCAATTTGAGCTACAGTAGCTCATCTGTTGGATCGGACCACACGGGCCAGCCTTCGCTCCCCACATGCATCAATGAGCCTTTGCCGCCCATGACCCTGTTGCCGGTTCACCACTTTTTCTTCCTTGGACCACTTTTGATAGGTACTGACCACTGCAGACCGGGAACACCCCACAAGAGCTGCAGTTTTGGAGATGCTCTGACCCAGTCGTCTAGCCATCACAATTTGGCCCTTGTCAAAGTTGCTCAGATCCTTACGCTTGCCCATTTTTCCTGCTTCTAACACATCAACTTTGAGGACAAAATGTTCACTTGCTGACTAATATATCCCACCCACTGACAGGTGCCATGATAATGAGATTATCAGTGTTATTCACTTCACCAGTCAGTGGTCATAATGTTATGGCTGATCAGTGTAAGCCATCGCATACAGGGCGCACACTGTGTGACATGGGGCATATTTTAATCTTGGAAAATGACAACGGTTGCGTGAAAGTATGTCTTGGAAAGACAAGCGATGTGTATTGAAAGGGGGAGTCGGTAATAATGTATCCGTAAAAAGTAAACATGAAATGTATATCTACCATTTTACTCCTTGCCCTTAATTTGTTTAGAATAGACTGACATGTACCTATACAAAATCCTGTTATCTGTAATAGTGTTCCTGAGCGTTTTTTACTGTGAATAACATGTATCCCTGTTAGATAATGTTATGGTCTAGTGGGAGGGGTGTACCAATTATATAAAAGGGTTCAGTTTTCCAGGAGCAGGAGATTGTTAGAAGTCAGAGCGAGTGGATGGGCTCTGGGAGGATCTGCTTAAAAAAAAAGAAATTCTAGCTTGTTTTGTTTGTATTTCCACTCTCAATATATTGAGTGTGTATTTATTTTGTTATTCAAGTTATTATTTTTGTTTTGTTTTATTTTGCCATTTTTCTTGTTTTGTTCCTGTGTACCTGTAGTCTGAGTCTTGCTGACATAAAACATCTTAGATTTCCTGACATTTGTGCTCCAGTTGCCCCTTCAGTAATAAGACACAAGGCTCCACGTTTACAACATTTAAATTATAAATTATGTGTGTGTATAAAAGTATGGTTATGAATTGCATCTTTGATTCATGATTTGTATTTACTTATGGAGAGCAGTACTGTATAACTCACATTGTAAGTTGCCCTGAATAAGAAATACAATAATAATAATAATCATCATAATAATCTTAATCATAATAATAACAACAACCCTGTTAAAAACTGGGGGTGGTATTGCTGAGTTGCTGCATTTTGCATTCAACACATTATGATGTAAACTAAATGTCTTAGTTTGTATCAACTCATATTGTATATCACAGATAGAAAAGTTTTACTATCTTATTTTTGATTGGTGAAATGACTAAAGCATAGGTTAATTATCAACAATAAGTACAGTATGCATATTCATTTTTGAACAGTATTTTATTTTCTTACCTAGCTGATATTAGAGCTAGAAAATAATGCAGATGTTAACTTCTGAATTGCAAGAAGCACTGAACAATTGTATGATAGAATATTCAAGACAGGATTCTGTACCATTTACTCATTAAATTACATAGCACTTTCAAATACATAGGATTACCAATGTTATTTTCATTCCAATACATTAATTGATTTGTATCTAAAACACAATGTCTTTACTAATATTCAAAACTCATTACAGACATATTTAATGTAATGATGCTTTAGTGCTTACCTCCTGGAAAATTGCATCCAATGCCTACTACTGCAATATCACCAGTATCTTCCATTTTTATTTCATCACATAACAGAACCTAAAATAATTTAGTCAGTCAGTTTTCCTCTTTGAATATAAAAAAATACAGAAGAGAAGAATTAACAAAGAAACAGAAGAATTAGCAATCAGCAGATACAATCAGACTAAAATGTCAATCTTGCATTCTGAGTGGGACCTGTTAGCAACTGAATCACTGACATCCCAGGGTCACATCTTAATTAACGAGAAACAATAATACGTTATTGATGTTTTCCAACTAATTACAGTGGTGTAGCTATCAGCTCAATGTAGTGCAGCTACTGCAGTGTTCTCATTCCAGGTATATCTTACTCTGTGACATATGAAAGAATATGCCACTACCATTGTAATACATTTCTCCAAACCATGGGTAATGAAGGTAGAAGTACATTTTTTTTTTTTTTGATCATGACCTGAAATTTAATAATTGTCTAATTTTGCACTGTGAAAGACAAAATTTATACACAGTGGTCTAACAAATAAAATATATAAAAAAATGTTTCTCCTCATGTTAATATCATGAATAAGATTGATGCCAATGAAGTGGCATGCATACATATATGTGTGTGTGTGTGTGTGTGTGTGTGTGTGTGTGTGTGTGTGTATATATATATCCTTGAAAAAAAATGAATTCATTACCTTCATACCTTCATAGCATAGGGTACAATGTTTTGTAACAGGACACAGACAACTCATCCCACCACACAATGTTATTAATTTACTGTTATGGGCAACACAGGATGCTACTATACCCTGCTGCCTACTTTTGGATTTTCATCAAACCATCTGTAGTTTACAACAATACATGAGTTGTGTGAATTCTGGGCCTCTGGATGAAATAAAACAATGAAATGAAGTGTGCCAAGGAGTCACGAGCTGGCAAGTCATTGGTCCTGAACCTCATAGAGTATTTGTGGATCGTACAATATTTATTATAAACAATTTAATAACAATAAAAATAATAACATTATTTATATAGCACTTATCAAGCACAAAGCTCTGCACAATCAATATTTACTCTGCAACTTACTGTATATATTTACTGTATAGGTAGAATATATATTGTAGAAAGTACCCTCATTTTATATCTTAAACCTAAAACACAAATACATGGATTGCAGACTAAAACATATTTAAAATACACCACATTTTAAATATACACAAAAGGGTCCAACTTCGGCATATGAAAAATATAAGGATCACACATTTCTACACTATTGATATATATGTTTGTGTCTTATGGGATCTGTGATGAAGACTTGCTGTCTATCAGGCATCTTTAGTACATATGACTGCTCTTGATGTGCTGAGGACATGTGAAAGGCTGGGGTTTCTTTTGTGGGCACAGGGACATCCTTGGATATTTGTCCACCCATCTTTTCTCAATTTCCTCCGGGACACTCACACAGGAAAATAGAGATGGACAACAGACGCTTACAGACCTTTCATTAACTATCATCAGGAGATCAACTATTCGTCGAGCCTACTTGCTTTTGAAACTGAAGTCTCAGGGCTTCTTGACTCAATTTTCATGTCTTTCCCCTAACCCCACAAACCTTTACAGTTCCCTGTCGACACACAACCGGCAATTGTTAAAGCATATTGACAAACCTTGGATACATGGATGCTGTAGCCTACATTACCTTTTACCAGCCCTGGCAGGCAGTCCCTCTGTGATTAACTCTATATCGAGAATTCAAAAGATCTCTTACCTTTTCCTTATGAATGAGAGAGAGACTGTCCACCTGAGAGGCTTCAAGGAGAGATTTTAGGCATCCGGGTCTTGGCACCAAGTAATTTTTGAAGAAACAAAGCTTCACTTTTGTTTATGCTTCAAAGCAGTCAATAAGCATAATTCATGCAGCTGCAGGAGAGAAAACAAATGATCTGCACACAAGCAGAGCCAATCAGTTTTTATAGGTAGTAGTTTAAATGAGCATGAATCTATACACTTCCCAATATAGTTAGTTCCTTATTCTTGCACAGTACAAAATTGCAACATATACACTGTAGTTAGTAAACAAAGCTGAATAATAATTAAGTGATTACACTTTTAAAGATTAATTGTAATTCTAAGAATCTTGATTACTCCGCTTGCACAAACATCACATTTTGCACGTAAACCACGTTCTGTTACATACTTTGTCCAGCAACAAGCCTTACTTTTATTTCAACATAACATTCATACAATTGTCATTCAATTCATTTTCAAATATAACAAAAACATGTAATAAGCTCTTCTCAATTGTCTTTGTTTTTTCACTCAACATTATAATAAAATGTGTGAAATACTGAAGCAAACAGGAAGACAGACATATTTTTACATTTGGTGATAGGTTGGCAATGGAACAGTGATACATAAACAGCCAACAGAGAAAATGCGTACTTTCAACTGACTATTCAAAACTGAACATACAAATCATAATCTTATGAACAAATCGATTCCCTTGGAAGCAATCATTCACTATGGCAAATTATACTAAACAGAGAGATTACAGGCTATTATTGGTACCTATTTTCTCTACTAAAAGTGACAGCCTTCCAACTCATTATTGAGCTTATTATTCAATGCAATTATGAATATGAGCAGCATAACATTCATAAAATACCATCGCAGGATGTCCAATATTCAAAAGCAGAATGCTTTAAAAATGTATTTATCAGCCTTTCTTTTTTTTTTTTTTTCAGAAGCTTACATTTTTTTGTGTTTCTTTTATTTGGAATATGCTTGTTTGGGCTTTAAATATTATTAGCATACATTTGACATTTTGACATTTGACATCTAAAGGTTATCTATAAGGTTCCACACCAAAGACTGATCTTCAAATTGGAAGCTGTAGGCATTCAGAGATCAGTACTAGGGCCTTTGCTTTTTCTAATCTATATTAATGATCTGGACTCTGGGATAGTTAGCAAACTTGTCAAAATTGCAGATTATACTAAAATAGGTGGCTCAGCAGAACTAGAACTAGATGAAGTAACGCATGAGAAAGACCTAGGAGTCTATGTGGACTCCTCACTTTCTCCATCCAAACAATGTGGGGAAGCAATAAAAAAGGCAAACAGGATGTTAGGGTATATTGTCAAAAGTGTAGAATTGAGAACAAGGGCAGTAATGTTCAGACTGTACAATGCGCTAGTTAGAGCTCATCTGGATACTGTGGGCAGTTCTGGGCTCCACACGTCAAGAAAGATATCGCTGCTCTAGAGGCAGTTCAGAGGAGAGCAACCAGACGTATTCCAGGTCTGAAGGGAATGTCCTACTGAGAGATTGAGGACCTGAACCTTTTCACCCTGGAACAGAGGAGACTACATGGGGACTTCATCCAAGTCTTCTAAATCATGAAGGGCATCGACCACATCAAACCAGAGGAGCTTCTCCAGATCACCAGGGACACAAATGGAAATTGGGCTTCAAGGCATTCATCACAGAAAACAGGAGACACGTCTTCACACAGAGAGTTGTCACAATCTGGAACACACTCCCCAGTGATGTGGTTGAAGCTGATAATTCGGGAACATTAGACTAGATAGGATCCTTGGATCACTTAGTTATTAATGGACACCAAACGAGCACCAAAAAGCATTATGTATATAACAAACAATAAAAGCAGGGAAATTATTCAGGTGTAGTACCAAGGGTATTATTATTATTATTATTATTATTATTATTATTATTATTATTATTATTATTATTATTATTATTATTATTATATTATAAATCTAAGAGTTGGTCCATGTTTCTAAATATGAAATCTCAAAACATTTTTTTTATATACTTGCATTTCCAAATGTATGAAAAACATTTTTTTTTAGTTTTCTTGTAAGTTTTTGTTTTAATTTTTTTCATCTACTTATCATTTGTTCTCCTCCTCATGAGCTTTATTTACATTTGTAATGTACTTTCCATGCATTTTGTTCTTTTTTATCCTTGTATTTCCTTGTGTATCCTTGTTTTAACTATTGTTGTTTTGTATTGATTGTGCAGCAATCTTGATGATCACATTAACAAGAAGTTACTGAAAGTTGCTCACTTCAATGTAACTGAAATAAAATAGTCAGCAGCTTAAAAATAGTGTTGTTCTCCCAGTGCAGATTCAGAAGATTCTCAGAAAACCACTGGCTAAATCGATTGGTTTGCACATAATATCAAAAGTCTGTGTGTCATAAACACCCTATATCATAGCCATCTGTCAATTGCAACAAACTTGCAGAGTTAGTACAGAACTGTGCACTAACCATGGGATCATCCCCAGTTAGTGCACTGCTTTCAGTTCGTTGCAATTTACCGTAAATGTTCAATAAATTATTTAGCAAATTAAGTGATTATCAAAGCAAAGAATAATCAAACAGGTTGGGCACCAGCTTCACTGTGGATAGGCAATGCCCCCCGGTGCCCCCCCCATAGCGCCGACCCTGTGTCAAACTCACCTTAGTCTACGCTTTAATGCTTTTGCTGTTATAACTCATTTTAGTGGCCAATTTAAGCTAATATTTAACATTACTACTTCAACACATTTGGCTATGTACAAATTAGTTAAATGCCTGCTTTATTAGGGAAAACGTTATTGCAGGAAGAAAAGGTGCTTGCCCATTGAGTCTATTATTCTGCAGTACACTTCCTGTTGTTATTGTCTTTTTCCCATTCATTTACTTGAAAATCTTAATTCATGTGAAACTCTATACATACGTTCAGTCTCCTGAAATGTGATAAGCCACAGCATGTTCAGGTTCCCCATTGAAAGGCAGCAGCTACAGACTGTGAGCTATTGTCAGAAATGACAAAGAAATTTAAATCAATACCATACAAACACTTTCTGAAGAATCTTGATGATCATATTAACACACAGTTACTGAAAGTTGTTCCACTTCAATGTACCTGGAATAAAATAATCAACAGCTAAAAACTAAGTGTTGTTCTCCCAGTGAAAGAGATCAATCCGTACCTCCTGCCAAGATAATTCTGGAACAGGCATTGTCAACAAACGTGTCCAATGCCTTTTCCTATGTTTTCAACTGGCTTAAGAGGTTTCTACATTCTGGTGAATTAGGAAAAATGGCCAAGACCAACAGGATTGCAAGACATCATTCAGATTGGTGATAGTTATGTATATAACGGGGATCAGCAGGGATCACAATTCACAATTCTTTGTCCATCAAATCACCTGACCAGAAATGTGCAAAATCCTGAGGTAGTCTTGGGGGGGGGGTCCAGAGGAATAAAGGGGAGTCCCACCACTCACGTTAAACCCTGCAACTTCGCCATCCCCCATAATTATAATGAGGAGGGGGACCTCAACCATTCTCGAAATGTATACTCTCCCTAGGCAGGTTCGACACTTCGCACACCCAGCACACAGACACAAAAGAGTAAAGTGAACAGATTTTATTGGTGACAACTTATCTCTAAATGATGCAATTGTATACATGGCTACATTGATTATGCAAATTAAATAAGCCTTTAATTCACTAGGACGTAAAACTAATACTAAAATTATAAAGCTTCCCCCTTCTAATGCTTGTTCAAACCTCCTCTCACAAAAAAAAAAATATTATTATTATTATTATTATTATTATTATTATTATTATTATTAGTAGTAGTAGTAGTAGTAGTAGTAGTAGTAGTAGTAGTGCAAAAATACAGTGCAGTTCAAGGCATAAAACATTACAAATTCCAATGTACATAATACTGTGCAATTCAAAGCATGATACATTTTGCAAATTCCAATTGACACAAGTTTCTACAATATATGAGGTCTTACATCCTGGATTGTAAAAGCTGAGTGCAGGCAAGATGTTAAGTCACAGTCAAGGGCCAAGGGAAAGGGAGCATAGGGGATATTCAAATAACAATACGAGTACTAGTAACAAGGTAAGTAGTATGATAAAACATTGTAAAGTGCTATCTTACAGGAGACTAAATTACTAAATTACAAGTACTGTCTGAAAAGATGTGTCTTGAGTAAGCGCCGGAAGGAGGTACTTTTTAAAATAAATTGGCCTATGTAACATTAAAATATCATACGTAATTAATTATGATATTGTAAAAAGTGTCATGCCTCATTATTTGGAACTGCTCGAGCACTCCTCCTCGAGACTGCATTCATTGTAATGGAAATTGCATTCAGTCTGGAAAGTACAGGGAAAACAGGATGACTTTTCCAGAAATAAATTCCATCGAAAGAAATTATGATAATTTTAAGCAAAGGCTTAATGAAGAACATCAATTTGGTCCTTCTCCTTTCCACGCAACATCGATAGGAATGGTATGCCAGTTTCCCCTAGATTATATGCATTTGGTGTGCTTGGGTGTAGTGCACTGTTTGTTACTTTTTTGGATCGAAGGATCACTCAAATACAGGCTTCCAGCTTTTTTTTAGGAACACTGACCATTAAATTGATTAACCTAAGAAAATAAATCCCTATTGAGTTTTCAAGGGGGGTGGGGGGGCAATAGCGCAGGGGCTATTCGTTTAAAAAAATATCTTGAAATTATCATATTATCAAAACGTTATCATAAAAATACTAAATAATCTGACAAACCTAAAATAGCGTACAATGATAAAAATAGGATCTGTCTAATGAGCTACAAGGAGTAAAACTTAGAATGACACTTTATTCACACAGCACTTGCTCATGGACAACCGTAATCACACATCTCAATTAGTGTATTTGACAGAAAAAGCTTTACCCATACGTTTTATATATTTTTCAATGTTGAAAAATAAAAAATAACCCCATGTAGTTTCTTAACTGTCTGCAGGTGATACTCTTGCAGTGAGGTTTGTTCAGAGACAGTTGCTATGGAAATGTATTGATGCTACATCTGTGTGTACCATGCACTCCTGACAATTATTAAACCCAGTCTGATTGCCGCTAAGAAAGTTGCCTTGTTTTTCTCTTCAACCTTCAAGCACAGCCTCGATTTATGCAGATTTTCTCGCCGGAGAAAAATACATCAATAAATATAAAACATGTAATGTCATTAAAAAACAATACATTGTCATATACATGACTTAAATCCCCTGGCGGCTGCGCTATAATAATCTACTTACATTACCCTGTGAGAAAAACACATTTCCCATTGCAACAGGTTGTGCGAATTTTCATATTTTTTCTTTTTCTTTTAAATATACTTTTATTATAAAGTCATCTACTACAAAGAGATGGAATGATCTAACATTTGTGCAAATCTAGGTATGTAAATACAATTTACTATAAAAACACTGAACTCCAATAATTTACAACAAGCAGGTTTTGCTTTTTTGTGATAGGTGAATATGCATTTGTTTAACAAAGTATGTGTAAAAAGTATAAGAACACTCCTGCACTGTATTTACTGTATTTTGTAAAGCACATTTAATTTTCCACAAAAACGTTTTGGTATTTCGGCTTTTGCAAGGGGTCTGAGTGTTAGCATTTCTGTGGATTAATTAAAAGGGTGACTGTTAAATACCATATGGGAGTGTTCTTTTTTTTTCCAACTAACATTTACATGATCCTACACACTTCTGACAAGACTAGTCAGGAGAGCAGGTGTTTATATACTTATTTCAACACATTTATAACACCTTTTGTCTTATTTTTGGCATTACATCATATTTCTAATTGTTTCATTTTTAAAAGACCATGACATGGCAGTGGTCCCTAACAACTGGGTACAAGGGGATGTGTGTATGTGGCCTCCATAGAGAGCGCAACACATGATCAACAGGGCTGTTCAAAATAAGGAACCACCAACACTTTCTTGGCAATACTACAATATTAGAATGTTGAAAGTCAGGTAAACTGTGTAGAATTGTCTTTAATATAAACATGTAAATATCAATGCTAAACATATAATTGGTCATGGTAATTTCTAATGCTTGTCAGATTTTACCCAAAGTCAAAATACCTATTTTAAAAGTTATAGTTATTGTAGGTTATTATTATAATATATGACCCTCTAATTACCCCATTAATACAAATGATAATTCTCATGTTCTTTTTAAGAATCTTACAGCAAAGCAATAGAAAATCTACCACATGAACAACAGTCTGACCTTCAGACAGATGGTGAAAATGAGGCACCCATAGACAGATGCAAGGGACTGTCTTCTTTTTAAATATTAAATACTCTTTCATCTTACCAAGTGTTGAATTTAAAGTGCCAAGTTTCTTCCCTTCAATATATGCAGCTTCTCCACTTAAAAGAGATTGATTCATCTACCCAAAGGTTTTTAACTGGATTCCACTCAATGACCAAACAGTTCTTCCTTTTTCTCCCTAGATTTTGGCAGATTCAGCAGTTTAGTTTGATAGTTCTATTCCATTAGTCATTAGGCATTTAAGTGAAAAACTGTCTGCCTCTCCAGATTTCATAGATGTCTCAGTCCTGCACAGTGTTGCCACAGATGCATTACTGACTTGACTCCCCATCTGTTCTTCAGCAGGTAGTAAGACAACCAGCCTCCTGATGTCCTTGTGAAGGACAGTGGCTTGGATCTTCTCATCTTTTCCATTAGAGGTTGGATGGCTTGTGTTTGCTTTCAAAGCTTTTGTCACAGGAAAACGGTAGCTTGGGAAGATCCTAACATAGACATCCCTTACGACGCCTTTGCTGTCTGGATTGGTACTGATGACTCTGCCAAGCTTGAATTGTCCCCTCAATGCATTTTGGTCCCCTAACCAGACAATGTCTCCCGTAGTGACATTTCTCTGGGTAGTGTGGCCAGTGCTTTATTTGTAAATACGAAGGTGCCAGAACGCAAAGTGTATATGAGAGCGGTGGGGTGACAAGGCAGGCGCTGGTCCCGGAACAGTGCAGCATGTTCGAACAGGTGACGGCGACGGGGTGGTGCGGGTGGTGGCGACGGTCCAAAACCATGAGAGCGGGTGGTGGGGGGAGGGGTGGTGACAGTCCCAAACCATGAGAGCGGGGTGGGGTGGCGACTACATTCGAAGGTATAGGATCCGGATCCAAATTAAGCCCTGAGTGTGGCACTTACTCCTCAAAAAAAAGTTGGGACCAGCGAGTTGGCTCCAGCACCTCCAAAACTTGGTCACCTCTGACTGCATTGCTCTGAGTGTTTTGTAGGGGTAGCTGGAAAAGTCGAAGGTTTTGAAATCCCCGCTTTGAGTTGCTCAACCGAGTAGGAGAGTATTGGGAGTAACATATTGAATACAGTCTTCCCGGCTCTGTACCCTAGCGTCAATTGGCCATTCATTTGCAAGTTTAGCTGCTATGTGAACTTTTTGGGCAATTCTCCTCCCCCTTATGACCCACACCTTCCTTCTCATCTTGAGCAAGGTTCCGGCCACCCTATCATGACTCTCATTGTGGGCCTCCCAAGCTAACAATGTGGACACCCAGGCATCATAGGGCAAGATGGGGACACCAACTTGGATCTTCTTTGAAGATTTGCACTCGGCCACCACAAACCAGCAGCCCAGAGTCTTGGTCTTTGTACCAGACTATCTGTAGTGGTGCTTGGGAAGGTTGTCTCTTAAGGCAGAGGTTCCCAAACTGGCGTCCACCAACCACTACAAACAAACAACCCCCCCCCTCGCTCTTGCACGTTTTTACCGTCAGCATAACCCCCCCCACCGATCTCACACATTTTTACCATCAAATCCCCCCCCCAGCTCACACACATTTGTACCATCAGCACACCCTGTATTATGTTTTATATTAATAATAATATGCAGACCAAGCAAAATAAATGTATTAAGCTAGCAACAACCACTTTGCAAGTTGTTCAGGGCATATCCTCTAGACATTCCGGTCAATAATAAAATGATCAAACTGCAGAGAGAGAGAGGGCCCACAGCTGTTTGTTAAAAGTCTGTTTGTGGACTTAAATTGCTTCCCCAGATTGGCAGGAACTGTCTTTGTTAATGATTGATACACAGCTGTTAAAATAAGATTTGTGGGATCGGACCTTTCCCAGTATATCAAAGGAAGACATCTGTTCTTTGGATCCCACACCTCTCCCGAGGAAGACTACCATGAACATTACAAGGGTCAGAAATCTGACCTCAAGATAACACTCTGGGAAACCAGTGACTGCCCACAGACCCACATGTCATGCAATGTATAAAAGCTGTCCACTTCTGTTGTTCAAAGAGTCTCTGCTGGAGAGCTTCCATGTTGGGCCCTCACAGGCCTGTCATGTTAAATAAATAAATGTTATCTGTGCATCAAGACTGGGTTCTTCAGCAGCCTTAACTGTTCTTTTGTTGTTTGGCAAGGTAGCTGGATCTTCTCTCCAAGGATATCTGGCATGCCAATATGGTTCCTTGCTGTAGCTGTGATCTGTGGCATAAGTGAGGCCTTCTCTTACTACTTTGAGTTCCCTCTCTTCAGCAAGAGTAATTTCTTTGCCGCCCGGCTGGCAGTTTTCGCAGCAGCAACCCCCGCATTTTGGCTTGCATGCTGCACTGATACTATTCCACCTCCACCACTATAGGAAGTCTTGCAATCCACTTTCCACTAGAAGGCCCGGCTGATCTTTTACAGTAAGGCCCTTGATGCAGTGTTTGAAAATGCATCTCGACATTGTTTTGCCAATTGTGGTGAAAGTTTGTTGAAGAACTCCTCATGCTGCTCTGTATATTTCTTCCTGCCTTTATCTTCCTCTGGACCAAATCTGCCCTTTTTCTGACCTGCACTGCTTTTCTTCTCAGCATTGGGGCACAGACAGAAATGATGTTCAGGAACTTGCTTACCTTTGCAGTCTTGGTTTTTACACAGATAGGCAGGATTGCAATATGAACCTCAAGACACCTCCTGCAAGTCCCCAACTTCCTTACTGCAGCCTTTTGCTCTGCTAAGTTTAGTGCTCGAAACTGCTTGCAAAAGTAGAGCTTCTCCTTGTGCTTTCCATCACCACCACTTAAACACAATGTTTTCTATTTTATGCCCAAATATGGAGACATTTGTAGCCATTTCGTTATTTATATTCCACACGTATCTAACGCATGTCTAGATAGACAAAGGGGGGTTGTGTGCCCACTTCCCCATCTTCTTGTGGTTTTACTAGAATGTACGTTCTGTACTAAATTTGTATTGTGTGTCTGCAGAGGGATGCATCTGATACAGACCGGTAGAAGCTGGTCTCATTATGTGCTCTTTGGTAACCTCATGTACGGGTGAGGTATTTGGGGCCTCTTCATCGCCATCGGTGTTCGTCTTTCAGTTTCCTCCTTTATCCTCGCCTGTATGAAGTCGGCCTTTCTGGAAATCAACTGTGCACTGTGAAGTTTGAGCCCCTTTGGGTGATTCTGAAGGTCCTTCTGTTCGTCTGATGGGACCCATAGTTTCCACCGACCGTGCACCTCCTTTGCGGTCTTTGCCAGCCCTTGCAGGTGGTTGAGCATGAAGTCATACACCTCCAGGTTGCCACTGGGTTGTATGGCAGCGGCACGTTCACCCTCAGTCTCTGATGCCTGTAGTGCTATGGACAATTAAATAGCTCTCTTGACTCTCTTGACCTCCTTTAATTTCAACTCACACTCATTCACAGTCTTTGTCGGGTTGACTTCTTGCTATTCAGTTAACACAGCTACTTCACCTGTGTCCAGCTCCACCTCCAAATCTGCAATGAATCTGTCCTCCACATCGTCATTAGCTTCCATGACTTTCTCTGCTCCTATTGTGAGTTTATTGAAACTGTCTCTGAGCTCTTCTTCAGACTTGTCCTTATAGGTCCTGGTAATACTGTTGAACAGACGAGAGAATAACCTTTTTGCCATCGTTCTCTCCACCTTGAGTTGCTCAACTGACTTCCCAATAGCTTGATCTATTTATGTAATATCTCCTCCCTCTAGGTCTCAATAGTTCCTACAAAACGCCAGTTTGACTTGACAAAAAGTTAGTTTTTTTTTTTTTAAACTATGATAATTGCCCTTTAAGACATTGGTAAATAATGTTAAAACTGTACAGTTGTAATGATGGGGATCGCCAGGTGTGGTGATCTTAGGGGCAGAGAACACTAGACAAGTCAGATTGGGCGAGGGGTCAATAGCCGGCAACAAGGGCAAAGCAGAACTCAAGGCCAAGGGAACTAGCAGGTGGTCAAGAGATCGGGCGTACAGGCTGGTCTGGAGAATCCAAGGGTCGGGGACGAAGGACAAAATCAGGAGACTGGTACACAAGAAGTTTGATGCGGTCGATGCCTTTCATGATTTAGAAGACTTGGATCAAGTCCCCATGTAGTCTCCTCTGTTCCAGGGTGAAAAGGTTCAGTTCCTCAGTCTCTCAGTAGGACATTCCCTTCAGACCTGGAATAAGTCTGGTTGCTCTCCTCTGAACTGCCTCTAGAGCAGCGATATCTTTCTTGAAGTGTGGAGCCCAGAACTGTCCACAGTATCCAGATGAGCTCTAACTAGTGCATTGTACAGTCTGAACATCACTGCCCTTGTTCTCAGTTCTACACTTTTGACAATATACCCTAACATCCTGTTTGCCTTTTTTATTGCTTCCCCATATTGTTTGGATGGAGAAAGTGAGAAAACTCGCTATCTAGCCACCAGTATTAGTCAGTAGGGTGTATATCTTTTAATCGGAATCGAAGATTGATCGACACGAGCGTATCATTTTGACCATCGAATTGAAAGACCGGGTCGCGCTTTATTTATCTGGCTTCGCCAAACCATAATTAATTCAAGTATCAGCAAAAACAAAACTACAGCAGACAGTAAATATCTCTGTGTATATGAATTTCTCCCGCTTATCCATTCTTCTATGTTACTAAATATTTGAATTAAATACCGATACTACTTTTCAGCTGTGAAATCCTCAAATGTAATAATTATTATAAACACTTTCTACTCCAACCGCGGGACCTGCAGTTTATGTGGTAGGATATACTGAATACAATATAGCCGACAATCTGGGTTTTGTAATAACAATTAGTTGTGAAAGGGTTATAATTGTGTTGATTCCTGAAACATGATTTTCTACAAGTATAGTCATATATTATTGTCATTATTTATTGTATTAGCAGATTTGCACCTGCTATAGAGCTCGTCTGTCTGTCCTGTGATCGGCTCAGCAAGTTTGTAACTTTCCTTTGGAACACCAAAACAAAAATAAATTGCAATATATAAGTCTTTGAGCTGACTAAACATTAGGCAGACCACTGACAGCCTACAAAGATTAAAAAAAAAAAACACCAGTAATATGTGGCATGTACACCTTTAACCTGAACAATAGGTTTCTTATTGCATGGATCTAAGTTCTTGGCCCTTTGTCTCCAACTCCTTATCAATTAGTTGTAATTCATTTATTTTTTCTTTATATCGCTTCCTCAGTGTGTTGAATTTTGTAATGAGTTGTGCCATCAAGGTGCCAGCTTTTCCTTCAGCTTCTTCTGCAAGCCAATCAGCATCCTTTTGCAGGCTGATGGATACCTGGACCAGAATTTTCTTTTTCTTTTTCAGGTCCTCTATGTTTTCCTCTATTGCTTTGCGTTTCTGTGCCTGGACATCAGTCATTTTTTAACTCTTCTGCTGATCAAGGTGCATTCGATATCTAGACCTAGCTGATGCGGCAGAGGCCAGCAGCTCCTTAGAGATAGGGACATTGAGGAGCCCTCCACAGATATTGACATAATCACATATTAGTCTATGGCATATAATTGTCTCCTCCTGCATATTGCAGGTCTCCACCTCTTTGTTTATGGAGAACCCTCTCTCCACTGTTGCCTGCCCATGAGACAGGAGAAGCAGTTTTTTGCAGAAGCCCCAAAGCTCAATATAGCGTTGGCCCAAAACACCATGCAGGAAAACATCTAGACTGGTCTCTGTGGGTTGGTATGAAAGGAAGGTCTCATTTCCAACAGACAAGAAATCATTAAACTGCTGGATTATCAGATCACCTGCAGAAAATAACAGTAAGGAAAAATAATATTTAAGTAGTAACAAATTAATTATGCATATAAATTGATGCATAATATTTACACAAGTTGATATATATTTCTTTACATTTAGAAGCATATTTCATAAGTTGAATAAATACACTTTGATAGAACTGCACTATTCTTTCCTACCAGCAGAGACACCTCCTGACAACTGTTGGACTTGCAATAACTTCTGCACCAGTTTTGTCATATTGCTTTTGCACCAGTCAAGGTCAGACGACATTATGTTGGGGTCCAAACAAGCCACCTGCCTCACTACAGGATATTTTAATGGGCTCTTGTCCTGTACTTTCTGGATGATGGTGTGCATCACCTTGGCGCAGTCTTTCCTAAACTCCAGGAATGTGAGTTCACCTATATTTTGCTGTTTTTGTAGTTCCTGATGAGGGAAGGTAAACAACCTATTATAACCTATTTTGATCTATTATAAAAGCAAGCTTTTAACTGAACCCATCAAAATTACAATTTTGTAGGTGAACAATACCTTAAGGAGTGTATCTGCACCCAGGCCTATGATAAATTCCTTTGGGTTTACCCAGCTCTGCTTGTCACTGACATCCAGCCTCACCAACTACAGTGGAGTGATATCCTTGAGTAACTCTTTCTTAACAAAACGCCTCAGCATACTCTTCCAAAAAGAATGTTACCCAAATATTACATTTGAATTCAATTTAATTAATCGACATTCAATAGAAAAATACTATCAAGTATTCTTCTTTGTGTTTGCTTCATACCCTTGTCTCTTAACCTATCCATGCAATTAATAGTAAATCACCCATAACAAGATCTGCACTGTACTAGAATTACAATACCTTCATCAGTTCAGCCAAGTCTTTGGCAAGGAACGGAATCACAGGTACATCTGTTTGATAGAAGGCTAGGAAAGGACTGAAGGTCCTGGTGATAGCCATGTAGAAATGCATCTTTGCCCGAATAAGAGGGTCTTTTTCAGCAACTTCAAGAGTGTCATAAGATGCTGTTCCAGGATTTGGTAACTGTTTTTTTCTGACTGCATCCAGGTACATAGTAACCGATGGCCAGACCTCCAAAGCTCTCTCCACGGCTGGTAGATTTTCAAGCCACCTGTGTCCACAGAACAGTAGTGGAAATTTTGTGCACTTGGTTAGAGCAGTGAAATCCTCCCTCCTAGCTGGCACATTGTGGAAGAGAATGTGCAAGGCCCTCAGAACCTTCTCCAGCTGCCACACGGAGAAGCCATATTTACTGGTGTTATGTAGGGTATGGAGGCCACAGCTCCCCACCACAGTCAGCTGTGAGCCACCAAACTGCTCAATTGCAGCAGCTCTAAAAACCTCCAATTGACATTCGGTCCATACATAGAAACAGATAGAAACTTTTGCAAGTCCAGCTGCATTGCACATTCCTGTAAAAAATAATTAATTAATTATATAGAATTGTATAATTAATTATATTATGCATTTATATAAAAACTATATAGAAATTATATATAGAATTATATATAAAACTGTATACTGTAGGGCTGTGTAACATGATTGAAATTATAGAATTAGGTTAGGTACTTTATCAGTTTAGCTCATGTGATACACATAAATGCAGGGCAATGTCATATGTAAAATGTAAAATATTTTCTGATAGTATTTTTTTCAATACTTAAGTTATTATTGCTAGCTATAATATGTAGAAATATTTGGGTTGCTACTTACTTTGAAATGGTGAAGCAAATCCTGAGCTGTCCCATGTCCCATGAATTGCGACCCTAGGTATCTTGACTGAATGTGATCTTCTCCCCAATATCGGACATGCAGGTCCAATTGCTTCTTTTTGGACATCTCATTAAGGCTCTCGTCAAACATTAAAACAAACATTTCCTTGCTGACATCCGTGATGAGGAGCTTGGTTATGTAAGGGGCCAGTCCAAATCTAGCAATGTAGGCAGTCTTGTCCTTACCGCATGCAAATGTACGAGCAATTTCAGAGTCAGGAAACATAGCTTGGAAAATGTCCCCGACAGACTCATTGGCGGTATAAGACTGGTGCTTTGTAACCGTGTGGAGACACCAGAGTACCTCAGCTCTAAGTGTTGCGGTGGAGCCACACGTTGTTCGGATGTCTGTTGGACCTGAGGCCACGGTGCTTGATGCTGAAGCTGATACTGCTGCACGGCATGTAGTAGTGCTCTTTGGTACTGAGGTGGGCGCGACGAACTGAGCAATGCCGGGCATTTTCTGACAGGATTCCACAGCCGCTTTGTGTTTTTCGCACTGGAAATGGGTCTGCAAAGCTTTGATCCCCATCGTTCAGAGTTTTAAAACTTTCTTGCAAAATTTACACCGGAACTCATACACACTGCCACTAATTTGTTCTAACCAAGGCGCAAAACTAGAATATTGTAACCAGTTTTCATTAAATTTGCACTTCCCCATTGTTGAAGCGCACATTTTTCTCCACTTACTAATGTCCGGTTCGCGCACCTAGCGACCCCCCACAAACATGTAACTGTTGTTGGTTCCCCTTATTTCAGTCTTCGTTATAAACAGGAACACATTTTTGTAACATGATTTCAAAAAGAAACGAGCCAAAATAAAATGAAATCTTCTTTACGGTATCAGTTCAGTTGCATTTTTAAGACCTTTGAAACGTGAATTTAAGACATTTTAATGCTAATTAAGGCCTTATTTTTACATTACAGTATTTAAGACATTTTAAGACTTTTTAAGGATCCACGGATACCCTGTTTTATTGACCTCTTACTGTATTGTATTGCTAGTATTGAAAAAAGCTCTTTGCATTAGTTTTAGCTCCAAGACCTATGTTTTTATTTCCCTCTTTGCTTTCCTGATCCCTTCCTTAAGATCTCTTTGCAGTTCAACATATTCTTTGTATTTTGTTTTGTCTCTATCCCTTTTGTATGTGCTATACAACATTTTCTTTCTCTTTATATTTTTTTGCATACTTCTGTTAAACCATATTGGCCAATGTTTTTTGGTCCTCAATTTTCTAAGTTTTGGTAAAAATTTCTCCTGAGCCTCAAGTAGTATATTCTTAAAATATAACCATCCATTTTCAACTGAATCTGTATCCAGTGTGCTCCAGTTTAACTCTTCTAAGTGCCGCCTAATACCTTCAAGGTTTGCTTTTCTAAAATTGTAGACCATTGTTTTAGACTTGGTCCTTGTTTTTTGAAAGAATGCCTCAAAGTAGAGGTCTGCATTTCCGCGGCTCTCCCGTGGGAACTGCGGTACCTGTTCAGATTTCTTGTGTTGCGGGATTAAATTTCTGAATTTCTGACTGTATTATGCCGTGCTGCGCGCACGGACAAGTGCTTTCTGCGTCATATGTTACATCTGCACTCAACCACGTGTTAAACTTTCTAATATCAGCCTGTCTCCCTGGCCATGCACATGGTACCAGAAGTATTTCAGAGAAAACTACTGTGGAGGTTCTGCTCTTTAGTTTTGTTCCTAACTGTTTAAATGTGTCTTGCAGAACCTCTGCCCTACCTTTTCCTATGTCATTGGTTCCAATGTGGACCATGACCAGTGGATTCCCCCCAGCTTTGGCCAGTAGCCCATTTCCTAGTTTAGGGAGATCTGCAACCTGAGCACCAGGCAGGCAAGACAACATGTGGGTCTCCTTATCACTAGAACACACTGTCTGGTCTACACCTCTAAGGATTGAATCTTCTACTATAACTACCTCCCTCTTCTGGGAGAGAAGAATGAACGAATGCTGCATTCAACAATGTAAACCTTCATGTGAGAATTCTGCATTGTAGTGATAGTGAATTAATGTGGGGGAAAACACAACATTTAGAATGCTTTTCCAGTAGGAATTGACTGAATCATAAGTGCTCTTATGCAATAATAATACAAGAACACGACTGGAGAGAAGCTCACATGCGTGTGAACCAGGAAAATGTTCAGCGGGGGAGCCGGTCAGTGTTTGCACCAGAGATCTCTAACGAAACACCAAGGCTCAGGCCGGGCAGCCGGGCCTCGGATTTTACTGCCGCTGCCAGTGCTCTTGCTGTGGAGGAAAAAGCCCTGTGGACAAAAAACCAACACAGCAAGCAGTTTGATATATGTAAGGCACTATATAAACATGACTATTATTTTTAAAAGTGCTCTATTTGAAAAATTAAACTAAAACCGACAACGCAGACAGAACAGAATCAGATTATCTTTCAAAATAACTAATACAATACAAGACAAAGAGTTTTGGGAAACTGGATTGGGAAACAAACTAATTTGACTTTTCTCTTACATAGTCAACTGAATGTGACAAAGTGTGGTTCACTGATTGACAGGTTAATTGGACCAATATGGAACCTGTAGCAGCTGTTTCTTGAAAGCCATGGATGAGGAGGGCCTAGCATTAAGACGCACACAATATTCCAAAGAATAATCAGATTAAACGAAATACGATTTGATGTAAAAATTGAAAAACTTAATTTATTTGAAATCCAAAAGTATAATCCAACAGACTTTCCAAACAAACAAAAAAGTCAAAGAAAACAAAAAACAATATGTACAGTACTGTGCAAAAGTTTTAGGCAGGTGTGAAAAAATGCTGTAAAGTAAGAATGCTTTCATAAATAGACATGTTAATTGATTATATTTATCAATTAACTAAATGCAAAGTGAGTGAACAGCAGAAAAATCTACATTAAATCCATATTTGGTGTGACAGTTTTTGAAGGAACTCGGCAGGTAGGTTGGCCCAAACATCTTGGAGAACTAACCACAGTTCTTCTGTGGATTTAGGCAGCCTCAGTTGCTTCTCTCTCTTCATGTAATCCCAGACAGACTCGATGTTGAGATCAGGGTTCTGTGGGGGCCATACCATCACTTCCAGGACTTCTTGTTCTTCTTTACGCTGATGATAGTTCTTAATGACTGTCGCTGTATGTTTGGGGTCGTTGTCATGCTGCAGAACACATTTGGGGCCAATCAGATGCCTCCCTGATGGTATTGCATGATGGATAAGTATCTGCCTATATTTCTCAGCATTGAGGAGACCAATCATTCTGACCAAATCCCCAACTCCATTTACAGAAATGCAGCCCCAAACTTACAAGGAACTTCCACCATGCTTCACTGTTGCCTGCAGACACTCCAGCCCTTCGGCGAACAAACTGCTTTCTACTACAGACAAATATTTCAAATTTTGACTCATTAGTCCAGCGCACCTGCTGCCATTTTTCTGCACCCCAGTTCCTGTGTATTCGTGCATAATTGTGTTGCTTCGCCTTGTTGCCATGTCGGAGGTATGGCTTTTTGGCTGCAAGTCTTCCATGAAGGCCACTTCTGACCAGACTTCTCAGGACAGTAGATGGGTGTACCAGGATCCCACTGTGTTCTGCCAATTCTGAGCTGATGGCACTTCTGGACATCTTCTGATTGTGAAGGGAAGTAAGCATGATGTGTCTTTCATCTGTTGCAGTAAGTTTCCATGGCCGACCACTGCATCTACGCTCTTCAACGTTGCCCGTATCTTTGTCCTTCTCCAAAAGAGATTGGACAGCACATCTGGAAACCCCTGTCTGCCTTAAAATTTCTGCCTGGGAGAGACCTTGCTGATGCAGTATAACTACCTTGTGTCTTGTTGCTGTGCTCAGTCTTGCCATGGTGTATGAGTTTCAGCAACCTCACTTTGTTAGCTGAGTTTGGCTGTTCCTCAGCCAGTTTTATTCCTCCTACACAGCTGTATCTGTTTCAGTTAATGATTGTGTTTCAACCTACATACAGTGAGGGGAAAAAAAGTATTTGATCCCATGCTGATTCTGTACGTTTGCCCACTGACAAAGAAATGATCAGTCTGTAATTTTAATGGTAGGTGTATTTTAACAGTGAGAGACAGAATAACAACAAAAAAATCCAGAAAAACTCATTTCAAAAAAGTTATACATTGATTTGCATTTTAATGAGGGAAATAAGTATTTGATTCCCCTAACAACAGCAAGATTTCTGGCTCCCAGGTGTCTTTTATACAGGTAACGAGCTGAGATTAGGAGCACTCTCTTAAAGGGAGTGCTCCTAATCTCAGCTCGTTACCTGTATAAAAGACACCTGTCCACAGAAGCAATCAATCAATCAGATTCCAAACTCTCCACCATGGCCAAGACCAAAGAGCTGTCCAAGGATGTCAGGGACAAGATTGTAGACCTACACAAGGCTGGAATGGGCTACAAGACCATCGCCAAGCAGCTTGGTGAGAAGGTGACAACAGTTGGTGCGATTATTCGTAAATGGAAGAAACACAAAATAACTGTCAGACTCCCTCAGTCTGGGGCTCCATGCAAGATCTCACCACGTGGAGTTTCAATGATCATGAGAACAGTGAGGAATCAGCGCAGAACTACACGGGAGGATCTTGTTAATGATCTCAAGGCAGCTGGGACCATAGTCACCAAGAAAACAATTGGTAACACACTACGCCGTGAAGGACTGAAATCCTGCAGCGCCCGCAAGGTCCACCTGCTCAAGAAAGCACATGTACAGGCCCATCTGAAGTTTGCCAATGAACATCTGAATGATTCAGAGGAGAACTGGGTGAAAGTGTTGTGGTCAGATGAGACCAAAATCAAGCTCTTTGGCATTAACTCAACTCGCCGTGTTTGGAGGAGGAGGAATGACAACAAGAACACCATCCCCACTGTCAAACATGGAGGTGGAAACATTATGCTTTGGGGGTGTTTTTCTGCTAAGGGGACAGGACAACTGCACCGCATCAAAGGGACGATGGACGGGGCCATGTACCGTCAAATCTTGGGTGAGAACCTCCTTCCCTCAGCCAGGGCATTGATAATGGGTCGTGGATGGGTATTCCAGCATGACAATGACCAAAAACACACAGCCAAGGCAACAAAGGAGTGGCTCAGGAAGAAGCACATTAAGGACCTGGAGTGGCCTAGCCAGTCTCCAGACCTTAATCCCATAGAAAATCTGTGGAGGGAGCTGAAGGTTCGAGTTGTCAAACATCAGCCTCGAAACCTTAATGACTTGGAGAGGATCTGCAAAGAGGAGTGGGACAAAATCCCTCCTGAGATGTGTGCAAACCTGGTGGCCAACTACAAGAAAGTCTGACCTCTGTGATTGCCAACAAGGGTTTTGCCACGAAGTACTAAGTCGAAGGGGTCAAATACTTATTTCCCTCATTAACATGCAAATCAATTTATAACTTTTTTGAAATGCGTTTTTCTGGATTTTTTTGTTATTCTCTCTCTTACTGTTAAAATACACCTACCATTAAAATTATAGACTGATCATTTCTTTGTCAGTGGGCAAACATACAAAATCAGCAGGGGATCAAATACTTTTTTCCCTCACTGTATTGAATTGCACCTGTTTGGTATAATTGTTTAATCATACACCTGACTATATGCCTACAAAATCACTGACTTTGTGCAAGTGTACCTAGAAGAAATCCAAACGTTCTAAATCTTTCCTGCCCCACCCCTCAATCACTGATGGACTGTATGGACTGAACTATTTTAGGGGTACTCATGACACACGTGTCTCTGAACACTCCCTTGTTTGAGATGGATCCCCCCTTTCCTACATTAGTCATGTTTACTGTAGCAACAATGCAAGAAAAATAGCCCAAAAGAATAGAAAGGAACAATGTTTCAGTGTTTATTTAATGCCATGCCCTTGGCTTTGCCCATGCCCTTAGCAATATGAAAACATAGCAAGAGAAAACGTCAAAGGGAAATCAAGGCCATAGCAGCAGTGTCCTCAAGCAACACATTACTGAATGACTTAACCATGTCATATTTTTTTAATAAGAACATAAGAAAGTGTACAATCAAGAGGAGGCAATTCGACCCATTGTGCTCGTTTGGTGTCCATTAATAACTAAGTGATCAAAGGATCTTATCCAGTCTATTTCTGAATGTTCCCAAATTGTCTCTTCAACCACATCGCTGGTTCCAGATGTTCCAGATTGTGACAACTCTCTGTGTGAAGAAGTGTCTCCAGTTTTCTGCCTGAGCAAGACATTACTTACCGATTACTTTGTAACTACTGATACACTGTGTCCATGGTTGACACATGGGACGCCATTTGTGTCACACAATACACATTTCACAACAGAATGACCATTTTATGCACATACATCGATCAGCCATAACATAATGACCACTGACAGGTGAAGTGAATAACACTGATAATCTCATGTTCATGGCACTTGTCAGTGGGTGGGATATATTAGGCAGCAAGTCCTCAAATTTGATGTGTTAGAAGCAGGAAAAATGGGCAAGCGTAAGGATCTGAGTGACTTTGACAAGGGCCAAATTGTGATGGCTAGACGACTGGGTCAGAGCATCTCCAAAACTGCAGCTCTTGTGGGGTGTTCCCTGTCTGCAGTGGTCAGTACCTATCAAAAGAGGTCCAAGGAAGGAAAAGCGGTGAACTGGCGACAGGGTCATGGGCGGCCAAGGCTCATGATGCACGTGGGGAGCGAAGGCTGGCCCGTGCGGTCCGATCCAACAAACGAGCTACTGTAGCTCAAATTGCTGAAAAAGTGAATGCTGGTTCTGATAGAAAGGTGTCAGAACACACAGTGCATCACAATTTGTCGCATATCGGGCTGCGTAGCTGCAGACCAGTCAGGGTGCCCATGCTGACCCCTGTCCACTGCCGAAAGCACCTACAATGGGCACGTGGGCATCAGAACTGGACCACGGAGCAATGGAAGAAGGTGGCCTGGTCTGATGAATCACGAGTTCAAGGTGTTGACTTGGCCTCCAAATTCCCCAGATCTCAATCCAATCGAGCATATGTGGGATGTGCTGGACAAACAAGTCCGATCCATGGAGGCCCCACCTCTCAACTTACAGGACTTAAAGGATCTGCTGCTAACGTCTTGGTGCCAGATACCACAGCACACCTTCAGAGGTCTAGTGGAGTCCATGCCTCGACGGGTCAGGGCTGTTTTGGTGGCAAAAGGGGGACCTACACAATATTAGGCAGGTTGTCATAATGTTTTGGCTGATCGGTGTAATTTGCATTTAATCCCACATAACCATTATGTGCATGTCATTCACATTTTGTCCCACAAAATGCAAAATTATGTCCATAAAATGGTTGTGTGCATAAAATTGTCATTTTGTGGGATTAAATGCAAACGCTATGCACATCATTCACATTTCGTCCCACCAAATGCAAACGCTATGCACAACATTCGCATTTCGTCCCACCAAATGCAAACGCTATGCGCATCATTCGCATTTCGTCCCACCAAATGCAAACACTATGTACAACATTTGCATTTCTTCCCACAAAATGACCATTTATGCACACATAATTCACATTTAGTCCCACCAAATGCAAACACTATGCGCATCATTCGCATTTCATCCCATCAAATGCAAACGCTATGCGCATCATTCGCATTTCGTCCCACCAAATGCAAACGCTATGCACAACATTCGCATTTCTTCCCACAAAATGACCATTTATGCACACATCATTCACATTTCGTCCCACCAAATGCAAACGCTATGCACAACATTCAAATTTCGTCCCACCAAATGCAAACGCTATGCGCATCATTCGCATTTCGTCCCACCAAATGCAAACACTATGTACAACATTCGCATTTCTTCCCACAAAATGACCATTTATGCACACATAATTCACATTTAGTCCCACCAAATGCAAACACTATGCGCATCATTCGCATTTCATCCCATCAAATGCAAACGCTATGCGCATCATTCGCATTTCGTCCCACCAAATGCAAACGCTATGCACAACATTCGCATTTCTTCCCACAAAATGACCATTTATGCACACATAATTCGCATTTTGTCCCACCAAATGCAAACGCTATGCACAAAATTCGCATTTCATCCACAAAATGACAATTTATGCACACATAATTCACATTTACCCCACCAAATGCAAACACTATGCACAACATTCGCATTTCGTCCCACCAAATGCAAACGCTATGCACATAATTCGCATTTTGCCCCACCAAATGCAAACGCTATGCACAACATTTGCATTTCGTCCCACCAAATGCAAACGCTATGCACACATAATTCACATTTAGTCCCACAAAATGACAATTTTAAGCACATAATAACCATTATGTGCACATAATTCACATTTAGGTCCACCAAATGCAAAAGTTATGCACATAATTCACATTTTGTCCTACTAAATAACCATTATGTGCACATAATAACCATTTCATCCCATGTGTTTAGCGCACAAAATTATGTATGACACATAAGTGTCAAACGAATATTAAGCAGTTTAACCATATCTGGCCTTTTCATTAGCCAGAGCAAGCCTGCGGATGTTGGCCACACAACCAGCAGATGCCTCCTGCAGAACTTCATCAGTTGAGCTGACCATGTCCAGGAGAAGCTGTTTGGGCAACAAGGGGGGAGATGAAGGATAAACTCATTATATTACATTATTTGTCATTTAGCAGACATTCTTATCCAGGGCAACTTACATTTGTACCTATTTATACAGCTGGGCATTTTACTGGAGCAATCTAAGTGAAGTACATTGCTCAAGAGTATAACAGCACTGCCCCAACCCAGGACTTGAACCCACAACCTTCCAGTTATGAGTCCTGAGTCCAGAGCCCTAACCACAACTTCACAGTCCTGCCTTTAGTATTATAATACAAAAAGTAACACAAATTAAATCGAAAAATACATAAATAAACTGGTTTGATCTGTACAATTATATGAATAACTGAAACAGTAAAAGCAAAAATCAAATCAACAAAACAAAAAGACTGAACCTTAACCAGTATCTGCAGCATATTTCAACAAACACACTATACATATATTCAACATAAAAGAAACCTAGAGCCACCTCAGAAACTCAAAAACTTAAATTAATATTCTCATTTGTGAAGTCGGGTTGATATATGCCAACTAAAAATAAAAATGGATAAAAACAAATATGTACTTTCAAAAGTGACACTAAAGTATTATGGACTGATGAATTCAATGTAAGCTTTGGATTAAAGCATTACCTATTCTAACTTATTAGAAGGTATTAGGTATGAGTTACTGCTGTAAGCACATGCGTCTTGAACCTTGATGAGATGTGCTTTAATGTCTTGCATTAAACAAACAAACATGGACTACAGTACTCTTCCACTGCCCCAGATTCAGAGTTGTTGTTATGCAGGGCTGTAAAATCTGACTGTAGAACTTTTTTTTTTTTTTTTCTCAGCTCACACAACACCTTTAGATAAGTAATGCATAAAATACAAAAGTCAAATTCAATTAAATGCATGTTACTGTGTATGAAGTCACTAAAAGTTTACATTATTAAAAAAATAAAATAAAATGTATGCACAGATGAAATAGAGAGGAAAATTGATAAATGAAGTCTGTGGTGAGCTGTGGTCTTGAATTTAAATAAATACACATTTGGGCTCATGCACTCTGGCCCTGAAACTATTCTAAATGTGTTCAGTGTGTGCATTTTTTACATCAAAATGGGTTATTATTAATAGCGTCCAAACAACCCTGTGAGATGAGAGGGAACATCAGAGGTCAAGCAGTGGGTCTTCAAGATCCAACACAGTCTTCCAGTAACAAGACCAGATGAAGTGTTATTACACCAGTAAGATTCAAGACACCAAGGAAGGAAGAAGCATCACCTGCATCTTAGGCAGGAGCCACAATACACAGAGACAGGTAGGCTGTCTGTTTGGCATGCAAAAAAGATGGCAGCCATGTTAGGCCTCAATTAACACTTGTTTGTGACTAAGAATTACATCTGCATTATATTACATAATAAAAGGAATGTAGTTTAAGATTATTTTTATTAAAAAGGTCACAGCCGGTAACTTACCTTCACGACTCCATTTTCATGCATGGTGATGCAGTTATTGGGGTCCTTTGAAAGCTGAAACAAGGCTTGTGCCGTTTCCCTTTGGACTGCAATGTCTCTGGATTTGAGGTAGCGCACTAGAGGGGCAACAGCCCCAGCCTCCCCAAAGGAAACTCTGCCGCTGCTCTGCCTACAGCAGGTAGCAACAGCCTCTGCCAAGTGACGGCGCAGTTTGTCATCAGTCTGCACAATTTAAGACAACAAAGAACAAATACACAAGCTTTAAAAAATATATATTGATTGATTGCTGATAAAATGTACACACAAACACAGATACTGATTTAAATGCAAGCGTTTTAGATATCTAGGTGTCACTGCAAAACAAACTTTCTTCAAATTATGTAGATTGTTTTTAGGGGAAACAATCCTAAAATTATTTCCTGAGTATTTCCTGAGTATTTTGAACAGGAAGAAATCAGGAAGATCTAAGCACTAAAATCTATGTAGTTGACCCCAATTAAACAGGTTTGAACCATGAACTCCACAGCATTTCCAGGATGCCCTTATCCAAGGATGCTTTTTTTTCTTTTCTTTTTTTTTACAATTTAAGGAAATTATATTGTCACTTATAAAGGAATTCCTTATTATTATTATTATTATTATTATTATTGTAATAATATATAGCGTAAGTGGAACAATACTGTGTAAATTTTCTTAGTTCTAATTTACATCAAATACTATTTATAGTTTACCAAATTATTATTAAGTTTGGTTTGACTATGCTATTTAAAAAATACAATTAATTTGTTTCCTGATATGTAATACAGCTAAAGAATAATTCTAAACCAGTTTGTGAAGGTGAAACTGAGTATGTACAATGCAACCATCACTAATCTTTATGCAATACTATGTAGTATTATGTAGCTGTTACTTACTGTTTTTGTCAGCTCTGTCAACATGGTCACAATCCCATAGTCTGTTAAAATTGCCATATTTGCTTCGTTTTTGGCTATTTTTGCAATAGCAGCACATCCACTTGCCAGAACTTCGTCATTTGTGGATTTCAACAACTTCAAAATAAGTTCCAATCCACCCACAAAGGAATACACAATTTCTCCTGCATCCTAATATAAAGTAAAAAAAAGAAAAAAAATCATTAGCACATTATGCCTTCAGTGCATGGAATTCAAGAAACTCAAAAGAATATTATCAGATTTTAGATTACAGTCAAACTATCTGAGCTGATGTAATGAGCTGGTAAGTATGTACAAATATACAAAATAAAAATATCCAAGATATGCCACTTTAACAAACTGAAAATTGAATACTGGAGTTCTGCCAAGTATGAAGACATACAAATGGAAATATTATTGGCCTCCATGAGTTTTGTGTACACCTTGAGTCCCTGAGTTTGGGGAATCCAAAAGATAACCCATGGTTACTCACTCTGTTTGATGTATAACATGTAGGATAAGGGGATCTCTAATGAAAATAATCTTGGCTGTTTACATCATAAAATCTCCAGTAGCTTCATGATGAAAATGAACATTAAATTGTTGCTTTAGAGAACAAACTAACAAATTAAGAACCTTATTACAGTGAGTAATCGTCACATATTACCTTTGTGTTTCCGATAAAAACACACAATGCCATTGTGGCACTGGCTTGAACATCTGGATTTGGATTCTTCAGCAAGGACCAAAGCAAGCGAATCCCATCCAAGCGATCAATTATCCTGTAATGTGTAAAAGACACAGCATGTTATAACGTGCAGAATATACTGATGGCATATTTACTGGTTTATGTATCTCATTTGCCACAATATAAACAATTTTCTTGGCAAATGTTTTTCAGATTATTATTTTTTTACCTTGAGTATATTGCATTGTGTATGCCTTTAAGTACTTGCACTTGTTCCTTTCTTAGGATTCAATGATAATTCTCTCTCAATCAAATAATTGTTGAAGAAACACTTGCCTGAGAATTTCAGCTAGAGTTGAATTTACTTACTTTAAATTTACCTTAATGGGCTGCTGAGTAATTCTAGATTGCTTATTCTATTCTTACTTAATTAAAAAAAAAACAGTTCTGACCATCCTGTTTGGAAGCAGGAAAAAAATCTAATTAGGACTATACAAATAATTCATCAAATTAATATAAACTATAATATACACTAATACAACATAACATGGCCACAAGACAGATAAAAGACAAAACCACTAGAAGCAATACAATATTTATCTCCATAACTAAGCATAAACTCATAATATATGCTGAAATTACATTCCCTTAGAAAGTATGAACGTATGACCACTGTGTTTGGCTATAATGCCTTTGTTTGATGTGGGAACTCTTAAGCAGCCACAAACTAATTTGTTTTAATGTTTTAAGGCAATAATACTCAAGAAATCGCATAACTGAAGATTGTTTTACATGATTATAAAGTATTAATATATTATCATTTAAAGGACTATAGGACTATAGTTTATATTATTTTTAATTATTATTTCATATTAACATTTTTAATTCCTGTGTCAGAACAAGCTTAATTGAAGTCTAAGAGCAAGACATTGTAATGATATACTGCCTGAACATAACAGCATTTGGTCTTTAGACATAAAAGCTCCAAGAATATAGTATAGTAATACAGAAAACCATAAGATCAAAACCCAATTACTGTGTATTGTGAAGCAGAAAATAGAGATAAAAAATGTTCCAAGTCTGCAGTTAGCTCTTTGCTCATATAATGGTGTTCAACATGATTTCAACCTGCATCAGCATGTAATTATGGGGTTCACTTCTGTACATGCCAAGGCATCTTTCACTGTTGCAAGATCTCAATAAGTATTTGAAGCCACCTCAGACGGAGGGATAACAACTTTACAAAAGTATAAAGACATTGACTTACGCCATATTTTCAGGCTCAGTAGCACATGCGCCAACAGCCCTGGTAACATTGACAAGTAGTGCCTGATTGGTTCCAGTAAGCAGGTTGACCAGTGGCTGAATGCCACCACACTTTCGAATGACCGCTCGATTGACTGGTTCTTGGGCACACTCTCCCAAAGCCCCCACAACATTGACAAGGACTTCTTCAGGCTGGTCAGTCAGCAGGCCAACCAGGGTTTCGATGGCTTTGTACTCCTGAAACCTAAAGACATAAGAAGGAGAGTTTAAATGTTGATATTAGCCAAAGTATATAATGTGGTTTGAGAAAGCCTCAACAAACCTCTGATATATAGTTGAGTTATACGATTCTGTTTTTATATACACAGGGAAACATTTCTGTAACCATTATGTGTTAAGATTATAAAGTAGATTCGTGTGATACAATTTCTCATTTTTTCACTCATATTATTAAGTATAAGAGAGCAACAATTTAAAATTTTGAAGTACGATAATGAAGTGTTTTGGATTGGGGTTTCAGGGATAACTTACATACTATTACTATTATTACTATATTCATATTTTTTTCTGCATAGCAACAGTGTTATGAATAATTACCAATGAAGCATGAAGTCTATATTGGAAGTAAGTATACAAAGTGCAATATTACTTAATATTGCCAGTTCAGCTAACATTTTTATCACATGCCTGACTGTTTGAAAAACAGACAGTCTTTGCCACTACTGTATAACCTTAATTTAACAACTTGACTATGATTAACATGACTGCTCCGTTGTGTACAAAACTGGTTTTGTGTGCAAATTCGCGATTAAATGGCCTTAAAATAAGGTCCACTTCAAATCAAAAGCTTCATCTTCCTGCCAATCAAAACATTACTGGCAACTTTCTGGTAGACAGGGATCTCTTCCTATTAAGAAAAAAAGTCACCAAGAAAGCTTCAAAACGTGTCACTGTCCTATGTCTATCTTCTTGTGTCTCCTTCCAAAGCTTTTCAGATGCAGCTCATATAACGTATAAGGTTCTTCTTTAATAGGAGGCAATATAGGCTATCTATACGTCTATCTGTTTTGTATAATTATTAAAAAAAAAAAAAAAAGTTCTCTTTTATCATGTTAGGTCAGTGATTTTCACGGTTTGTTATTTTAAAATACAATTTACGATTCACTGGTAAGTCAAGGTTTTGATTTTGTTTAGGCCTAGACGTTGGGCTGAAAAAGGGGGTACTGTTTGCATACTGCATATTCTTGGCAGCTTTTCTGACAATGGTGTTAATGCAGATTCCTAATTTAATACATACTTCACAACATTCTCCATGCTGATGGAACATTTCCAGATAGCTCCAGTTGTAGCAGCTAAGAGTTGCTTGTTCTCAGACATGTTCAGAAGAGAAACCAAAGGCTGAAGCCCCTCATACTGTCTGACAAGGTCACGTGTTTTCTTGTCTTCTGCGCACTAAGAAATAAGTCAATAAAAACATTGCATTTCCTTAAGTTCACACTTAAATGAATGACATTCACTTCACATTTGTAATTCCTCTTACTTAAGGGTCTTTTTATTCCTATAAAAAATACAACTTAATATGCTCATCACTTAAATTTGCCTATATCCTTCTAACACATTAAACATTTGTTGAATTTTCAATTATTTACAGATAATCAACAACCAAAGTGTGTGAAACTTGTATTAGATTTTTTATTAACAAAACATTCCACTTTCCTTTATTCTAGGTATCACACAGTATATTCTCATTAGCAGTAATAATACCCTTTCTTGTTTAAACCTTTTTAGAAGAAGACAATTAAGCATGACCATGAATGTAAATTATTATTAAAAATAATTCTAGAATTCCTGACAAAAAAAATCCTTTGATAGTAGTTATCGTTATTTCAATAGTAACTTAAATGGATTTCAGTATTTTTTTTTCATTCAAAAGTTTACATCATATTAAAGAGTTGCAAATGAATTAATACCTTAAAGATAACCCTGGCGCAAAGCATTTGAAGTTCCTGGTTATCACACTTAAGATTTTTCACCAGGTTTTCGATCGTTGTCTCGGTCTGAATCGCAACCCTGTATCTTTGCTGTAAATAAGACAAAGAAAGAAAAAAAAGGTTACACAGTTTGAAGGTTAACAATGAAGTTAAAAAAGTGGAGAAAGTACTTATTGTTCCTTTTGACATTGCTTTGTTGCACTGAAGAGTTTATAAAGTCTATGGTATTGTTCAAAACCACACTTCTCCAAATTAATACTTTCTCCAGGGATAATTAAAAGTTTTGAAATGCATTACCTCAGAAGCACATTCCTGCAGTGTACCGACTACTGGGATCAGCATGTTTTCATGAGGTGATTTCAGGAGCCGAGCTAGCAGTGGAATGCCCCCCGCTTTGCGAATGGCTTCTCTGTTCTTGCGTCTCTTACTGCAGTTCCACAATGCCAGGGCACCACACCGCGCCACCTCGATGTCTTTCTCCTGCTCAGGAGTCAGGGTGGCAGAGTCTTCGGGGACACGGTCCAGCAGTTCCACCTGAAAACGTTAGATGTGTCATGACTCAAATTTGATGACTGTAAAAGATATGACTGCAGATGGGTCTATCACCAAACAAATACAAAAAAAAGTTCCTTGAAAAAAGTGGAAAGTAATATGGTTTAAGTTTTTACTCACAAGTTTCTTTATTCCTCCATGCTGTCTTACTGTCCTTCTTGCACTTCTCAATTTGGTCACATTAGCAATTGTCTCTGCAGCTAGACATTGAAGGTCCTTATCTGGGGAATTGAGTACTTTCACCAAGGTTTGTGAACCACCAAGGTCAGCAATGGCTCTCTGGATCTGTGCGTTGCCGCTGATTTCCTTTAAGATTTTCAGGGAAGCCATCTAATTGGAAATGAGAACCAATCCTTTTAATTGTGCACAATTCTTAATACACTTAATCTGAAGAACACAATAGCACTAAGGTGATAACTTTGCTTTAAAAGTACCTTAAAGATCACCATACATTTCAATGCTGTTAGACAATTGTTTATAAAAATGGAGGAACTGATAATGTATTTAAAGCTTCACTATAAACATTTGATCTGAAAAACATAACAATTGTTACCCTACATCTTTAAACATTAGCATTTGTTATGCTGACTAAGAGAGCTCTGTACTAAATACATACATACAATATAATGGCATTTATCTACAGGCATAAAGGTTCTTTGGCAGGACTACTGACCTTGCATTTAATCGATTCTGAATCCTGCAAGTTGAGGAGAACTTCAAGGATACCTGTATCCCTGATGGCCAATTGGCATGTCTCCTGTGCTAAATTTAAGTCCTTCAATGAGCACAAAGCAATCACAGTTGCTGTCTGGTTGCCTCCCTGAAATAATCATTCAAAGCATTAATTAATTAAATGGTTGGCATAAGAAGATTTAAGAATTGAATGTGCATACTTTACTTTTTACTTAATAAACTTTATATATAAAGTTAAACATGTTATGTGTATCTACATTATCAACATTTTCAGATCATTGATTGTATTTATTTAAATGGAAAAAACTAGGAATATCCTGCATTCAAAACTACACTTATTCTCTTTTGGACTCATGGAACAGGGTATTGCAAGCTGATAAAATATGAAAGCCCCAACAGAACACCTTTAATTCCATAAGAACCAAACATTTGGTAATGTTTATCAGAGAAAACTAAAACAAATGCGGCACACAGACAGATAAATGAGGAGACTAAAATTCTCTCACGCCAGCAGAGGGTGGACACCTCTTATAAGGGTTAAATCACACTGAGTAATTATGAGATCTGCAAAGAATAATAATGCCCTGTGTCAAGCAAACAAACACATTCTTAAATCAAATATCTCTAATTGCTACTCCCACACTCTCCTTAAATACATTAACAAAGAAATAGGTGACTTTAATATCAGATATTAAATGTCTCTCTCTGTAAGATAACAATAATTTTAATAGTTATTCACTAACTTGTTGCTAATTTCAGTCTTGCAACAAACCACTCGGTATAAAAGGAAACAGGGCTCCAGCACCTTAGAGATTGCATGATAGGCAGTGGCAGCTCAACAAACCTTCTATATATTAATACAGCTAAAATTTCACCAGAAAGAATATCAAGTAACCTAATTCGAAAGTAGTCCAAATGACTAGCTGATTAGGCAATTTAGTTTCTGCTTGTAAAACAAATATCCTGTGGTTACCTAAATATCAATGCCAATTATTTATTATGGAAACTGTACTGCTTGATCCTTGACCATTTAACCAATAAATCAATACACTTAAGGTGTGCTATATACCATAGTCTCTTGTTTAAAATATATAGCCTATGTGCTTCAAACAGGCTATGTTTTGCTTTTAATTGAATATCACAAAATTATAAACTATTTTATACTTAAAAAAATCCAGGAAAATAGATCAATAAAGAACAAAACTGATCAGTAAACTTTGGAAGTCTCTCTTTTTTTAAAAGACAACTGCCTGCATATAGGCTATACTGGAAACAAAAATAAAATAAAGCAGATATTTAACTTGGCTCAGGGCAAATTTTAGCTTCTGATGGTAATGATATTATAAAATAACTACTGGACAAACCCCCATAAATAACTTCACAGCATGGTTTCCAGACATACTGAATGCTGGGAAGTGCATGTTACAAATGCATCCTGTTGAAGTACAATCATTTAAAATACATTGCTAAATCAGTTCTCAGAATTCCACGTATCCAAGAAGACAACAACAGACATCTGATTCTAATAAGCCAGAATGTTAAAAGCATTGATTCAACAACAACTGTTTCAGCTTTTGTCATCTGCCATCAACTGTTGCATGTGTTTTTCTTCTGGGATAGAGCTGTAGGTTCCCTAAGAGGAATTTAAATTGATTATATTGAGTTTCATTACCTACCTATCACTGAACTCAGTACAAAATATTCAAAACAATTCACCCACTGGATGCTGTCACTAAATAATGTATACTTATCTATAGTTAACTTGTTAAAAATACATTTAAAAGTAGTTATTATGCACTGTCACATATTCAGTATTCTGTACTCTGGGGTATGGTGAAAGTGCATACAGTTTCTGACACTTTTCGTGAATGCATATGTATTGAGTACCATCTCAAAAGCAATAAACAATGTGATGTTGAAAATCACATAATCCCACTTTCACTAATCACATCATAACTAATCATATAGTTATTTATTATACCAATTACACTATTTTGAAATTATTTTGTTTGTTTCTAAAATTGCAGGACATTTTTGCTCCAAACATCACTAAGTGATTATTAGTACAAGGCCCCATTTTGGACATTAAACTTTTCAAAAGAAAATACAAAAATGTACCTTAACTACATGGCATCAATTCTATGGAGCCAAACAAATTTCACACATGGAAATATGTCATGTGGCTTTCATTATTCAACCAATGTATCTTCAAATAATTTACTAAAAGCTAAATGCAAAATTCCTATGCTGAATATATATGCCAGAATTATCAGTGAAAGTTTACTTTACTCCAATATAAAATGCAAATAAAAATACAAACATCAGCTATTCAAATAAATAAACACAAAAAGCCAAGTGATAATATGACATGCTTGACATGATATATACTGTAGGTCCAGGGCTAATCTCACCCAAAAGCTTCTCAGGATCTCAAAAGTAAAGAAAGATCTGTATTTATGAAGAATAAATTGAAAGATTAAATCATATAAGAAAATGAACACACACTAACAAAGACTATGCTGATTCACATGGCAACAATATCAGTATTCCATACATCCACTGTATTGAAGCTTTATATTGGATAAATGCTGATATCCTGAAACATGGACTGGAATATCCTGTCAAACAGTTTCATATTTTCAAATAGGTACCAACAAATATATGAGATTAAAATGTGAACTATGTGCAATATTAATTATAAATGCCATGAATGCAGATATATTTTACTCACTCACACCTGTTAATGTGCCTTCAATCATACATTTTAAAAAGACAATGAATGCAGGCTATATTTCACCCCATAACCAAATTATTAAAATGTATTCTAATGTGGTGTTAGCAATAAAAATGATATAACAAGAATAGGGGTAAAGAACTGCTTAATATTGTAATTGTTCTGTGTAACTAATAAGACAGATCTTCAAAATGTTTTACCTTGAGGATGTTGGCCAGCTTTTCAATCTGAGCGCACTCAGCAGGCAGGTCTGAGGTGCTCTGCTGTAGGAGCTTCGGCCTATTGTTGTTTTCATTGTCATCCTCATCTGTGGAGCTCTCACTGAACTCGGTAGCCACACGTCCTCTTCCATGCACCTTACATAAAAAAATGAAATCGCATCAATCAGAACATTGTGTTCAAGTAATTTACAATAACAAACCAAACCAAAAAAAGGAAAAAAAAAAAGCTGTAGTCATTACTGAATAAAGGGTAAATACGTTAAAGTTAACACTTACTGATCGCAATAAGAGAAAAACATCTCTAAGTCTCAGTACTTAAGAAGAGAAAGTAGTCAATGAAGACAAAAGGTCTTGCTTATCTGGCAAAGGTGCATTCTTTACTGCGGCTGGAGAGAGTCGAACCTCTAAATATCAATTCCGTTAATGTAAGCAGTCTACTACTTACGTGTTTTAATTACAAAATAAAATGTGGCAAAGTAATAAACTAATTAAAAAAATAAATAAACAGAGCGGTGATACAGTCGTATTAGTTAAGAATAGTAGTAGCCTAATGACAATTTTCTTTACCGTCGTAGAGTACAAAGTGATGATAATAACAATAATAATAATAATAATAATAATAATAATAATAATAATAATAATAATACTATTTATTTCTTAGCTGACGCTATTGCCCATCATATATAGAAAATTAGTCTGAATGTACCCTATATTAAGTACATCTTAAAATGAAAAAGTATCGTTTGTTTTCTTCGTTCTTACCTGTTGACGATTCGTTGAGAGTGTGCGACAGTTTGCCGCGTCGGTTGCTTCTGGCTGCGCTGTCTATGACGTCACAGTCTTCTGATCAAAGAACGCATACCTAGCGACAGGTCAGACAAAAATGGAAGTTATCTATTCATTTGCTGTTACCTAGTAGTTCGACGATATTGAACAGACACAAATAGCCGATTCCCAACTAAATACAGCTGTTATCATATTAGTATGTATTATTAGTTTTTTTTAATAGTAGTACGAAAGCATGGCGGGATCCAATTGTCGGTTCTGAGAATTGTTTTGTAAGGAAATACATATAATTTCTGGACTTGTGTCTGTCTAGATTTAAACTTTTGGGTGTAAACATCTGTATAGTGTTTTATTCTTTTCATTTGTATTGAAAACCTGTATACAACCACATGACATGATTAAATACATCAATACCAAATTAGGAGTTATGTCAAGATTACATATGAGTGTGTGTTCATTACAGCCATCATTGAAATTAAAAAAAAAGGGGGTGGGGGGCGGCTTCAAGAATATTATATTGATTGTGTTTTGTAGTTTGTAGTCTATAAATGATGTCCTTCAATATGTGCTGTCCTATATGAACACAAAGTGAATGCATTTGTTAATATATTCAGGCATTACTAATGTCCACTAAACAGCCCTTTCAGAAACTCTTGATAAACACCTTCCATGACCAGTTTATGGTTTGGCAGTAGGATGCAAATAAACATTGGGTTGATAGAAGGTGGAGTAGATCTTGCCCTCTCAGCCTCTTATAAAAAGTTAATTCAGTTCAAGTTACATCAGTCTGAATTACTGATAGTCATCACTGTAAAGACCTATGTCTGAATTTCTTGCAAAAAAGATCCTGTTTACTTGGAATAAACAGATAAGCCCACATAGAACTGTGAAGCAATTTGTAATGTGCTTTGCCTCACACAGCCTGCTTGTTAAAAGGAAATCAACGTGGCCAGTGGAATGTATGTATGTTCAGTATTTCATAACACAGACTAAATCTTGGCGTGGGGTAAAATTGATCAGTTTGAATCACCAATCAAATTACTATTTTAGCCAAAAACATATTACTACTCAGTAATAATGGAGAAAACTTGTTCTCATAATTATCATAACAGGAACACAATACAACCTTCCTGCAGAACAATGCATTAGTGGGTTTGTTTTACTGTTATGTCTGAAGTCTCCCTATGTGTGCTGCATTCTTCTGAAGTAATGAAGCAGGCTACATAAAAATAGGGGATGTTTTATCCAAGTATATATAAGCATTTACTTTATTATTCATATTGCTGTGCTTCTAAGTTCCTCGCAGGTAAACAATAATCAATCTATTTAACTCAGTGGATTGAATTGCACATTTTCCCTCCATATCAATGAAAATAGAGACACAAATAATTGACTTCTTCAAACCTTGATTTAGAATCTGGAAATTGATCTGCTTCACTTTGAAAATATATAGTGTGTGTGCATGCGATGGTTTCCAGTCAGGCATGCAGCTGGATTAGTAGCTAACACTGACGCTAAATGAAGCGAACCTAGATATAAAGGTAACCTAATTTTTTAGTGTTCAAGCAAGCGTTCGACGAGACCATGATTTATGGCTTCAGGACAGACATGTTTTCATACGATTTGAATAAACTCCTTTTATCTTGGCAGAATGAATTGCACAATTTGTGCAAATCAACAGTGTTTCTCATTGTTTGGCAACTGCCCATGGTATCTTATGACTAACTGGAATGACAACACATGTATTCCATGGCCAATAAAACTACCTATTTCCTAGATCTCTAGTTTCTATTGCTTCACTCTCCCTGTTGGCCTATGATTCAAAAGTCAGCCTTTGAAATTATGTTATTTCTGCCCATCCAACACAGCAGGTGGAATTATTCTTTATCGCAGCTGAAGAGATATTGTGACTTTGCTTTGAATGAACTATGCAACATGCCATGTAAATCATTCATCTTAAACTCTCTAGTGGAAAACAGTAGCTCATCCTTGGAATCAGACATAACATTCACAATGTTGTTGTTGTTGTTGTTGTTGTTGTTGTTGCAGAAACTATTAATGGTTTCCCTTTAATGTATGTAGTTTGGAAGTAGGGACTCTAAATTAGGAATTGTCCATGGAAAAGTGTGCAGGTGTTGCAGGACAATGACTTTGTGAGATGCTACTCTAGTCTGTGTGTGTGATCTGTTAATAAAATATGTATGTATGGGTTACGTACGATGGTGCATACTTTCAATTGCAGCTCGAATTGCATTTTAATTCTGCTAAATAGAACAAGCTGGTTTGGCCTGGCCCATACAGCTTACTCAGAACATAAACAAATATGATTTTCAGTGAAAGTACCTGCAATTATTCATGATATATTTAGCCCTTGGCTTGCAAAAATTATAATAAACATAAACCTAAGCTGTTATTTCCCTCTTTCCATTCATTATTCTATTTTTTTTTTTCAATGTTAAAAAGGTAGTGTAATAATTAGAGGACATTTGGTTGGGATTCCTAAAATATGTGAAAATATTTATTTTGGAATGAAAGAAATAATAAATTTAGATGGTATAAGACATTTTACAGTAGAAAGACTTCATATACTGGATCTTAATTAATAAATTCACTTGGAATAAAACTTGTGAAACACTAACAGAAAATTTGCTCATTTTATCTCATTTGCTTTTCACTTTGTAATGCTCCGGTTTTAATTAGAGTAATATGTATTTATTTGAATTTGACATGTAGTATAAATATTTCCAATGCAGTAGACCAACTTGAATAGAGAGGCATTTGAAAACATTAGGTTAAACTAGAAATGAAGCCAGAGTGACTGGAAATACCCCAGAAGTCCAGTCAAAACATTAAACACCGTGGATACATTTAAATTAAAGAGTCTCGTCTTCTGCATATTGTTCTCTTGCAGGATCTTTATTATCGACCTATGTGAGAAAATGTCTAGTTCTCTATCTTTATTTTTATGATGATGATGATTCCATTTAAACAATCATTCCTGTCACAGCTTTTGTACTGAGATTTAATCAGAAACATGGGCTACAAAGACAACTGACTGACTACCCAGATACCGATGACACTCTGGCTGAGAAATCCCCTGGAACATGGACATGGAACGACTGTCAACAACAACACTGCCTAACACCCTAAAACAACCGTGTATTACAAAAATTCAGAGCCATGAACAGGCACGGTTCAGACCCCACGTCATGCCACACTATGTACATTGTTGTGAGAACTCATAACACATAACCACACATAATTAGACCATATATAATTGTTATCATAATCAAAGCAGACAGCTCCGAAGTACCAAGATGGTCCCTTTTAATTGCATTTTAAAGTGCTTTACAACATAGATTTATGACAGTACAATAATGATGTATATTGTAGATACATTTAATGAAAGACAATATAGACAGTAAAACTGACTCAGACCTGATTAGCAGTCATATGGTTTATTCTAAGGATATCTTGCTTCACTTCATTGCACAATATAACCCTTCTGTCAGGATACTGCTGAATGGCTGTATCATATTTCAGCTCAAAAGAATTTGATTTATAATAAATATGAATTATCCAATATTTATTCATTAAAAATGATTGTACAGATTGTATGCATGCAGTGATTAACTCATGGAAAAAGCTGTGTGTCTACTGCAAGTAGAAAATGTAGGTGAATGGAAGTTTGAAGGTATAAAAACATGTTTTGGAGCATCTCCTGGTTTCCAAAAGGACTTTTCATGACATGATTCAGGGCAGTCTCTTTGGTTAATTGTTTAAATTAGATATAGATTTCTTTAAAGAAATGTTCTCAATGTCTAAAAATCTTGGAACTCCCACTAAATGTCTAGGGTACACAAATGTACCTGCCACTAATAGACAACACATCTTGGAGAGTAATAAACTGGGATTCTTGGAAAACAAGCAGCACAGCAAAAAAAGAGGATAAGATTAATGTGAAAATGGTTTCCCCACTCTATTCCATTAATTTCTTATTGTCACTTGAATTGATTTGAGCTCTTTTGTTATCCCGATTAATTCAGTGATGCATTTTGTGAAGCGTATGCCAACACATTTATATTTACATTACAACCTTCAGTCTTCATACGCCTCTGCAGAGGATTCTTCTGCTCCCTGTGAGCCCTTTTTCCATTCTGATGATGAAATGAGGCAGAAATGTATTTGGTTTTGTTTAGCTTTTTTACTAAACATTTTCCACCCAAACAGTAAATGGAAAAAGGTGCTGTCTCCAGAAATGTTCCAGAAAAATGTACCCCACAATTTGGGGACATGTAAAATGATTCACTATAGTGTGTTATAATTTAAGTGTCTGGTCAAATCTGAGTAAAATGGGAAATAGAATGTAAACACCCAAACACACCCAACCTGGAAATGGCTCAATAGGGCAAAAAAGTTACTATAAAAGAGCTAACAATAATATGCGGTTCCTATACTTATCTTTTTTGTCTGGTTTTAAAGACAACAAAATCAGATACTGTTGAAAATTGTTTCTCAGTAATAATGAATATCATTACTGGGGCTTTACAGAGATACAAACCAGCTATTATTGGCATTGGCGGCTGCACTATTGGGCCTGTGCGGGCCTTGACCAATTTACTCATTGGCCCGCCTGAAAATGTGTTAGGATCTCGATCAAAATAATACCCAATCATGTTGTCCTTCTGTAGTTGCTAGGAAACAGAAGATAAACATGTAAAATATTAGAATTATCGTGGCCAATTCAATCCAGAGCCATCTAGAGAGATTATAATTTAACGGCTCTGCAATCAACAATTAATTTTGTTATTTTACTGTGGCTATGAAACAGTGCATATATGTGCAAAGTACATCCTATAAGACATCATTGCATCCATTGACCAATCATAGAGTAGATTCACTATATTCAAATTGTATTTACCTACAGTATACGTTAGAAAAGTGACCTTTTCTTAGTCTATTTGGCATCGAATTACCAAGCATTTTCCATCATGAATCGCTCTGTGACAATATTAACCTGATCGTCGAAATGTCAAAACAGACGAGCCTATTTCAATTTGTAAAAAGACCACGCATTGAGCAACCATCGCCAGTCCACTCCAGACCTCAACCTGAGGGAACAGCCACAGTGGACAGTGCAGGTAGTACCACCCATACTGCCACAACCACCGCAGCATACTTTGTCCATGATGAATTAGAAACACAATCATCGGTGGAACAAAAGGGTGAAGATAATGGGACAAACGGAGGGACCCAGCGATGCTGGCTTTTCAGCTCCAGCCCCAGCCCCAGCCCCAGCCTCTGACCTGTCATCTGTAGATGAGCCACCAGTCCACCATCCAATACTGAAGCGCTATCCAACTACAATGGGCGGAGCCGGTAAGGCCTGCTGCTTTTCATCCCATTAGTTTAAAGAACTCAAATGGGTTGAATATAGCATATCAAAAGATGTCGTATTTTGTCAAATGTGCCGGCATTTTGAGGAGAATTTGGGAAGGGATGTTTTCACCCGTGATGGTTTCACAGACTGGAAACACACACGGATGGCTTACAACAAGCACGAAACTAGCAAGGCTCAGCAAGTATAGTGGCTACAAACACACCCTCGAGTCTTATTGTTATGCTGTGTGCTAAACAGGAGATCACTCTTCGAGGACATAGAGAAAATGAAGATGTGCATAACGGACAATTTCTGGGAGTAATTTAAACTGTTGTGCAAATATGATCCAGAGATTCAAATTAGGCTTGACGCTATCCCTAAAATTGCCACAATGACCAGTCATGAAATACAAAATGATTTACATGATTCTGCAGCAACTCTCTTACTGTGCAGAATAAAGAAGGAGCTGCAAGAGAAGAAGGAAAGGACACATACTTTGCTATCCTAGCTGATGAGTGTAAGGCCATTTCCAGATCTCATGGACAGGCTACATGAGGCAACCAAGTTGTATGGCATCAATCTAACCAAGGCAGAGGTGTCTAGATTCATGCAGCACATAATTCGCAAGTCTGTACGCGGAGAGATGTTTCCAACTCTAGTCGAAGTGTTGGACTGCTGCAGTGACAAGATATTTCCAAACATAAACAATTTGTTCTTATTACCCCTCCAATGACTACATGCACTGTTGAGCGACTCTCTTTTACAGCATCAACCGTATAAAGACAGTGGGTAGGAGCTCCATGCTCACAGGGCGCCTGAACTCCTTGACATTCGAGAGGGACCTTATGGACAGCTTAAATTATGATGAGGTTATAGACATTTTTAAAACAAAACCTCGCCACCTCCTACTTTAGTAGCAATTAGTAGGACTAGTACATTTGGGTTTGGAAGGGATATGTTCTCTTAATTGGTAGGCTACTACTAAAATATCCACATATTCACGATCTGCTGAAAATGGTCAACACTTCCTATTTAAGTGAGGTTTTCAAAATTTAAAAGTTAATTAGTTCATTTTCTACATGGCATTATGATTCATGTTATAAGTAATTGCCATTACCTAATGCCCACATATTGTGTAAACCATTAAGAGAATTAAGTGAATTAACCTGTGGCTTAATAAATCATTTGTTTGCAGTAAACATTAAAACTGTTGTAATTCAGTTTTCATTTTATTGTTAATCAATGGCATAGTGTTTTAAAACCATGTGTAGTCAATGCTGCCTATTGCCTTCCTTCACTTATGTACTTTGAGCCCTTAATTTGTTGCACACATTTTCTTGTATTGCCGAGGGCGGCAGAACGTACAGGGCTGGCACTGTATATAGGTTTCCTTTATTGCGTGTCAGTGGTTTTGTTTAATCTTTTGTTGCCCATCAGTGATTTTGTCCTGCCCGGTCAATATTCAAATCCTGGAGCCGCCACTGTATTTTCGGGATTGCTATACTGTGGATATTTTCAAGTTAGTGCAAGAGCTTTCTTTGTACTAGATTATAAAATAAGAAAAAGATTTATGGATGTAGGGATTTGGAGAAAAAACAATTAAAGACCTTTATGATATTATGTATGAAAACAGTTCCCAAGTTAATTTATCACTAACATTGTGATCAAGATTGCACACAATGGAACAACACAAGGGAATTATTTTTATGGTTTAATATACTTTATATATGCTATAATACTTCATATATTACAAGCATTTCAAAATGTCTCAAGAGTATATGAGGCGTGTTATCTGGCAGGTTCATATTAGGTGGATCCGGCCCCCCAATCTCCAGCTCACACAAAGTCACCAATATTACCCCTGTAATTCAACAGCTCTGGCTGTTTCTGCAGTCCTTTTGGCTCATAGTCTATATTCTGCCTGGAGATAGCAGCTGGTTCTACTAGTCACTCAACATGTTTAAATAAAAACATACAAATAATGTTTGTAATGTATATATTCATTGTATACACACACACACACATATATATATATATATATATATATATATATATATACACTCACCTAAAGGATTATTAGGAACACCATACTAATACTGTGTTTGACCCCCTTTCGTCTTCAGAACTGCCTTAATTCTACGTGGCATTGATTCAACAAGGTGCTGAAAGCATTCTTTAGAAATGTTGGCCCATATTGATAGGATAGCATCTTGCAGTTGATGGAGATTTGTGGGATGCACATCCAGGGCACGAAGCTCCCGTTCCACCACATCCCAAAGATGCTCTATTGGGTTGAGATCTGGTGACTGTGGGGGCCAGTTTAGTACAGTGAACTCATTGTCATGTTCAAGAAACCAATTTGAAATGATTGGACCTTTGTGACATGGTGCATTATCCTGCTGGAAGTAGCCATCAGAGGATGGGTACATGGTGGTCATAAAGGGATGGACATGGTCAGAAACAATGCTCAGGTAGGCCGTGGCATTTAAACGATGCCTAATGTTTTTTGTTTTTTTAAGCAAGTATGTTTTTGTAGTACTTTTACATGTTTAAAGCATACAAAGTTTAATTTTGTTTCAAATATGAGTGATCAGATTTTATCCTGAGTCTATTAAAGGTATGTAATTATGTGGACTGATGTGCTAGGCATTGTGCTTTTAGGATTAATACATTCCAAACGCATGAGCACATGAAAGTGGAGAATCTGCATGGGTCAAGAGACTGGAATTATAACTCTTTTTGTTGTTCAATTAACTCTATCAAAAGTTAGTACAACTGAATTAGCAATATTTATTAAACTAAATGACTCCCCAAATATCATTGTTGCACATGGGTGTGAAGACTTGCAACTACAAGTCTACAACTACTTGGTAGTTCCTTCATGAGGAGTTTGTTGTCCCTTCTTGCCACAATGAGAATGTCATATTTAACAGTCTGTCCTGGGTCCCTTCCTTTTCCAATTATCTCCTGATCAGATCCAGTTTTGTTGGTTTTATTTAATGCAAATGCATGCACTGCAAAGTTTGCTTAGATCCCAAATGTTCATTTTGTCAATCTCATACTGGAACACGTTGAAAAATAAAATCAGGGGAGGTTGTTTCATCCATAGTACAAGACTGGATCTTACCTTTTCACCAGTTTTGAAAATATGACCCATTCTATGATTTTAGTGGTGTGGTTTAAAAATATTTTTAAATCACTGGAAAACAAAACTGTTAATAGACTATTAATGTAAGAAATTATCAATGTAGAAGTGAAGGGTGTCCCACTAGTACTTCTCTTAACAGGAATCGCTAATAGCTCATAGTATTTGAGGTGTTTTGGGAGTGCATGGTGAGGTCTGGGTTGGCTGGAAGTCTGTCTTTAAAACAGTCATATAATGAGTGATCCTCAGCAACTTCTTTCAGACAGAGGCCACAGCCAACAGATGGGATGCCCTGGCAATGCTTCAACATCGCACTGCTGAGAGGGGCACGTGTCAAGATCAAAATAAAACAAAAGGTCTCCAAAGAACGGCTGGCACATGGCGTCCTGATTATTCCTGTGCTCTTTGTGGTCAGGCTTCTATCCCAAGCCATTGACTTTTCAAGTGCTCCCCTCACAGAAGAGCGCTTCTAATTTCAGCATGTTCTAGGAAGAAAGGAAACATTTGGTTTCTGTTTTTCTTATAATGACTAACAGTTCTTCATGTCTGTAATGATTGGTAAAACTGAAAAGCTTTTTAAAGTGTCGATAACCTGATTGTACTTTTGATCAATTTGCAATGTCCTGTTGTAACATGGCTTTCTGACAACATGTGTGAGGATGAGCTCATGAAGGTGAGACCCTCTAAATGAGAATCACCAATGCCTGCTGTGAAAACATCCCCATACCAGCCCAGAATGCATTGCATGTTTTGTGTTGCGCCATGTACCGTGAGAAGCGTGTGGATGACTAAAGAGATCCATTTTATCATCCAGAATGATTGAAAGCAAAATGTCAAAATTCATTAAAACATTACAAGACTTTGATAAAATTGCCAAATACATACTTTTGAACTTTTAATATTTTCAGATCAAGCATTATAACAATAATATTAGTAATACGTATATATACAGTATATACATTCACACACCTAAAGGATTATTAGGAACACCATACTAATACTGTGTTTAACCCCCTTTCGCCTTCAGAACTGCCTTAATTCTATGTGGCATTGATTCAACAAGGAAATGTTGGCCATATTGATAGGATAGCATCTTGCAGTTGATGGAGATTTGTGGGATGCACATCCAGGGCACGAAGCTCCCGTCCCACCACATCCCAAAGATGCTCTATTGGGTTGAGATCTGGTGACTGTGGGGGCCAGTTTAGTACAGTGAACTCATTGTCATGTTCAAGAAACCAATTTGAAATGATTCGACCTTTGTGACATGGTGCATTATCCTGCTGGAAGTAGCCATCAGATGATGGGTACATGGTGGTCATAAAGGGATGGACATGGTCAGAAACAATGCTCAGGTAGGCCGTGGCATTTAAACGATGCCCAATTGGCACTAAGGGGCCTAAAGTGTGCCAAGAAAACATCCCCCACACCATTACACCACCACCACCAGCCTGCACAGTGGTAACAAGGCATGATGGATCCATGTTCTCATTCTGTTTACGCCAAATTCTGACTCTACCATCTGAATGTCTCAACACAAATCGAGACTCATCAGACCAGGCAACATTTTTCGTCTTCAACTATCCAATTTTGGTGAGCTTGTGCAAATTGTAGCCTCTTTTTCCTATTTGTAGTGGAGATGAGTGGTACCCGGTGGGGTCTTCTGCTGTTGTAGCCCATCCGCCTCAAGGTTGTACGTGTTGTGGCTTCACAAATGCTTTGCTGCATACCTCGGTTGTAACGAGTGGTTATTTCAGTCAAAGTTGCTCTTCTATCAGCTTGAATCGGTCGGCCCATTCTCCTCTGACCTCTAGCATCAACAAGGCATTTTCACCCACAGGACTGCCGCATACTGGATGTTTTTCCCTTTTCACACCATTCTTTGTAAACCCTAGAAATGGTTGTGCGTGAAAATCCCAGTAACTGAGCAGATTGTGAAATACTCAGACCGGCCCGTCTGGCACCAACAACCATGCCACGCTCAAAATTGCTTAAATCACCTTTCTTTCCCATTCAGACATTCAGTTTGGAGTTCAGGAGATTGTCTTGACCAGGACCACACCCCTAAATGCATTGAAGCAACTGCCATGTGATTGGTTGGTTAGATAATTGCATTAATGAGAAATTGAACAGGTGTTCCTAATAATCCTTTAGGTGAGTGTATATATATATATATATATATATATATATATATATATATATATATATATATATATATATATATATATTTATCAAAGTCTTGTAATGTTTTAATGAATTTTGACATTTTGCTTTCAATCATTCTGGATGATAAAATGGATCTCTTTAGTCATCCACACGCTTCTCACGGTACATGGCGCAACACAAAACATGCAATGCATTCTGGGCTGGTATGGGGATGTTTTCACAGCAGGCATTGGTGATTCTCATTTAGAGGGTCTCACCTTCATGAGCTCATCCTCACACATGTTGTCAGAAAGCCATGTTACAACAGGACATTGCAAATTGATCAAAAGTACAATCAGGTTATCGACACTTTAAAAAGCTTTTCAGTTTTACCAATCATTACAGACATGAAGAACTGTTAGTCATTATAAGAAAAACAGAAACCAAATGTTTCCTTTCTTCCTAGAACATGCTGAAATTAGAAGCGCTCTTCTGTGAGGGGAGCACTTGAAAAGTCAATGGCTTGGGATAGAAGCCTGACCACAAAGAGCACAGGAATAATCAGGACGCCATGTGCCAGCCGTTCTTTGGAGACCTTTTGTTTTATTTTGATCTTGACACGTGCCCCTCTCAGCAGTGCGATGTTGAAGCATTGCCAGGGCATCCCATCTGTTGGCTGTGGCCTCTGTCTGAAAGAAGTTGCTGAGGATCACTCATTATATGACTGTTTTAAAGACAGACTTCCAGCCAACCCAGACCTCACCATGCACTCCCAAAACACCTCAAATACTATGAGCTATTAGCGATTCCTGTTAAGAGAAGTACTAGTGGGACACCCTTCACTTCTACATTGATAATTTCTTACATTAATAGTCTATTAACAGTTTTGTTTTCCAGTGATTTAAAAATATTTTTAAACCACACCACTAAAATCATAGAATGGGTCATATTTTCAAAACTGGTGAAAAGGTAAGATCCAGTCTTGTACTATGGATGAAACAACCTCCCCTGATTTTATTTTTCAACGTGTTCCAGTATGAGATTGACAAAATGAACATTTGGGATCTAAGCAAACTTTGCAGTGCATGCATTTGCATTAAATAAAACCAACAAAACTGGATCTGATCAGGAGATAATTGGAAAAGGAAGGGACCCAGGACAGACTGTTAAATGTGACATTCTCATTGTGGCAAGAAGGGACAACAAACTCCTCATGAAGGAACTACCAAGTAGTTGTAGACTTGTAGTTGCAAGTCTTCACACCCATGTGCAACAATGATATTTGGGGAGTCATTTAGTTTAATAAATATTGCTAATTCAGTTGTACTAACTTTTGGTAGAGTTAATTGAACAACAAAAAGAGTGATAATTCCAGTCTCTTGACCCATGCAGATTCTCCACTTTCATGTGCTCATGCGTTTGGAATGTATTAATCCTAAAAGCACAATGCCTAGCACATCAGTCCACATAATTACATACCTTTAATAGACTCAGGATAAAATCTGATCACTCATATTTGAAACAAAATTAAACTTTGTATGCTTTAAACATGTAAAAGTACTACAAAAACATACTTGCTTAAAAAAACAAAAAACATTAGGCTTACAAACTGTTTTAAGTGAATACTTACTATATGCTCCAAAATGTATTATATTCAAATATCCTTGATTTTGTTGTGGTCCATATACTTAAGAATTTAATAGATTAAGAGGAAGAAAAACCTGGATATTAACCATGACACCATAATATAGATAGATAAAATAAAAATGCTTGGAATATAGAAACGTTTTGTAGTTTCCCATAATGCATCATGTAGACATATGTATGACACTGTTAAGTCAATGTTCTACCAATTGCTTTACTAGATTTTTACACATTTATCAGCCTGAGCATGCATCTTGATACCTTACAGTTACAAATGCGTTTTTATTTGTATAATTTATTCTACTGAAAAGTTAAGATGAGAATTCATTAATATACAAACAATCGAGGAAAAGGCTGATAAAAATTACCTTTTGAAATTTTAACCAACCAGAACATCAGCTCTCTCTCCTCAATGCTATAAAAGTTCAACACAAACAAAATGTAATTCCTTAAACACTGCATTATAGACTTTTATACAGGCACTGTGGCACTTCTTTGATGTCTCAAGTCAGGGCTCTTATGAATTGGTTTTCATAAGAGAAGAAACCAAAGCACCATGCAGTGCATATTAATGCTGTTCTAGGGAACAGGTAAAGGAAGAGAAGATTTGTTTTTCTAAATCAGTCCAGGAATTTTGGCACACCAGAGGTTTATTGACCTATATTGGGATTTATTTGAACAGGTCTATAATTCTCTGAAAGAGAGCCGAACAACCTGCAATGCACCCAGATCAGGCAGGCTTTCAATTCAGCATTAATTCAGCAGTATGGCACCTCCATCAGTGAAATTGCATTTAATTTCTTTGATTGAGCCCTGGCTCATGGAGAAGAAAGACTTCCCTCTCAAAAGCCACCAGCACTACTTTCCAGCAGCCCATGATTGTCCGTGGCATTCGGAGAGAAACTTAATCTGGGAACATATGTTTCTGTCTTCTTCGTTTTTATGTGTATAAAACATTGAAGGAGGCTGATGCAACAGTTCTTACCAGAATTAATTTATTTTCAGTACTTTACAGCTTTCAGGACTGTTTGAAACTATACTGAAGCCTTTCAGCAAGAGGCATGGTCTTTTATTTATTTATTTTTGAGGCCGGCCAGACTGATTCTGTTATTGAGAATATGTTTAAATATGGGCGTGTTTTTAGAGCACAGTGCTCAACTGTGACGGCCCTGAGGGGTAACAACAAACCTTCAGACAAAGAAGAATTATTTTAAGGTTTGGTTTGTGCCCGATACTGCCTTGATGTAAGGGAATAAGTCAGATTGTTTCACAGTATTTGAATCACTTTGCATGGATATATTACAGAGAACGTTTTTTTATCCAGAGGATACTAATAGTTTGCATCACAAACCACTTTAACATAATAAATCAATGCAAAATGAATAAAAATCTATTGTTATTGGAATTACAAGCCAGCACTGTAAACTTAAGTGTTGCCTATAATGATATGGCCCATTACGCATCATTCATCTGAGATGGAAAACCGCCAGTAAGGGGATTAACACTCTCACAACATAACTGGAATAATTTCAGGGAATGGAGAAAAAATCACATTAATTTAGAATTTGTATCTGACACCTACTGGAATTTCCCAGGACTTGGGTTTCTCTTTGTTCAAGGCAGCGGGAAGAAATATTCCTTTGCGTTCCACATGGGTCACTAATCTTGATAGTTTATGGAAGCTTATACCTAGGCATAAACTATGATCTCCCTAAATTCATATTAAACATGATAGACCAGCAACTGAGGCTGGTGCTGTCCTGTATTATTCCCTCATCACTCTTAATTCTAATTAAAATCTGAGGACTGGAAACAAACTTGAAACCATCCTGCTGGCCTTTGTGAGTGCTTTTACCTTTTTCTGACCTTCAACAAACACTTTTTTTAGCCCCTTCTGCCTCTCCAGCTCTCCAGCGATCAAAGCAAACGCTGTGGAAAAAGGAAATCTGAAGGTCATGCGACCTGTTTCTCTTTGAGTTTGTTTTGGAACATTATCAAGCAGCTCTCAAATCCCACGAGTGCCACTCAAGGCTTCTCCAGATTCCCGAAGCCATTGTTTTGAAGGTCTAATGACATCTGAAGGTTTGAAGGTCTAATGACATCTGAATTATTGCACAGACAACACCATTTAATTAAGGCAAATTGTTGAAATTTCAACACAAGCTTTCATTTCCTGCAGCAGGCATGGTTAACCAGATGATTTGTCCATGTTTCTTGAGTGCGGGGAGTCTCTCAGAGTTGCATAACACATTTCATTCTGGGACCACAGTTCTCTCTGGTGAAGTCATCTAATCAGTTGAAAGGTGCGATGCAGTTTGTACTTGCAGATATTTACTCAAGTGGTCAGTCTGAGCACGCTTCGGGGAATTCTACTGAGCTTGCTTTGGATAACCGTGTTCAAGGCCACAGAGTCAAGTTCCAGGAACATATTACATTTCCACAGACCTGATGTTGGGGTACCAAGCAAAACCAGCAAGATCAGTCTCAAGAGAATTCAGTCCTATATAAAATAAGACAAAAAAATACAAGACAAGACAAGAATATACAATATAAATAAGTGAATACATACATAAATTATTAAGCACCTTCTTTCCAAAACTAGTGAATACATTATACTGTTATGTTTTGAATCCCCTATGACAGGGCGAACCTTTTTGCCAAAAGTCTGGTTAATTTACATTGATAAGTTTACACATTTCCTAATATAGTTAGTTCCTTATTGTTATGCAGTACACAATTGCAACACATAGCTAGCTAATAAACAAATAATAATTAAGTATTTACCCTTTAAAAGCTTACAGTGAGGGGAAAAAAGTATTTGATCCCCTGATGATTTTGTGCGTTTGCCCACTGACAAAGAAATGATCAGTCTATAATTTTAATGGTAGGTATATTTTAACAGTGAGAGACAGAATAACAACAAAAAAATCCAGAAAAACGCATTTCAAAAAAGTTATAAATTGATTTGCATGTTAATGAGGGAAATAAGTATTTGATCCCCTATCAATCAGCAAGATTTCTGGCTCCCAGGTGTCTTTTATACAAGTAACGAGCTGAGATTAGGAGCACTCTCTTAAAGGGAGTGCTCCTAATCTCAGCTCGTTACCTGTATAAAAGACACCTGTCCACAGAATCAATCAATCAATCAGATTCCAAACTCTCCACCATGGCCTAGACCAAAGAGCTGTCCAAGGTTGTCAGGGACAAGATTGTAGACCTACACAAGGCTGGAATGGGCTACAAGACCATCGCCAAGCAGCTTGGTGAGAAGGTGACAACAGTTGGTGCGATTATTCGCAGATGGAAGAAACACAAAATAACTGTCAGTCTCCCTCGGTCTGGGGCTCCATGAAAGATCTCACCTCGTGGAGTTTCAATGATCATGAGAACGGTGAGGAATCAGCCCAGAACTACACGGGAGGATCTTGTTAATGATCTCAAGGCAGCTGGGACCATAGTCACCAAGAAAACCATTGGTAACACACTACGCCGTGAAGGACTGAAATCCTGCAGCACCCGCAAGGTCCCCCTGCTCAAGAAAGCACATGTACAGGCCCGTCTGAAGTTTGCCAATGAACATCTGAATGATTCAGAGGAGAAGTGGGTGAAAGTGTTGTGGTCAGATGAGACCAAAATCGAGCTCTTTGGCATCAACTCAACTCGCCGTGTTTGGAGGAGGAGGAATGACCCCAAGAACACCATCCCCACCGTCAAACATGGAGGTGGAAACATTATGCTTTGGGGGTGTTTTTCTGCTAAGGGGACAGGACAACTGCACCGCATCAAAGGGACGATGGATGGGGCCATGTACCGTCAAATCTTGGGTGAGACCCTCCTTCCCTCAGCCAGGGCATTGAAAATGGGTCGTGGATGGGTATTCCAGCATGACAATGACCCAAAACACACAGCCAAGGCAACAAAGGAGTGGCTCAAGAAGAAGCACATTAAGGTCCTGGAGTGGCCTAGCCAGTCTCCAGACCTTAATCCCATAGAAAATCTGTGGAGGGAGCTGAAGGTTCGAGTTGCCAAACGTCAGCCTCGAAACCTTAATGACTTGGAGAGGATCTGCAAAGAGGAGTGGGACAAAATCCCTCCTGAGATGTGTGCAAACCTGGTGGCCAACTACAAGAAACGTCTGACCTCTGTGATTGCCAACAAGGGTTTTGCCACCAAGTACTAAGTCGAAGGGGTCAAATACTTATTTCCCTCATTAACATACAAATCAATTTATAACTTTTTTGAAATGCGTTTTTCTGGATTTTTTTGTTGTTATTCTGTCTCTCACTGTTAAAATACACCTACCATTAAAATTATAGACTGATCATTTCTTTGTCAGTGGGCAAACGTACAAAATCAGCAGGGGATCAAATACTTTTTTCCCTCACTGTAATTCTAATTCTAAGAATCTTGTTTACTCCTCTTGCACAAACTTCACATTTTGCACGTACACCACAGGTCTGAGGCCTTCCTTTTATTTGAACATAACATTCATACAAATGGCATTCAATTCATATTCAAATCTAAAAATTGTAATAATCTTCTCAATTGTCTTGGGAGTTGATTCTTCTCTCAACATTATAATAAAATTTGTGAAATACTAAAGCAAACAGGAAGACAGACATATTTTTGCATTTGGTGATCTGGCAATGGAACAGTGAGACTCTGTTGGCTGTTTATGCATCTATGAGAATCCGTCAAAGCAGGGCCTGCGGCAGCGTGAATGCTCTGTGGGGGGGGGGTCCATTTTGTCAATTAAATATTCTTTACCATTTTCTTTCCCTATAATGCAGTGTTAATTTTGGCAGCTATTTTAGATTTAGTTTTAGTCTTACTCTTTTTACTAAAATGCTTGTCAGCAATTTTAGTAATTCCATCTTTCATTAGTTTTAGGTAATATTAGTCGTCAGAAACTCCTGTCATGTCATTTTAGTAACATTTTATGTCCATTTATTTTATTTTTTCTTCATTATCACCATTATGTCTGATGCCGGATGTTTACATCAATTAGTGGATGGATGTAAAACAAACATATTGATTGACTTAATTTGAAATGTATTTGAAATCAAGTTACAAACAGCTATTGTAAACTTTATGGTCACAAATTACTGTAATTCAATTTGAAGTTTGAAGTCTCTCCACATTTTTTGTAATAAGAATAGAGTACAAGAACAGTATGGAAGCATATAGTGGACTTTATTCAAATGCAATGTAATCCCACAGTTGCATTTTTATTTTCCATTTATGCATGCGTTATTTAGGTAAAAATGCAAACATTTAATTTCAAATGGCTTTTGCATTAACATTTCATTTTCAAAGACTTCCCCTGCTGATGAACAAAAGATTGCATGTTTAAAGTGATATTAAAAGCATAAGCATATTGTTAAGCTCTACTGTACCCAAGTGTGAACTGTGCTTCATTCTGTAAGTGCATAACGTGGCTTACTGTAATAAGTTAACCAATTAGACTCTAATTTTACTAATTACAAGACCTGCACTTACCAGTCCTGTATACAAAACAGGCATTTAACTTCACACAATCTGTATCAACTTCACGTTGAGCCCAATACAGTAAACCACATCAAGCGCGTTCAACGTTTAGATTTCTGCGGTTCTGTGCAGATCTACAGAATCCCACCGATCCCTTTGGGGGAGCATCGCAGATCTGCACAGAACAATAAAGGTGAAGACCACATCAAGGAATGCATGATTATGATTGGACCATGAAGCAGCTCCCTGACCAGCTGCCTCGCAAAATACTGTAATTTATGTCCATTAGTCTTGTGTTGAATTTTCGGTTCGTCACATTTAGTCAACTAAAAATAGAAGGCTTTTTTTTTTTTTGTTATCATTCTTCGTCTCGTTATCGTCACTGAAAATAGGTCGTTGGCTAATATTTTTCATCATAGTTTTCGTTGACGAAATGATCACTGCTATAATGACATTAAACAATGGAAATAAATCAATCATATGACATAATTATAGTGCATTATAATAAACTGTCACATTACTACAGCTTTTTCTGAATAAAAAAAAAGTATATTATTATTATTACGGTATTAGCGACAATGCAGCATCTGAGCCAAGTTAAGTACTTGAAACGGATACAGTGAGCAGCTCTCTACACAGTGAATACACAGGTTCACATATACATGAAGTTAAGTAAGGAATGCATATATATGCTTACTTTCAACTGACTATTCAAAACTAAAAAAAAATCATACTCTTATAAACACAGATTCACTTGGACGCAATTATTTACTAGGGCAAACAAGGCTATTATTGATACCTATTTTCTCTACTAAAAGTGACAGCATTGCAGCTCAGCTACATTATTATTCAATGCAATTATGAATGAGTAAGATTTTAATAAAATACCATTGCAGCATGTTCAATATTAATAGCAGAATGCTTTAAAAATGAACTTACCAGCATTATTTTTTGTTTTTTTGTTTTTTACAGATGCATTTTTTGTCACAGGCTCAATTTTTTGGGGCTTTAAATATCATTAACATACATTTGACGTTTTCTAGCCATCTAAAATCATCATGTCTATAACAAACAGCAATAAAAGCTGGGAAATGATTCAGGTGTAGTACCAAGAGTATTATAAATATTATTTATAGATGTATTTTGAATGCAGAACTATATCAAAATGGGGGAAAAAATACATTAATTCGTACTAGTGTTTTCTATGGGTGTATTCACAAGTCGCAGACTTCCACAATTCTGGCCAGAATCTGCAGATTCAGAAGATCCCTTGGCTAAATTGGTCAAAGATTGCACAGAATAACAAAAGTCTGTGTGTCATGAACACCCTATGATGTAGACATTTTATATTTTTAAGATGACAAAAATGTTGAGCATTAGTGTGATCCTATTTCTTATCTTCAAGTAACTAATGCCAAGGACTCCATTGCAGCCTGTGGTGTCTCCGTTAGGACAGGTGTCCACTCGCCTCTGCAAATCAGATATTTCAATTGTCAATCACAAACAAGCAAACAAATAAATGAATCATTATTCTACGTATCCTCATATGTGAGAACTGCAATAACAATTTCAGTATAGACTTCAGATTATGTGAGGACAAACATCTGAGGAACCAAATGTGAAATGTATAATAAAAACAACCACAAAACTGACTTATACATATCATTATTTAATGTATTTTAAGAAAATCAAATCTGTATTTTCACAGATACTTTCGTTTCAAATACAGAAAATGGGTATTAAGAAGGATAACATTTGCTGTTTGCATCACTGAAGAAAAAGTATATTAGGAAAAATTCTACTGCAAATGTTGCTTTTGGAGAGAAAGACAAATTGTTTTAAAAAGTAGGCTGATGTCGGAGTTTTAATGGATTAATCAAAACTTTAAAAACATGGCAGTATAAGAAAAAACCTTTCATAATTCAAATATAATGCAAAAGGGATTTAGATCTTGTTTTTGGTAAGTCATTTAAAAACAAAATGCATTGACAAAAGGGACCAATCCTTGCTCTGGACATGTATCTAATGTACAACACTAATTAAAAAATATTGTATAATTTTAAGGACTATTAAAATACAATTACAGTGCTGCTGGTGACCAAACCGGCACATTGCGAGGTAAATATTTACATGGAATGTTGAGCATGATTGTTCAAAGCCAAAATTTAGAAACTAGAACAGACGCTTCTAAAAATACACAGCGGAGAGATTTCACTTTCCCTGCCACGTCCTTTCATAAATAGTTGCACTAAAATTCTTCACATCTAGGTGCCACAGATATGTTGTAAAGATATAAGCTCAAGCACGAAGTGAACTCAACAACACCTCTAAGTAACAAGCAACACTTACATACAAAAATTAAAAATAAAAATAAACGCAAACCCTGATAACTGAGAAGTAGCAATTTAACATTTGCTTCAGTAGTAAATCTGGAAATGTTTAGAACCTTCTGTTAAATTCCTTGTTTTAGACCATTTTACGAGAATAAATGCAAGTAAACTCCACCCTAATTATACAAGATTGAGAACATTTCTTGTATCTGGGAGCCAAAGTCTGGTAACTTTTAGAGGCAAACTGTTATATCGGGCACCTTCATAAGAAGGGTGGAGGTTTTAAAATAGCTTCTGAATGAATTACAACTTGAAAAACAGAACTAAATGGCATTTTAAGAAACCAGTGTGGGGGTCATGTTGATTATTGAATTTGTAAAATGGTAACTTAGTTTATTTAAAATATTACCACTGACACAGAGGATTTCCAAAACACTCCAGAAAAGATGATGGGAAATATGTACATGAAGAATATGTAAAACAGCAGATTCTAAAAAATATATTAATTTATAACAAATACAGTTATGTCTTTGCTTTATTGAATGCACATGTGCAAATTCTATTGACATCCAGGGTAGAATCTGTTTGAAATTAGTTAAAACTGTAACCTTAAGACTGCAAAGACAAACACTTTTATCTTTGCTTCCATGTCCTATACAAACATTTACATATAAACCTTCCTTCCAAAGAAATATAATAAAAATAGTAATCCCTTTGGTTTCTATAAACTAATGTTAAAAATACACTAAGACACATGTCCATCCTGGCACACGGCTGGTTGGCAGTCAGACTGGCGAGGAATCCTAATTGACAACGCATCAGTAAGCTATGTACATATTTAAATAGAAATCCAGTGTCAGGAACAGAATTCAGGAAAAAATACTCAACTATCCCTGTGAAGATGACCGACCCTGCGAGGGAGATACTTGGATGTTGGTGAGCTGTATAAAAATGTTAGACAAAAGTGAAATGCTTCATGCTTTTGCAGGAATTGCATTTAAAAGTCCTTCCCTTTCTTGTGTGTATATATATATTTCTATATTAGGAGTGTGTCCAATTCACAGGAACCCAGAGAGTCTCTGTCTCCAGCTTTTTCAACGTCATCTTCAACTCGCTGAAAGCAGTCATAAGTTCATCGTTCACAATAACCTTTTCGAAAAGATGGCCATATTGGTTTTCCATCAGCTGGGCCGAGCAGATCATTTCCTGAAAGTCTTCCTCCTGGAACATCCACAAAACAACAACAGAAGGGAAGACATTAAGCAAAATTAAACGTCTCTTTCAGGAAAAGCCCACATGCGCACACACCCACATACAGAGCATTTCCAAACCCCTTTCCAATCACGAACCAAACCTCAAGGAATTTTCATGAAGACTACTTTTCTTTTCAACCTAAAATCTTTCAATTTCATTTTTTATTTAAACAAATAAATCTTTGTCCCCCCAGTTTTTGCCAACTGTAATGCATGGTACTCCACACATCTCCTGGAAAAGAGGGTAGAATTTGCTAGTTTTAGTTGAATCGTGATTTACTTTTTTCAGAAACAGAACAAAACAAACTGTACATATATTCAAATCAAAAAGCCTGTCTGTGACTGTTATCTAGAGAAAAAAATATATTTAAAGAATTCACATCTGTTCTATCACCTTGTCTACACCATTACCTCATTAGTCTGCATAATAGTAAGAAAAACATTAACAGTTCCTGTTTATGTAAGTGCAAGTAACTAAAAACATAATGTGTGAATGCATCTGATTCTGCCAAGTCTTCATAATTAATTCAATTGTAGTGTTAGGAATCAAAGACTGACACAATTATTAAAATGTTTCTTTGGTTTTCCAAAACAATGACATCAGCACTACACAGGAAATATTAGGGTTTTTAAAACAATGGCTGGCAATCCGATTTCCATAAAGAAAATAAAGAGTTTAGAGAACAATGTCTTTGCTGTTAACATGTACCAGACTTTGTGCGGATCGTGCAGCCTGGCAGGTGGATTGTAAAAAAGCTATACAATTTAATTGAACATTTTTTCTTTCAGGCTGAACAGCAATTAATCTGATACCTGAACATGATCCCAAAACGTGCTAATTTTAAGTGAATAAATGGCTCATCGCCGTCTGGTCGACAGTCAAGTTTGATGTGGTAACATTGGAAATGTACAGCATCTCCCCATCTTTCGACACCTCCTAAAGGTGGATCTGTTTCGATTAAACAGTAGACCATGCCACTATTCTCTTATAGCTTCACTTTAATCCCTGTAGTGTGGACAAATTGTATTGTAACATTGTGTATATGTAGAGCATTGTATGTGGGTGTTTGTTGAAGCATGTAAGTCACCTTGGATAGAAACATCCGCTAAATAACAGCAGGAGAAGAAGGAGAAGAAGAAACCTTAGAGCTTCCCTATATATTTGGACAGAAGCAAAGCACGACAACCTTGCACACACAAATTATTCACCAGATCTAACTGCAGGTGCAAAGCTGATGATGACTCTGCCATGATAGAGTGAAAAGACACTATTTAACTAAAACAATGTCCCGGACGAGTCAACAGGAGGATTTTCTCATGGACAGAGAGTGCAGGATAGTCAACTGAGGCCTGCTGGGCCCCTGATTTAAACCCCACAGAGCACCCGTCAGAGGAGCTGGGAGAGACACACAAGCTTTCCCCACAGACAGCGCTGCTGCGAAACCCATCAACGAGGCAAACGCTAATGGGTTTCATGTGGCTGTGATCTGCTGCTGTACGGGAGTGCAAGGTGTGCACAGCACTGCGTCTTCTCAAGATGGTGTTACTGAGGAATGTGAAGAGATGGAGTTGGGGGGTGACACTGATACTCTCAATTGGTGAGTACAAATTTAGATGAAATTGATTTTGGTTCTAAATGACTGGGACCACTTGTTTCTTCTCGGGAAATAAAAACAATCAATAGCCATCTTTTGCATTAATGCAAGTGTACATGACAGTACACAATACACAATGGGAAAATAAATCAATCAATCAAAATCAATCAATGAAATTGACAGGGCACTCTATTGTAACTTCACTACTAGTGGCTCCAGAGTAATTCCAGCCTATATGACATGGACCTCCCAGTATTATATATAGGAAAATATCCGTGTATTACCGTGAAGGCTTTGGCTGAGCCTTTGTCGTCTTTGCTGGATATGACCTTGGCGTTTTTCCTGGATTCTCGTAAGCATTCAATTGGTGGAGGCTTCACGAAAATCACATAGGGCTTAAATTCTGACGTCCGTAAGTGTTTGATTGTCTGCAGAATTCAAAACATAAAACAGTCAGTCGCCAGGCAGCAGGACTGATTTCGACACAATAAACAAAATAGACTGAATAGATACCTTGTTAATAATAACAAGGGCAAAAGGTATACTCCAATTCATTACCTTTTCTTTTCAATTAGATACTGAAATAACCCCCATTCTTTGCCTGTTTTACTGACACACAGACATCTTGGGCTGTTGTAGAGTGCATGTAGCAAAATCCAAAAGTTGTCCATAGAAAATGTGTAGCATGAGGATGATTTTATTTGCATTACTTCATAAACTTGGCATCAAAATGCCTCGCTCTTGTCAGAGTGGAGCTCATCCAAACAAGTTATGAATACAAAAACATTCATCAAAATCAGCAAGCAAAGGAACTCCCATTCGACAAGCCCCCGTTCTGCATTCAATTGCACACTGTCATCCGGCTGCAGAATTGTGAATAACAAATGTAATCACCACGTCAAATACGTGTTCATTCACTCATTGAAAATGCTTTTCAGCTGCTCCTGAAATATGAAGATCTGTGGAATCCATTCAGCTGTACAAGTCAGGTCTTCTACAGCTCAAGACAAAAACCACTGGAGACATGATGAAGCTTCTGGTCTGCAAAATGATGTAATTCCTGCTATAGCTTCTATAATGTGTCCAAAATCAGCAAGAATGACATATGGGCCACTTTAAGAAGGCATTCACTGCCACCCAGACGCAGAAAAGCCAAAAATGAAACATGAAAAAAGGGAACATTTACAGTAATTGCTGCTAAAAATGTCCCTCAAAACTAAGTCTGGTAACCGAGTTATTAAACAAATAGTTAAGGTTTCCAGGGAAACATCTGACAGTAAATAGTATTTATGCCTCGATCATTAATCTAGGCTGGAGGGGAGAAAAGCAATAATCAAGAAAAGTTGAAGATTTTGCTTTGAGAGACTAAACAGAGCTGCTGAATTTACATATGATATAGTCACACAACTCAAAACACATCAATCCCTCATGCAGACATGACAGGAACGCTGATCTGATCTGGACAGCTATGCAAGAAAGCTCTGAAGATTCTGCTACTCACATGGGGCTGCACATCCAGCAGGCACACTTTGTTCTTCGACAGGACAGAGCGAACCGAGTCCAAGCTTGTCCCATAATAATTTCCCTTATACTCTCCATGTTCAACAAACCTGTAGGAGAAAAACATCAGAAAGAAGGACATTTAAGTAAATTATGGACCAAAATAACACTTTGTTCTGTTGACTCCCCACATCCAGGCACACATCTGAGAAAAGATCTGCCTTTTCAGAAGACGGATATCTAGAAAATAAAACGTTTCTTTCCTGTTTCTGAATCACTACACGACAGTTCCAGGACCTGCCGATGTAAATCTTATAGCTAAACCTGGCAGCAATACATCTCATGACAAGTTTGAATGTTAAATTATACACGGGCCCTTATAAATAAATAAATAAAATAAAATGTTTTAAAATACCTATAAAAAAACCTGAATAAAACTAAAAAGTTTGTCCTTTTTTACCCTTTCAAACTTTTACTTGCGGTAAATAGATTTAAATTTGTTAACAACATACACATAGATTTGGATGCAGTAAAGAAGAAGAAAGGCCAGACCACCTTCAATAAATACCACATCCCACTTCTTTAATTGAAAATCTACTGATATACTATTAGAAAAAAAACAAATAGACCCATTGACTTCTTTCAAAAGGAACGTGAGGATTAATCTCTCGACCGTTACTCTCAAAGTTGTAGCATATTTCAGCAGAACACAATTCCAGACATTTTGGCACAGGGATATTTTATATAATCTTCTATGTTACACTTTAAATCAGTAACACCTGTTTATTTTAAAAGGTAAAAAATGCAAATGCCAAGACTAGTCTAATCCAGATTTCCTGACCAAGCTAAAGCAAACAAATATTTTTCCATCACATAAGCTGCCTCATTCACATTGATGAGTGTAATAAAATATTGAAATGTGCTTTTAGAAAAAATAGAGAAGTTAAACTGAAGCGGAAGAACGTGGAAAGAATGTCTGATCTCAAATCCCTGTGCAGAATCTGTGTAATGTTATCAGTGAGCCCGGATAACCTTCAAATACACATAAATCATTAAAGAAAGCTGTCCTGCCTGGCCTCCAGGAGGAAACCTAGTGGGTCCTGGATACAAATGATTAAAATGGCAACTATAATAATAAAATCACTGATTTATTTTAATGTTTTTAATTATATTGATTCTAAACTGCCAGCTCACTAGAAAATGTCTTAGAAAAAGCAACATGAATCTGGGGAGAAATAAAATTCATTACCTCTAGTATTGCATTTCATTAAAGTCAAATTCTCGTCTGGGGACACAACTGTTTTTGAAGAAGCTCTATAGAAGGAACGCAGTTTTGCCACTAATGGGTTTTAAGAAACCAAACACAAATAGTAAAATCTGACTTTTTGCCAGGTTGTTTGCCACTCTAATTCGATTTGTGTTTTCCATGTCGAGCGTTCAAGCATTCTGCCCCTGAACTTCGGCTCTGGTCTGTATCTGTCATTTGCACCTCTCCCCTCCGGGAGTAACTCGTTCTGCTCAACGCACAACAGGCGAATGGTGATAGGTGTGTATTGGATTAGCACCAGTGCCCAGGATAGGAAAATAAGAACAAGGAACATTTCAAGGGCACTAAACATTTCACTCTTGCACAGAATGTCAACCACAATTATATTAGTTGCAAATTTGTATTTATGACTTCGTAGTTGTGGTGGGAAGTATAAAATAACTCTTTATGCTCCAGCCAATGCAAGGTTTTCATCACTCATTGTCCCAGCCCTGCAGAAGGCTGCGAGTCTTTCACAGCGAGCACCACAGGCTGTTCTCATCTCACACTCATGCACCGCAGATGGACTGACATGGTCCTCTTCTTCACAATGTAACTCATTAAGATTAGAATATTATTCCTTTATTAAAGTGATATTCTGTATTAATAAAGTAAATGTTATCATGCACAAATGTGCCTGACTGATTCACCTTTATCTACCGTCTGCTGTGTTGTACAATACCTACTTGTTGTTTTGAACATCAGTCTCAAACAAGTGTTTCGAGATAAAGTGATACTCCACTCCATCGCTCTCCTGGCTCCGTTTGGCTCTGGTTGTGTCTGTGGGATTGAAGAGGAAACGTCAGTGACCCGACCACAAGGCTAAACTCTAGGCTTCACTGAATGTGGGGTAGGCCAAGCTTTGCTCAGTCTGTTATATGTGAAAAGCTTAAGTAAATTATAAACAGTAAAATAATTGTAAATTCTCAAACTGAACTTTTTCTTCTTGATTGAAAAAAAACATACAAAAGAAAAAATACCATTGCCTACAATAGGATGTTCCATTTCAATTGTAAAGGTTTAGTGAAACAGCAAGTCTCAAACAAGATCCAATACACTGCTGCTTCACCATCACAAAACGAGCACATGATAAAACATTATTTTAATCTCTCATTAAAATTAATCCAGGCATTTACTTGCCCATAAATTTCCACTATTAAAATAATTTTACACTGATCAGGTGAAACACAACTCTGCAGTGTACAAAGTCGCATGACCCGTGTGGTATAGAAGGGGTATAGAAGTCATAATTGTATGCAAAATCTTTTCAGATAGAACATGACATTCTATCGGGTTCCGATACAACAGAAATCGTTAATTAGCAGAAATGCTGCCATATCAGTGACTGCTTGTCTAGTAATGTGCATTGGGTTCCCTCCATAATTGACAAAAGATGTGCATTTTCAAAACTTAACCCGATTACAACACACTGGGACAGTGCGAGTGTCTTTACCAATCAACTTTCTTCAGCATCTGAGCTCTGCAATGTCAATGCTCGGTATGTATTTTTTCATTCCACTGGCTTTGTCTTTCAGTACATGAACTGTGGATATCCATAATTTTGGTTTTGGTTGGTATTGCGTAGGTCGGTCTAGCTCAGCTGTACATTTTGCACAGGTACAACATACAAGAAATCAATTAAAGGTCACAACCCACATTCACTCATTTGTAGCATGCAGTCATCTCTTTAGATAAATATAATATAATATAATATAAAGATATATATATATATATATATATATATATATATATATATATAAAAATATAAATTACTGACCTCATCTTTCCAGTTAAAATCAGAACAAAACAGACAGTCTTTTCGACAGTAATGTGGAATGTGCTTCATAAGGGTAAAAATATATATATATATGGTCCTAATCTCACCCCTTCTCCTTTAAAATCGTAATGGCTGCAACCATGGTTTTATTTAAGTACCATGGCTGGATTTCATTCAGAAATATGGCAAGCTGTCATTTGGCCCTCACAGGACGAAAAGCAGGTTCTGCGCCAACACGAGGCAGTGGAATGGCATTTATTCAGGAGGTAAAAAAACCAAACGATTTCCTCCATCAACCAAGACCGTCAGACTGGCTATGAAAAGCTGACAATTGTACAAGAAAAGATACACTGAGCTTGAGTAGGAATCTCTCCTAAACTACAACAGTTACTTTCTTTATTTAGTTCAAACAAAAGGTACAAATACACACACACATACATATACATATATAATGTATACCAAACAGTTAGGTGGATGACATCTGGACATTATCCTTGCATTGTAACTCAGTGAAGATGGGTGAGGACAATGCTTATCAAAGCACAGTCAAAAAAGCCTAAGCTAAGTGTCTGAAGATGTTTTGAGTAGAATAGATATAATTATATAAAAAACTAGGTGTGCAAATTATATTCTGCTTTTAATGTATAGTCATTTGCAGCATGTTTATCATCAAGTCAAGTTTTTATATGTGGCCGAACAAACACTGCAGTCTGAAGCCTCCCATCATTATGGAGTTACAAGAGGAATTCAAACTTGACAGTTTTTGTATTTGGATTGTTAGCAAGCTTTCCTTTCAGAGAAAACAGTACTGGAGTCTTAGTGTGATTATTCAGAAAGTAAAAGTAAATAAAGAGAAGTAACTACATAAGAGAGCTTGACCTTTATAAACTGTGAGCCCAAGAACGGGATAACATGATAACTTACGTGGAACAGTCACACTGTAGTGCTGGGGGTCGGAAATGAGGAGCTTCCTTTTCAGCTCATTCAAACCAACTCCAGTGGGTCCTGAATATCACAACAGAAAACAGAATTAAGGCACAATTAAACAAGGAAATACCACCGTTATAAAAAAATCTATCAATAAGACAAGGAGATTAAAGAACCAAATTAAACCTGCAGAAGCGTGATACAGTATTAGATTTCTAAAAGGTGTACATTGGAACTACATAGTCATATTCACCACTTATTAGCCAGTACGTATTATAAACCAATTTATAAACACCTAGAAGTACTTCATTCTGATCAATGATGCAGGTGATGTGGTAAATTCAGTCCTTTAGAAACTATTGGAGCAATTATCTGACTACCTAAACCCTCCAGAGGGAAGAATTCCCTTGGTTTCTTGCTTAATTGATTAATCACTCACATGCGTTCCCAGTGTATAGAAATGTGTGATTTAGGGCGACCTATAAAGATGAAGTGGACAGGACCAGGGTAGGACACCCCTAACCTAGAACAAGTACTGCATTCCAAATACTATAAAAACAACCCCTTTCTTGTATTTTCCTGAATCCACTGTGCATCTGTATTTTCCATCACTGCTACTAGCAACTCAGTAATATAATATTGATTTCTGTCTGTGGCTGCAATGTCCAGTGTCTTTCCAAAACACAAACTTTACTCTAACCTTTCCACTGCGGAGAGCCATTCTGCTTCACTAAGACTACGATTCCATTTGATATTAATTTACAAGGTTGATTATATGTGTATTTAAACAGTGTAGACAAGAATAAATGACTGTATACAACACGCCCCCGCCCAGTGCACCATACAAATAGGTTGTCAATATTAAATCTTTAAATATTAGATAAATATTAAATATTAAATATATTAGATTCTTTAAATATTTTCTTGTTACGTCGGCCATTAATAGCATTCAGTTTAACTCTCTTACATTTAAGGCTGAAGTGTCTTTTGCAGGGAAAAATAAAAACATACATGAAATACAAGAGGAAAGGTTAGAACGCATCTCATAAAAAATAAAGTTGTCCCCTTACATCCTTATAGGGAATATTTGTTTTTATGCATGTTTCTTTTTGTTAAATTTGCTGTAAAACATCCTGTGACAAAAATTGATGGGATGTGAAACTGAAACCAGCTGCAAGAAGATTATATATCTTTAACAGATTCTTAGCAGATTACTTTATACAATTACATTATTTAATAATAATAATCTTGTTAGTCTCCAAAATATAACCCTGCACGGAATTCACACAAACCAGACTCAAACTTGGCACGAGTTCCTGTTCGGTTTTGAGTTGTGAAATTAACTAACAGTATTGGTCTTCCAAAATAGTTTTTTTTTTTTTTTTTTGGCCGAAACAGCTTACGGCTGCACAAAGACAGCAGCAATCTTCTGGAGATTAAAAAAAAAAAAAAAATGTTCAGAATGACATACATGATTTATTAAGACAAGGAAATTGAGTTAATTTCAAATTTGCTTCGAAAGACCACAAGGAATTTGGTGCTTCTATTAACAAATGCAATGTATCACTGCATAGAACGGCTCCGAGTGTTGTTCTAGGTGCTAAAGTCAGTAAAGCATGTTAATACATGCTTTTTATGACCCGTATCTCAGCAGCAAGACTCTGCAAGGAGGCTGGGCTCCAGTCTTGCGGACAAATTTGTTTTTTTCTTTTAACAAAAAACAATACACCATGGTGGAAAAGCTTTAAAACTATATGCACCAATAAAACAATTACCATTGTTTTTATTTTTATTTTTTCATTTTATTTTCTACCCATCAGGAATGTAATACTGTACTTGTGAGTTACCAAGTTAAACAACTGCCAGTAGATGTGTCAAACTTCATTACTGTTCTCATTAGAGGAACGTGGTGTAATATTGGGACTTAATAACTTCCAGGCTAAATGCTGAATGGATCAGGAGCAGTTACTTTGAGTGCTTGAGAGGCATGTCTCCTCATACTGATTTCAGATCAGTTTAACCTAGACCTAAAGTGGGAGGGATAAAATCAATGGTACAATGAGCCAAAACATAAACGAATTATACTTATGTAAAATATTTTAATTACAAGGATGAAACTAATAACATGAAACTAATAAAAGAGTTGGGGAAGCAGCGGATATATCGTTTTTCAAGTTAAATAGAAGTTCAAATACAAAAGGCAAAGAAAATGTTAGGGTATATTGTCAAAAGTGTAGAATTGAGAACAAGGGCAGTGATGTTCAGACTGTACAATGCACTAGTTAGAGCTCATCTGGATACTGTGTGCAGTTCTGGGCTCCACAGTTCAAGAAAGATATCGCTGCTCTAGAGGCAGTTCAGAGGAGAGCAACCAGACTTATTCCAGGTCTGAAGGGAATGTCCTACTGAGAGACTGAGGAACTGAACCTTTTCACCCTGGAACAGAGGAGACTACGAGCACTAAATGGGTTGAATGGCCTCCTCTCATTTGTAAACTTTCTTGTGTTCTTATGTTCTTAAAAATGTATCCTTCCAGATTTGTCATACAGTTCATTATGCCAGCGAGAATTTTCTAGGACACTCAGACTCCAGAAAGGATATTTTCTACTTAACTATTTTAATTAATAAATATATACAAATGAACACCTTTAAAAGGACTGAACATATATTTGACATTATTGGAAAAAATTACAATGGATATAGAATGAGTTCAGTTTGAATGGAAAGATTAAATGGCCAAGTTAATGACAGACCGACACTTCAGCATCTATTGGAGATAGACTGCACTCAGTTTCTTGGCTCATGTGGCATTTGAAATTTAAACGGTGCTCAGAAGAAAATTACTACAACAAACTCATGGCCCCAGGGAAGTGAAATACCAGCAAAACATAAAGCAGATCTTTTCTTTCCTTCAAATCATTTGGATGTAAAATTATCCATAGGTGCTCTTCAAATTATGAAACTTAATGAAACGTATTTATATTATCTTGACAAATACGGCCTCACTGGGAGGTGCATCCTTTCCGTAGGCTGGAATTGCTGGCAACCAAACCAGTTCGTTACAAACTCCAGACTGAACTGTTTGCATGACGAACTCCATGCACCGCAGCACACTTGGAGTACAAAAGTCCAATAACACTGCAGCACAGTCCTCAAAAACTGAACACAAGGCATCAGAGGTTTAAACAGGGTATCAGCACCCACAGACCGTAATCATAAGTTCCACATCAATTTGATTTCTGTTCAGAATATCTCACATTAGACCAACACATGGTGTAACTGATTAAACATTTTAATTCAATGATTGACTGAATCACATTTATTTATAAAAGTAGGGTTAAACTGATTATTTCTGGTTCAGAAGTATTGATGGCATTTAGATTCTGATTGCACTTTATTCACTGGAAGCCTGTGTAGTATAAAGCTTGAAATACAGTACTGCATGTTGATTATATTATACTCTTGAAAACCTTAATGAGTATTATTTTGAAGTCTGCACAGGAATGTTTTTCTTTCTTCCACTCATTTGTGTTATGCAAAAGGCCTACAAGAATATACTAGTGGCTACTGGCACAGTGGCAATGCCAAACATGCCAGAATTGCATCCTGAAACTGCTGCTGACTCTCTTACTCACCAACCAGAACCACCAGTCTGTACTTCTCTCCATGCTGTCTGCGGTAGGTGGTCACCTCTTCATATGTGGGGACGTCAGCCATGTCGTACAGCTCACTCTTCTTGCTCTCATACATGGACTTGTTGGTCTTCCGGTCTCTTCTGCTGAGACGGAAGCTTCTCCGCAATCCAGCTGCAAACAGACATGGTAACACTTACTTTTCACCAAGGCTCAACGACACAATTTACAGCAAAAACAAACATCAAAAAGGAAAGATTTGCACTTGAGCATCGCCCTCTACATAATTTTCAAACCCTGTGATTTGCTATACTGTAAACTATTACAGTGGAATTATGATATGACTTTCAAAAGCCCCCTGTGTAGTACTGCGCAGTTTTTTCAGAATTGTAAAGTCAGTAGTGTTATTGTAGTCGTATAGATAAAATACAACAAAATACCTTAATGAACTTTGTGCTTAGTAGATAACAGTAGACAGTAGATTTGCTTAGTTCACATTAATTAGATTATCTAATTGACCATTTATTTAAAAAAAAAACATTATTCCCAGAAGAGTTCTGACTTTTATGAAGGACTATGTGACTGCTATAAGAAACAGGACAAATGCCAAACAAATGAAACCAAATATTCAGTCTCAGCACAGGACAGTGTCAACTGAGGGATTTTGCATGCAAGACATCTGAGAATATCATGGGCTGAAGGAGAAAATAATACATGTAAATGTCAAAATTATATTAAGAAGAAGCAAATCCTTTTCATGACATCGTCAACCTACCACTGTGGCCTGCATGAAAGTCAACATCTCAAAAACAAATAGACTTACTGATGAAACATAAGTCAAACAATAGAAAAAATAAGCAATGCAGTAATGATTGATATGTATGGTTAGAGCTGGTGATCTTTTACAGTAAATTTTATCAACTGTGCTACAGCAATGGAAGAAGGATGTGAAAACCACCATATCGTTTTAGAGAAAGCATCACTATTGCAGAAAGGAGCAAGAACCTCTTCTATATGCAAGTCTTTATATTTTTTGGGGAAAGGCTCCAAATGACGATGATTGGGTACATTTAGCATTTCCATGAAACAACTATTGTTGAAGCATTTACAGTTAGCCGTGTCGGTCTGAACTATGGAGAGCCGGTCGTGCACATATTCGGAAAGGAAAACGTATGGGAAGGATAATAAAATAGTGCTTCCAAGGTCACTCCTATTGATTGGATATGCAAACAAATTTCACCGAATCTGTCAGAGCAAATTTCCTCTCTATGAAGCAGGCATGTTCAGAGGATTTTGTTATGTCTCTCACCTGTGGACAGTCAATACACATTGCTTTTCTGTAGTTGAGTGGATTCTGTAATCTACTCCTATCAAAATCATTTAAACCCTTCCAGACAGCTCCATCCAAATAATAAAATAACCGCTCCATATGGCAGTACAGTTTCAGCGTAAATAAATCAGTGCTTCTCACTACTAAGAAGCTATCATTTTGATTCCTAACCCAGCTAGGGTTACACTGACTAATGCAAAATAATTCAAAACAGCATAGAGGCACTGGGTTTCTGGATTTGCCTTTTTATGCAATTTGTTTCTGGGCTTGCGCTGCTGCTGGGGATCCCTCAGAAGATCGTGTTTGGTAGGAGTCATATTAGTCAGAAGAGGACCTTTATAATGCTCAGTTTTAGAATTCAATCCAACTGGATTGGAAAATTAGGTTAAAAAAGGGTGAACAGTAGAAAAGAATGTGATTTAAACCTCCCAGGTCAAAGGTTTATTGTCTTCCGCAACATGATGTGGAATTTACCTTTGTTTCCTTCCAAAAAAATCATAAATCATGCACTTATCAGGGCAAGTGCAGCATGTGCGGTTTGCAAGAATTCAGAAAGTACTCAGCTATATGCCCAACAGCTGCACAGCACAAAAACCCACACCCAGTCCAGGATGAATGTAAACAATATGCACCCCATTCATAATCTCCTCCTTGTTGCCCGTGGATTGGCATGCCTATTTTCCACTCCGATAATATTTTACAGCCGTGTAGGAAATTTAACGTGTGCAAGCTAAGTACCCTGAGGCATTGACTAACTGTGAATACTAACTGCCTACTGTCCTGTTTGCAAAGGTCTGTGAAACACAGAACGGGTACTGCAAAACATGAAGTTTAAAGAAGGTTACATGAAAGACATACCAGATGCATTCTGTGCAGCAAACGTATGTTTCCGCAGTTTATAATTTAACTAGGAAATAGTTCAGACTCTACAGATGATGGAATGCTGCTTAAAATGTAAGATCCGTTGTAGGTGGTGCAAATTGTATAAATCACAAAATCATGCGTCTGCTTCGCCTCGGTTGTAGGATCAGGCATCCAAATGGAGAGATCAAAGTTCCAGCACACATAGCACTTTCAGAGCCATGGTGCTGAAAGGTACAGGATCATCCTGGCAGTTGTAGCAAACCATGCCGAAGATAGATAACTGGATTGGAAAATTCATGATTCAATTAATTGGTGCAGTATGACCTGCCTTTCATCTCATGTGTCTCAATAACTTTGTTCAGCTCTTTCTTGTTTCCAAAAGTTTTTTAACACAGACCGTTTCAAACCAACTACTTCCACAAACCCTGTCTTTATGACATGTAGACACAAACAAGCATCTTTACATCGAGAAATGCTTAAGTCTGACAGCACGAGGGGTGCAAATGGTTTGGTCCGATTGTCTGTGTCAAAACTGCAACTGATGTAAAAGTCAATATTGCTACAAATAATGTTAATAAAAAAAAGATGACCGAAAGGACCACAGAACCAACAAATGGAAAACATGATTGTTTCTATATAAAAAAGAAAACAACAAAGCTACTACTCTTTACATTATTATTAAAAGGTTAAAAACAAAGAGAAGGAAAATAACAACCCAAGAAATAAACAACCCCCCTCTAGTAAGATGCCACTAAATGGGTTGCCTAAATGAGCTGTCACTAAGCCTTAAAGCCTTAAAAACCACACTACAGCCTAAATTAACAGCTTTGTTTAGTTTGTGGCACTATTATACCCCTTTTTCTGGATTAGGCCGAGAAATCTTTGGGACCAAAACCTCACACACACGCACACACAAATAAATAAGGGTAAATAAATTTACACATACTGGGAAAATAGGTTTGGCTGGATTATGCAAAAAGTCTGATACTTGAAACAGACCGAATGTGCTGAAATGCTGCTTGAGTTGTAAATGTAAGGCTCGTATTTGTTTCTTTGCTTCTGAAAACCCCACCCTATGCCATCCACCTACGGCCAAGTTCAGAAAAAGGAATTAGATAGTCAAGTGATGCAGCGGAGTTGAGAGGGGAATTCAAAGAGCCAAATTGTCCAACCGGCTCTGTCTGCCTGGAAAGCGCTCTCCGCTGAGTTTCAGAAGGCATCTGCAAAATGCTTCATGGGTGGTAACAAACCTACTGGAGCCTGTCCTCTGAGTATCTGCATATTGCAAAAAACAGTACTGGGTATCTGGTTTTCCTGATATCTGAGCTTGCTTCTGGAAAGTGTGTTTACCTGGATTGCAAGGCAACACAAATACTTATTGTATTGAAATTACCATCTCCAGGGGGACAAATTTGTTTGTTATTTTTAGCTAGCTTAAGTGTCACTTGTGGAAAAAATGAAACTATACACAAGGGTTACTTATAAATCATAACGTCTAACTTACTTTTATTTAATCGTTGAAGCAAAATGTACAAGGTGATACCCATTAAGGGAGTACTGACCGTAGCAATTTACACATGCATTGCTTGCCTTCCTGGGCATCTTATTAACTGTATACTGAACTGCTAGTGTGCAAAAAAAAAAACAGACTTTTCCCTTCATACTGGCAGTAAACAAAGTGTCATTAGACAGATCCCTTTAAAGAGAAGCATTTGATGATGTCCAGGGATAGAATGACCTCCAGGACAGTCTTGGACATTTTTACCGTTTCCACTGGCCATGTTTAGGCACACCTCCGCATGGCTGTGCTGTAACTGTACACAAACTTTGCTGGCAGCGTTTCTATTCATTTTCAGTAGGTACAGCTGCCCTAGGAAGTGAATGCGAGACACTTCACACAGAGAGTAGCCACAAATTAGAACAAACTCCCGAGCGATGTGGTAGAAGCTGAAAGTTTGGGAACATTTAAAAATAGACTGGATAGGATCCTTGGATCACTTAGATATTAATGGACACCAAATGAGCACGATGGGTCGAATGGCCTCCTCTCGTTTGCAAACTTTCTTATGTTCTTACATGAAAGGTGAAAACACATTCTGGGATTTAGTGTTCAAAAACTGGAGGCAGAAATACCTTAAACATTAAAGAGCAATGAACTCTGGACTGAAACGTTTTTACATCTAACAGATAGTCTTATAGGCTGACCCGATATTCAAAAGGAGAAACCGGGACATATTGAAAAAATGTATAAAACAAATTACATCACTTAAAATGATAAAATTAAGTGTTAATTTCGACATATCTGCTCCAGTTTCATTTAGTTAATTATTTTGTGCAGCACGTTTAAATAACAAATAAAAGTTACTACTACTTCTACTACTATTACTACTTCTCCCTGTATCATGATCCTATTAACACTGACAATATAAAGTATAATAGGAATTCTCTGCAGAAGAATTAAACTGTTTAATTAATTAATAAATAAATAAATAAATAAAGTGCACGTGTGTTTAAATCTGTCCTGTGTAGCTACTTAGCTTCTTAAAAACAACTAATACAGTTATATATAAATATGGCTACAACACTCTGGGATCCATAACATACTCAGTTTTTCCACAAATTTGGTATTAGCATTTTTAGCTTAATCAATGTTGCTAAATAAATGAATCACACATCAATAACATTGTGCATGGCATCAACTTTTATTTTGTCTGGGATTCCTTTAAAACAAATACCTTGTCCTGACACAGTGATTAATACACCCACTACATTATGCATTAATTACAATTTTTTTATGGTAGAGATTTATTTCTGCAGTCGGTAAACCTTCTATACTAGGATTATCATTATGCTATACATATAGTTACCGGTAATGTAGGTTTGCAAATATAATTAAAATAGTTGCTTTTTCATATGATTGATCACATAAAAGCATGCTTCTGTTTTAAAGATTTTAATATTGTTAAGAGGAATGTAAACAGGGAATAGCTAAAAACCGGGACCTTTAAGTTCCTTTCTCCAGCAGGATTTTCGCAATCTTTTCAAACACTTTTAAATGTCTTACTGCTCCAAGCAATTGACATTAATAACTGCTCAAATTTAATTATCTTCCCAAGGTAAACACACAAATTCCTTCTTGTGAAAAGTTTCTATCGCATCTCTCAATTGTGATAGCGATTCAAAAGGCAGGAGCATTGTGTCTGACCACATAAGGGACATAACAGTACATGCCCCAGACCAGTTTGGCACTCAGCTGGTACGATGTACAAAACAGTGCCTCCTGAAACTAGTTCGGGCACAGGCAGAGAGGTGCACCTGGGCAATAGTGGAAATGCCTGGACTCAAACGGCCATGCTGAAGTGCACCTCAACATGGCTAGTGTAAATGGTGCATTTGTGAAAAGCTTTGCAGCTAAACAGGCCAACAAGAGATAATATATCTATATATCCTATAATAATATATCAGCATCTTGTAATAGTTTAGCTTTAATATGCAATCCATCTCCAAACTATAACCAGAAAGTAAACTATGAATTCAAGCTTGAAACTTTTTTGTATTTTAAAAACAAAGGATAATAAGACCAAACTAAAAAAACATTTTTTTGCAGCATGATGTCTCTTGTTTATTTAATTGTAGGACCACATGCAAATTATTCAGGATAACCTGTTTTTAAATGTGTATTTTGAAACTAAAATCTGTTTAGAAAATGTGTATTAGAAAAGCGTTTGGATATGAAAAATGGCACCTCGTCCTCATTGTCTAGGCATTGTCTAACATCATCAAATATTGGGATTGACCTTGTCATGCCTGTTATTGAAATTACATGGGAAAAGTTTAAGTTTCCAAGAGGATTAAAACATTATCAGTAATGTAACACAGCAGAAACTGCTTGAAAGCCCACATTGTATGTATTAAAGTACTGGATGTATTTACGCCAGCATTTAAAAGCACAGAATTACTTAATTTATAAGACTGATCTATGCTCATAAACATATTGTTAATGAGGGCCTCTGCCTGAAGTCACTTATAAAATAAAATCGGGAATTAATTGAGAATTCAAAAATACAATGCATGTTTTGTTTTGCTTCCTGGAATAATACAGTATTAACAAACTGTCACATCTATGTTCTGAAGTAAATTACTCCAAAATACCTTTATACAAATAAAAAAAAAAAAATCTTAACTTGAACAAAAATGTATAATGTAAGAATGAAAAACAATTGATATACACAGTTATATGACAGTATAGCACAGCATAGAGGTGCACACAAAACAAAGGGTAGACCGACAAGGATACATTGGCCACACAGAAGTATTTGATGACTTGTTAAATATTTAGTTATTTATGCCAAAAATAAATAAACAAACTGTTCTGGGGTAGGGAATAAAAAAAATAAGCTAAGGTAAACATCACAAAAGAACAAGCATTAAGAAACTGAACAAATCCACAAAATACAAAGTTGTTAGTCATTATCTGAGCAGTGGATGTACAATCTTGCAACATCCTTCTCTGATCAGAACTCATCTCTAACCTGGCCAGAAAAGGATGTGCATTCTCACAACCAAATACTGCATCAGTGTAGGACCAGCATTGTCCCCACAGCCCACGATGCTACAACAGCTCAACAACTCAAGAGCAGTGGCACAATGTAATACAATGCAAGTCATGTGGTACAATGTAATATATAATAACAAACAGAAAACTTGCAATATAAATCTAGTTAATCGTGTTGGCTACACCAGATTTGACTTGTTAGCCATTGCCTGGATGTATTTATATCTTGTACAATAGAGCAAGGACATTCTTCCATACCTTCACATTCATACATTTAAATTCCTCCTTGTTCTTTGCTAGTGGTTTTGCCCTGCCCTACTTTTGACATCAGCCAGTCTTTTCTAGCTGGTGCACACAACTGGGATGTTAATCAAGATTACTCCTCTTTTACTTCACAACTATAGACATTTTCAAACAATTAATACCAGCCTGCAATATCCCTTGATAACCGCAGTTCATTAGTCCTTAATCTAATCTGCAAAATATATCTACCCACCTCCACTCGATGATATAGCAGAACATTTAATCACCGTATGATGTCCTCCTCTTGACATTCCCCATATTGCTAGATGCAGTCTCTGTGGTATGTCTTAATTTCTATGCATCTGATTTTGCTGACTACTTTTCCAAATGTTTTACATTCTTTAAAGTTATACATTGAATAGTGAAATATCCATCAAAACATAAATTATTTTTCAGCTCACTGTGATAAACACCTACAACAGACTTCTTCAGTATGGCAAAAGAAATAAAAGAAATATAGCCATGTCTCTGAACTCTCTGCCATCTTCTGTAATCTTTGGCTTGTTTATCACAAATATTAATTATTAATTATTATTATTATTATTATTATTAATATGAATGTACAATTATCAATACATCAATCTTTTAAGTTAACCAGCAGGAAATACTTTGTGCTATTTCCTGAAGAGTTGTCTAAATATTAAACAAGTGATCAAATACTTTTTGAAGCTGAGAAAAGAAACAAAAGCGTAAAACACACACACATTATTTTTTATTAAAAATTACAAAAAAAATCTGATCACTTAACTCCAAAATGCAGAATGGTCTTCTTACTATGAGAGGTTCTCTCATTATGAATATTATTAGTGCTTGCACAATATTGTCACAGGGAGGGAAAGGGAAAAAGAAACACAGAAAGTGTAAAGAAATAAATGTCTCACCTATGTAGAGTCCGCTTATATAGGCACCATATTCAGCATCTTCTGGTTACAGTGTAAAAGCACAAACAGAGGAACATAAGCCCAGAAGAGAAGCAGAAAAGTTAGAAGCCGAGACAAATTCAGAGACAAAGTGAGCAACCCTGGTAAACCTACCACACCTTCTCTTAGGTCCGTAAGGAAGTTATACAGTACAACAGTTAGAATATAGTGTTATAAAAGAAAAACTATAAACAAATAAAGGGCTGAATGTCCTGGCCTGAAACACAGAGATCTTAACTACCCTGTGTGAGACGATGGCTCGTTCCAAAGATATTTATAACTGTAACCTTTTTTATTTATTTTTTTACTGGTGGAACAATAAATCAAAACCACACTATATGTGAAATGAATACTTATGAAGCTTCCAGGCAGCACTAAATTATCTGTTACACGATGTCACAGAGAGGTCAGGAGACCTGATGTAAATTAACAAGAAGAGTAAAGAATAAAACAGATTATTTGGTTTTGGCTACAGTAATGAACTCCCTAATTCCAATACACAGTTGGCAAAAGACAAAACATCAAAAAGGAGCAGCTTAGGACAAAGAAGCACGTCTTCCATCTCTGACAGAAACACTACACTAGGACAACAATGGGTCAATGGTGTCTACTCAGCACATCTTCATTGTTTGGGTAACTGTATCCCCCAGTCAATGAGGTGGGCACTCCACATCTAATGGGTGAGTAAGGTTAGTTGAACAGGCAGTACCTTCAATTTCTTCTGCAGAGCATACGGAAAGCAAAAATGGAAATCGTTAAAATTAGGTCAGAAATGAAGAGAATGTAAGTTATCTATATTTCACAAAACAAAAAAATAGAAGATACACCTACCCCTTTCAACAGTCCCCTCATCTTAGAAAAGCAAAAAAACAAAACATAACAAAATGTTAAAACGTTAAATGAACAACAAAGAAAATGTTATAGAAAATGATTTCCCAAACTAAATTAGTTTAATAAATAATAATTAATAAAAAAGGATCCTTCCTGAAGCATAAGGAGAATATATTTCAATTTTAGCATTTTAAAGTTAACCAGACAACAGTACACACCCTAAGCCCTTCTTATAAAGGGCATAAATTAGTCAACCATACAAGATGAAACATAAATGAGGTTTACAGCAAACAGCTTTCAACCCTCAAACTGCTACCATGGACAATGCACTCTCCTTTTCTTTTAAATAGCTGGATTATGTTCATTTAAGCTTAGTGTGGCACGCTAGCTGCAAGACGCTCCTTAATGTTGGCCACTGAATAAAGACAACATCTTGTTTAAATCGGTAACAACTGGAACAAAGTCAAAACATGCAAATAGTATCTATAGGGTCTCCGGATTTGTTTTCAGATTGCACCACAGTGAAAGGCAGGTATCAAGCTAAACTGAAGACAATTTGTCAAAGCGGAACAAAACAATAATGGCCAACCAAACAAAACAAACAATGGCAAAAACAGATTCAATATGGAACACAGAAAGTACAGTAAATAAGACAATAAAATGAAAACAGTTTAAGAAGAATGACATTAAATAGTTAGATGTACTTTACTTTTACTTATCGCCTTAGTTGATGCTGTACCGTGCAGGTATAATGTTCAATTAGGTGTAATGCAATGTCTTATCAGTAATAATATATTATAATACATATTATTTACTTTTAGAGCTTGAAGTGACACAAATCTAAAAATTCTATGAAGGCTGAAAAAGCTAGTATATTTTCTTGAATTACTGTCATTGATAAAGAGGCCAAAAATTTCCCCAAGTACTGTAGAATAAAATAAAATATACAAATAGTTAAAACCATTAATCTTGCAACTTCTGTTCCAAGTCTTCCAACTGTAATGCAGCATAATGTGAATTTCAATTTGAGAAGAGGTTTTGCATTACTATAAAGAGGACTGGCGATGCATCTTAAATAACATAATTACGGATGAATGTGAGAAAAAGAAGCATTTTTTCTCCCTGCTGGTATTTGTTGGGTTCAGAGGGGCCATGCAGTGTTTTTCCAAATTTGAATGTGACTTGGGTGTTCAGTGAAATACCTTCGCTAAACTCTGACAGGAATTTTGTGGTACTGCAAAAACCACAGCTGAACGGCAAAGGTCTGAGCCGAGCTCCCTGCAGACATTTTTGCATGGGAAGAGGCCGAAAACAGTTTGAAAAGCTGCTTCCCAAGGCAGGCAGGCGTCTGACAAACAGTACAGAACAACAATGCTGGCCTCTACATTACCTACATTGGAAATAAACAGTTGCCAACTGCTCTGTTTTGGACATGGTCACATGGACATACCTATTACCACGTCCATCTATAATACTGCAATTAAACATTAAGGAAGTAAAATAAAACGAGCTATGCAACAGGAAATTTGGAAGGTGTGGAATTAAAGTTCAATCAATATCAAATAGCCAACTTGCAGATGGATTCCACTGAAATTAGAAACTGGAACAATTCATGAACCTGTTTCCCAGAGAACATTTATGGATTGTTTCAAGGATTCTACACTTCTAAACATTTCAGTAAAGAGTATCCTTGTTTATAATCTACACAACAGCATTTTATTTTTTTTTAAATACAACTTTCAACAGTAAGGGAATTAACCCGGGAGTTAACGAAGGACTTATTTAACACAAATAATATACAAATACAATAATTAAACTTTAAATCAACTATTTCAACTGTATTAAAAACACAAAGAATACTACGAAAATAAAGAGCTTTTCAATTTAATCTCAGCCTCATTTTGTGAACTACTACAAAGAGGAAACTGTCAGGGAAATAACTCTTTTGGATACTATATGAAACACTTTTGCTTTTTAACTGGAAATCATTGGTGTTGCCATGTTATTTGCTATATTGCTCTCGTTTGGAATTACTGGCACACAGTTGTTAATAAATGTGATTTTTAGTGGAATGCTGGGGATGGATGCTTTCTCAAAGACATCTGTGGACTTGTCAGAAAGTAGTATATAAGACTTTTTATATACTACCGATAGATATGCTCCTTGTTTGAATTGTTCATGTCTTATAATATGTCATCAGTATTTCCTTGATTGTAAGTCAGTTGCTCACTGAGCTGCTTAATCATTTGTCAACTGTGAACATTTTGGGGTTTTGACTTGTTCAATGAAATGTGGTCTTGATCATATATATATAGCCACACACGCAAGCACACGCACACACCCAAATGCACACAAACTAATATATATATTTAGGCTGCATGTGCTTGTTTGTTAGCATGTCGAGGAACACTTCAGGCCCTGCTTAAGAAGAAGCTTGTTGGTCATGAAAGACAAAACCAGCCATCAAGGGAAAAAGTCACGGTGACCTAGCAAATATCTGTCAAAATAAAATTATAAAAATATATCTGTGAAAATCCCGCCTGTCAGCAATGTTAACCATCTTGACTCAAAGACTGTCAGGATTCACACTGGAAGGGCAGAGTAGAGGATAACTGGAAGAAAGCCAAGGAGCAAACTGGGTTTCAATCAAGGCACAGGATACATATTGAAACCAGCTTCACATTCAACAATCACCCTGCTGGAGACTGTCTGAAGATTTTTAATTTTTTTTAAATCTGGGCTGAGATGGACAATGTCTCTCAAAATCTGTGGGAATTTATACGGGGTAAAATGTCACTAACTTATTATTTCTTAAAATAAAGCTGGGATTAGGGAAGAAGCTTTATAAAATACATAAGTACATGGTGAAAAATAACAGCTGATGGAGTATTAATGCTATTAATGCTGAATATCAATAGTGATACACTGTCTTGCAACTGATCTGAGAATGACTGAATCCTGCTAATTGTACAGATACCATTCAGGAAGAAACTACTGGAAACAATGGGAAAACATGGCTTGCAAAACTGATAATGCACGCTGGGAAGAACTTCACTACAGGATTCAGGGACTGTACAAAATAATGTGCTCTCTCCTTTAGTAGAGGTTTAAATTAATTAAATAAAAAATGTTGTGCTGCTGAAGTTGTTATCAGAAAATAAACTATATCAATGGAATTCCCCTCATCTTAATATCCTGTCACACAAGTTCATGCACACAGTCTTGTTTATTAAATAAACCTCTGCTTTTTCTTTGAAGGAGACGGATTTCGCTGACAAATACTCATAAATACTCTTCTTGAATACTCTTAAAGTGAGGGAAATATATATATACAAGTGTGACTCATTTAAAAGGGTTTTCATATCTGCAGATATAGCAGAGATCCAGCCAATTATGTATTAAATATCAAAGCAAACCTTAACAACGTTGCATTTCCCTTTTCTTTCCAATTTTTCAAACATGGGGCTAATGGCTGCCAACTTTAAGGGAAGCTCTTCTCCAGGGCTCAATGGCAGGTATAATAGTGGGCCACTGTGTTAAAGGTGCTGTAATAGGATTGCAGCCCCAACATTTCCTGCTGTTTGAAAATTTGCCTGTTGGGATTACGCTGAAATGTCAATGCCTGGGAATGTAACTAACCTTGCATGACCAAATGTGAGATATTATAATATTGTATATCACAGCAGTGTAACAAACACCCATACAACTGCCTGTCTATACTTTATATTTAACACTAGTGCCCCTAGTTCAGAAGGGTATTCAGCGTCATGTCCAACCCGAGCATGGAATCAATATTGCAGGCTGCATATTTTTGATCAATGCTCCTGCCATGGCACAAGGCCAAAGCCAACATCCTACATGCAGCATTAAGTTATGATCATCGAATGTATAAAACAGATAATTCAATTTATAATTAAAGCTTATGATATCTATAACTCAGACCCAACTGACACATTAATTCTCCTGTATTTTAAGGTATTCAACACAAATCAAAGATTTCAAAAAACATAGAAGGGTTCAATACTTCCTTTGTACAATTATTTGAAGAGCCTGTGGTTTACCTGCATTGTGATGGCAAAACAGGATGATTGGGGGGAAAGTATAGTTTAAAATCAATGTTTTCCAAACCTCAATAACTCTTCCTTTTACTCAAACACCTGTTCGACAGAGAAAGACGAATGAGATGATTTGTAATCTCTGTCATGTGATATATGAGCTTACATGATCTTCTGCTTGAGTTTCTCTGTGGTTGAACAAGGGCTACAGGCCTTCTGAGTGCGAATCTCCTGCAGGAGAAAAGAAGAGCACAATAAAACTATCCGTTTTCACAACTGGGATTAATAAACACGTCTGCTATCATAATGAGAATGTTCTTAAATATCCTTTGAAAGATTTTTCTTTTTTTAAAACAATGCGTTCTATTCAAATAATAAATCTGAAGGCTTTAAGTTTTCAGTCTTCCTGTCGTGCCAATAAACTGCTACATCACACATCAATGTAGATTCAAACACCACTGATGTGCTATTTTCCATATGTGTGGATCAGTACCAGTGCTATCATTTTCTGTCATTACTCATTTCAAGCTAGACATGCACGGAAATCCAAAGTATTTTGGCAGTGTGATGCAAAACTCATTCTTCTTATTGTCAGAAGTCAAACAAATTCAAGTTTGGTTAAAGTTGTAATTGGGTGCTGGATGGGCTTCGTCTGAGCTGGGCTGAGGGTTTCAGCCCATGGCGGGGAGTGCGTGACAGTGTGGTTTTAGAACTGTCCGTCCAAAAACACAGTAGTGTCTCAGTAGCTCACCTCTCCTGAAACTGTTTGGAGGGAATCAGGCCAGCTCGGGGATTGGCATCGCCTTCATGTTTGGCTTGCCACCAAGTTGCATCATCCTGGCTCATGATCTGAAGGATATCTCCCTTCTTGAAAGCCAGCCCAGCTTCTTTACATGGGATCGCTTTGTCCTCATTAGGATCATAGTCAAAAAAGGATTTGACAAACATCTGGAAAGTAAATAAAAAAACTACCATGAAACTATTAATTTTAGATTACCTACAGCATCTTCCAAAGCCATTCTTCTCAACTGTGCTGACATCAAGGTGTAGTTTGAGATAAAGTTAAGCCTTCTGAAGGCACTTCATTCATCATCAGCTACAGAAATCTCGGAAAGAACGACCCATGCCAATACTTGCAATTTTTTTCTCCCCTGTTAAATGAAGTTAAATGAAAATAGCCAGCTATTCTTAAATAACTATTCTAGTCAATAACTTTGAAGCATTGTGACTTTGAGCAGTTTCAAACCCAAACATCCTAAATAAACGCCTACAAAATTTGTTCCCAGCTGATGGCACTCGAGCTGTCCTCACTGCCTTGCTGTGTATATAGTTCCTTGGTCAGCAGGTCTGTGGCCGGCTCTGGCTGTGTGCCATGGAGCAGGGGACCGCTGCTGCTGTCCTCAGTGGAGGGGATTCGAGCGGACTCTAGTGCCCCGCTGTGTGCATAGTTAATTTGTTAACACGGTAAGAGCTGTCGTTGCCCTGCATTAGCTGTGCTAATGCACTAGTGGAGCAACCGGCCTTGCTGTAATCGGAGGGCGTAAGAGTTGACCTCTGTAGCCCCGCTTTGTACATGCTGATTGTAGACAGAGTTCCTGGTAAGTTCCTGACTGCGGTTCTCTCTCCTGGGCAGCCCAGGTGTAGCCCCAAGGCGCCCCCTGGGGCTACTTTCTGCTGAGGCCCCCTAGCGGTCAGCCTTATCAGCTCACTGCCTCCTCCCTTGTGATGGTTTTGTAATACAGTAACACCTCTCCCTCGGGCAGTGCTTCCAACTTGAAAGATAATGATAGGTTGCGAAAGCAACCCCGGTTATCTGAAATAGGAAGCACTGCCCAAGGGTTTCAAGGTCACGCAGGAGTCCTAGCTCCTGGCAAAAGAGCAAGAGCATGTGCAGACATCACCTTTTATCAAACAGGAAGTGGAAAAGGACCGATTTGAGTGTCGGGCCCAGGGGCCAATGGCAGCTTTGACAGAGTGACGTTTTGAACAGGTTCTTACTGAAGCGCGCAAAAACCCCTCCCCCTTGGACAGTGCTTCCTTTTTCAGATGACCGGGCTTGCATTCGCAACCTATCGTTATTGATGCATGTCTTTGAAAGACTATACATCAGAACTTAGCTCAATGAAAGTATCCAGAAACATATAGCTTTTTTTTATATATATATATATATATATATATATCCTTTCCACCCCAAAGCCTTACATGGGGGCTACATATAAAGAAAGCTGCCAGGACCAAAGATGCAAGGATTTTCAGTAGAACAGCTTTCACTTCCCCACCCCTAGCAAAACCCCTGACATCAGAACAGATTAATTTCCCCTGGAAACAGTGGTCTACGTGACCTGCAGGCATACGCCATATGCCCACAAGGATTTCCCATACGCCTACTATAAAATGTGCAATGTTCCTTTTTTAAATTCACAATAAGTAAACAATCAATTTAGAATATTAAATACATTTGTATTTTAGGGACTAATAATTTAGTCTTCAGTTTATTTTTTCTATGTTCAAGAAACAAGAAAATCAAGTGTGGCTTTTAATAGCTAAGCAAGCTGAATGGCAGGTGACAAAACATTTGCAGCTCAGGTTCCATGCACCATGTGCACAATACCAACTACAGCTACTTGCCTAGCCTAGCCTACTAGCTGTCATCAATGCGTGCATCTGTGCATGCAACATGAAGAGAAAACAGCAAACTCTTTGAGAGTTTTAATAAACACCCTGTAAGGTCTTAAATCGAGTAGTTTAAAGCTATGCTGCACTTTGTTCTTCATATTAATTATTTATAGACCAGAGCTCATACAAGGTCCCTTAAGTCCTTGAAGGATTTTGTTTAAAATTGAACTGGAATAAATATGATTGACTATGATTCACCTATGATTTGATGCATAGTTTATTAAAATGTACTATAAGATGTTCTTTTGTAAATGAATTAATCACTCAAATAATTTACTTTAGTTTCATTTAAAATCTTTAAAAACGGAAACAAAAAAGTGTTGGAAAAAGTCATTCAAAGTCCTTGAATTTGGCCTACATTTAATAATCTCTGAGACTCCTTATAAGGGAGGCTTAACACTGTACTGATTTTTCTGAGGGGTTATGTCACTTTGTAATGTTCTCATATGCATAATGAGGCTTGTTACATGTGCATGTGCGCCCATGTGCATTTGCGGGAGAGGGCATGTATGGGGGCCGTCACGGGAAGGAGGGTGGATTGGTAAATTGACTGTATACTTCATCCTACAGACTACACCACTGCCTGGAAATAAGGTAGACCATTCAGGCCCCACCGAGTAGGAGAAGTAGTTTAATTTCTCTGCTTAAAACTCCACATACAATTCAATATAATACAATCAATATAATCTCTCTGGCAGGACATACCTTAGGCTCCTTGGTTATGGATTCCTCTTTGATGCCTGGTATTATTTTAAATGTTATTGCCCCTTGGGACTGGGCCTAACATGGAAGAAAAAAGATTGAGAGGACAGATTTATTTTCCCTCATTCAAACAAAATAAAAAATGACAGAAAACAAAATATGATTTATATTCCAACAACTGTCAGTCAGTAAGACAAGATGATATCTGTGGCAAGAGAAGCAAAGTAGAATTTAAGCCTTCAAGAAGCCAATTTTTTTGCTATCTTGTTTTGTTTCTTTGGACTGAATGCAGTTAAAAAAACTGAGGTCGCTCTTCTCCCAGACGTCTTTGCCACTGCTACCGAAAGTCAAATCTTAACATGTGACTTAAGCAAAGCGAAGCTGGAATTCAAGCATCGCAGCCGATGCAATCTGGGCCCATGATGCATCGTTTCAAACAGTCGTTTCGTAGAATGACCTTGTAAATAAGGTAAATGTTAACCATCAACATGGCGCAGTATCAAAAGGAGTGTAGAGGACCAGACGGATGCATTAAAAGCAAGATTCATGCCACTAAAACATACCAATAAATCTCAAGCTAAATAATAAAAACAGATCTATAAACAGCAGGTGAATAATAACTTGCACATACCAAAATATGAATGATTTCCTCCGGCTTTTTGTCTTCAACAGGAATCCCATTCACTTCCCTCAGCTCATCTCCCACATGGATTAGACCTGTGAAAACAAACAACGCAGAGTGAAAACCAACAACACCGACTGCCATCTTCAAGGCCCAGGCAGGGGACAGCTCTCAGATCTCAGATTCTTTTGTTTTTTCTGGCAATCTAGTTTATTTCCTGGACCATACATTTTCAGTGCTGTCTCATTAAATGAAAGACATATTACATACATATACTAAGTAAGAGATCCACAAGATTGTTCTGTTCAGGTTCAAGTGATATTAGATGAATATGTAAAGAATAAGGTATTGAATAACTATATTTTTGCACTTTGTATTGCGCTTATATTTTGTAAGTTGCCCTGGATAAGGGTGTCTACTAAGAAATAAATAATAATAAAACAGACTGGTATAATTTACCCCAGTGGGCTAATAAACACGGCTTCTCTAAAGAGCACATACCTTGCCTTTTCTAGGCGATATCTGTCAAATTTCACTGTCAGAGCTAATCATTTGATACACTACATAATAAGTTGTCGAGCTCTTCAGAGACCATGTTTCACGGTATTAAAAACTCACCACTTCTATCAGCAGCTCCTCCTCTCATTATTCTCGCTACAACAACAGCTCCAGTCTGTTCATCCCTTTTTATCGTTGCCCCCTAAGAGACAGGGTAAAGAAAGGCCAAACATGCTCATAGTGTTACTTACATTTGGTACAGAGCGAATCCCTACAACCCACAAACTGTTAATACAGTACAGCAGCATCAATGTGTACAGAAGCAACATAATGACAGAACCAAATGCAGCTCCACTACAGTACATTAACTTTACTAGTCTAAGTTTATTTAAAAAACACATCTTCGGCCAGTCTGGTCAGTCTGGCCACCACATTCACCTACATTCAACTGAGGGGACTATTCCTCTTGGAAAAGCATGAGGCCAAGTAATGGGATGAAACATATTGGATCTGGGATGACAAATGACATTGAAATTTTCTTTTTTTTCTTTTTTTTTTTTTTTAACAGAAAATTATAAAGTTAAAATATGAATGTTTCTTATGACAGCGGTGAGGTGCCCTGCATAAGGACATCTGCTAACAAACAAAAACCAAACAAAAAACACAAACAAATAATAATAAACTATTCTAATCCTGGCCATGCACCCTGCCTCTTCACTTAACCACTATTACTCTACTGACAGCTAGCTGGGCAGGGATACCTGATAACATGCACCAGTCTGACCTGGGTTCAGTATCACCGCACACTCTGATAAGGTTCCCCGGGCTGCCAAATCACTTGGCAGGCAAGACGATCTAAGATCGCTCACTGAAGGCAATTTAGAATAAAGCTTTCCAAATTAAGAAGGGGAAATTGTAACATGATATGTGAGTGCTAAACAATGAAAATTAAGCTTCTCCAAAGTTCCTGGCTGGTTGAAAAACACTGGCATATTTACTACTCTAAGGAATTTCTAATGTGAGGACTGGAATATAACTATCTCAGTCTAGACAAAAAAAACTATTTCTAGACAGTGTCACCAAATAAGGAGTTTCTCCAGAAGAGGAAGAAAGTGATAGAATGCCAATATATGGGAGCAAGTCTCACTTTCCACCTGGTACACAGGAGGTATGGGAAGGGGTGAAGTCACTTTGTTGAGAAGGGACAAAATTATTAACGTCATCAAGAAGGGGTTTACAAGAAAGGTTCATAGCTTGTTGCAAATCCTGAAATAAGAGTTCTGTTCAGCCTTCCAAACAGAAGCAGTATCCAAAAACAAAATAAATAAAAATAAATAACTTGTGGAAAGTGTGAATGGATTTGGCAGTATGGAAGCAAACTTGCACTATCCTGAATATGCACCCTATAATGCATTCTCTATGGGCTCCAGTGCATTGAGTTAGGCCAATGTCCTTCCCCTCCTCACTTCCTGTCCAGTACGTTTTGAAGATTTCCTCCAGTTTTCACTGTGGTCGTTGCATAATAAAATGAAGATGTCTTTTCAATCTTGAAGTTACAAATGAATGTGAAACTACATAAAACCTCTAGATCTATACACACGCTGCTCCAGGTCCCCTTCTCATCTTTACTACCAACTGATTAAAGAAAGATAATTTGTTCTCAATCATTGACATGACTTGAGGGATGAACATACATACAATAACCCATTTTTACTGGAGCAATCTAGGTACAGTAAATGGGATTGAACCCAGTCCACTACTCCACACTGCTGCCCATATTCATGCCTTTGGTCCTATTTGCACACCCAGTGAACAAGCTTCTAAAGTAATGTCCATCAACAAGAATATCTCATTAAGGTAACCTGCACTTAGTACATGGCACACTACTGAAAAAGCCAGAAGTCAAAACATTAATCACAAGTCTGTATAAAAAAACAAAAAATTAATAAAAAAACATGAAAATAGATATTAGAACTGGCTTTGGAAAATTATATGTTGCACTGCAAACTATCATACTTCTGCATAGAAGCAGGGCTACTTTTAACTGGAGGTCAGTAATGCGATAATCGCACTGCTACTCTCCGACATGATCAGATCCATATGCCCTCGCTGCTCTGAGGACTATTACTATATATTTAACACATAAATGATTCTGATTTTTATTGTAGACAAAGCCAAAACCCAATAACTTAATCTTCTCAGTAAAATGAGAATTGGACCAAAATGAATATATATCAGAACAACAAAGACGTAAAGAAAAAATTGACTTGGCATTAAGTACATGATGAGAAATAGCTCACCCATTATATATACTTTGTACAGGGTGGGGGTCTGGATAACCTCTTATATAAGTATACATTTCTAAGAGGCAAGAAAAGAAAAAGTCAAGAGATATCTTCCAGGTCCTTTCAGCACAACTAAATGTGAAACTGAACCAGAAATGCCCAATCCCAAAGGAGGAAAACAACATTTCAGAAAAATATATAGTAGATGCAAAAATATTGACTTAAGCACTATGCATTGTTCACTTAAATAGCTTGCGGTTGAAATTCAGAAGTCTGTAGAAACATTATTATTAGGATCCTGATATTCTTAAGTGGGCTGCCAGAAAAAGCAATCTGATGTATCAATTTCACAAGGCCTGCCCATAATTTGTAACAACCACTCAAGATCTTGTACAAACACAAATGCACAAGAAGTGTCATTTAACAAACACTGTTTTACACAGTATATGAAGAAAGACAAGTATAAACGAATGTAAGTGTAGCAAAATGCCTGTTTTGATATTAAGTCATTTTATTGTAAGCTATACTCACTTTGACTAACAGCAGTGCCGAGTGCAGTTTATGCATTTCAATTAAAATGCTATCCAACATTCTTATTGCCAGAGGTTATCAGAGAAAGAAAAATCCAAATATTTATAAATATTCCACAATAAAATTGTCTGCTTATTTGTATTCAATTATTTTTGGTGTATATCTTGATAGAGAGAGCTAACCCACTGCTATATTTGACTTTCCATTACAGTTTCAATAAAAAAAAAGTGAAAATGGAGTGACTCTGTCAGATAGAAAAGGAAAGCTATCAGGAGAGACACAGACAAGATCTGTAGCCAGTGATTTTTAGATTTTGTTCCAGTGCCGTGCTGTTATCCCTCTGAGTGACCTGTTGCGTGCCATTCCAGCAGTTTTATTCAAAAGCTTGTGATTACTACTAATAAAATCTCAGCAAGAAAGTGTTCTAAAATTTCCTTAATTTCCGTAACCTCAAGCATAATTAACAAGTATTATGAGGAAAAAGAAAATTGCAGGTCATTATCATGATAATTACAAGGAAATTCCTGCAACTATCTGCCAGATACTGGTAATATAAAGCAGGGTTCATAAGTCTTAATGTTTGATAGCAGTTCACTGTTCAATTCTTTTGCAGATAAGCCATACTGCATATTTCTGTAAGGCTGTACAAATATTGGGAACTTCAAATATTAACAAAAAACGAAAAGCGAAAATCTATTTTTCTAATTCCGTGTCTCTTTTTAAAGATTTGAGAGGTGATAACAGTCTGAGAGTATGAATGTAGCTCTGCATAGCCCTCGTCTGTCAAATAGTTGTGCTTGACACCAATAATGTTTCCACTCTGGCTAATTATGTAGTTCTAGTGCATTTTTGTTCTTGATATTGAGGTTACCAAATCAACAGAAAACAAAAAAACATAGCATAAACTCAATATATGCCCTGTAAAACATTGTCATTAGGGTCCTGTCAATACTAAATGACCTCACGTTTCTCAAGCAAAACAAGTGTTGTGCTGTGCAAGAAGGGCCAACATCAACAATTAAGAATCAATAACACTGTCCAGGTACTTATAGCTCTCAAAATTCTCCGCCACTTTGTTGGGGAGCATGGGGCTTCCGTCTAAAATAAATAGCTGTGTATTTGGCTTTCGTTACATTTTATTGCAGGAAGGCAGCATCACAACATTATATAAAATCATCAACAACAGGACCATGGCCTAATTAATTCTGTTAGGTTGGGGTAATTGTATCCCAAATAACACATTCCTTCAGTAAAGTATTCGGCTGGGCTTTCCTTTTCTTTGCAGGGACCCTGTGATTATGACTTGTAGAAACCCAATTATTTCATTGTCTTGACATCTGAGCTAATAAATTATGCAGATCTGGTTTCAAGACAAGAATGTGAGTTTGAGAAAAGATCATTAAGATTAACATTTGACATTTACCAAAATATGGCATGAAGTCATGGCCTGAAAAATGATAGCGATTAATCAGCGCTACTGAATACAATCCATTCAGCTAATCACAATGAAGCTAATGGATGAGTCAGTAAGAAGCTGGGTTTACTAACGATGGCCCCTGAAGACAGCCAAAACATCCCCTTCCCCTTCATTGTATCAGCATGTCACAATGATGTCAAATTTTACATTTACAAACTGATTAACTATAATTGCTATTTAAATGGCATTTCAAAACCAATTTTTTCAAAAGAAAAAGAAAACAGACAGAACAGGGTTTTATTGGAGCTAAATACTGGATTTTCAGGAAAACTGTTACTGTATCTTAACAATTATTTCAGTTTGATCATTAGTGCTACCTCAACAATTGTGCAAGCCCCAACAAATCTGTGTTCATTTTCCAAAGCTTCACCTGTATAACCACTCTGTCAGTCCCTTCACATGTAATTAACAGTCATAGTAAGGCAATTTAAACAAGAAGTAACAATAATTGTCAACAACCATTGGAACATCATAGTAGTACGGAACAAAATAAACGAAGGCCACTGATTAAGACATTTTAGCTGACTTATTCAGATTTTGGTCATACAGAGGGTAACAAGTTGATGGAGGAATGGACAGGACTGGGGATGTTGTTGTGCTATTGGTACTTGTGACCAGGAATGCGTGGTATGTCAGTCAAGAACAATAGCGGCTGCCCAGAGAAAAAGCCAAGATGCCTTTCTCCCAACAAGGTCAGCGAGAATGTGAGAAAAGTGTTAGACCAGGAACTGATGATTATATAAAAGAATAATTAATCAGTTTCAATTAGTTATTTTAGCTGTTGTTAATGGATGCGATGTAACACTGACAGTAGACAACTTACCAGTGGCTCCTTGTTTTTCACCAGTCGGATGATCTTTACAGAGTCTTCATCATCGTCAATATCATCTGGCAGTGGTGGCAGCTCTGGATCATAACTTTTCTGTGCCACTGTGTCGTGGACAGAAAGTAAACACTGCGAATGAAAAAAAACACATGAATAAACACCAGTCAACACCAGGGAACCTGTATTGGTGTAACTTACTATGACAGCTTCATAGGTGTATTAGATTGGATTATAGAATTGATCTCAGCAAACCTCATTGTTGATTACTCCATAACTGATGTTTTCTTGTATAATTATTATTAAATTATAGTATATATTTTTTAAAGAGATATATTGAAATTGGCTACAATCCTAAAAAAGTGTTCCATAGAGTCTCTGATGTACACTACCGGTCATAACTTTTAGAACACCCCCATTTTTTGAAGTTTTTATTGAAATTTAAGCAGTTCAAGTCCAGTGAATAGCCTGAAATGGTTCAAAGGTAAGCGGTAAACTGCCAGGGGTTAAAAAAAAAAAAAAAAAAAAAATTAGGTTACCAAAAACTGAAACAATGTACATTTCAGAGTTATATACTGTGTTACTACACCCTCTTAAGCATTATTTGGCAGTGCTACGCGCAGCTCCTGTGCATAGACATTACACTGTATTCCTACAATGCACACATCGTTTGAAAGTTTATGCTCTCGGCTACCAGCATGTTTCACACTACACGTCACTCAGTGCCCGGGTCTGCACCGGGGGGGGGTATCTCATTCAGACAGTCACAGATCACTTACTTTCGATCAAATTTCTTTGCAAATAGGCTTGTTTTGTTCATAACAACCTTACAAATAATCCAGTATATATTATTTGATGTTCTATCAAACACAGAGAAGTTCAGATCCAATTATGTAAAATCATTGTGTATTAGTACACTGTAAACAGAGTTTTCCATCTTGGCATTTTGAGCTCTCCATGGGTATGTGTTGCTTCTACCAAAACGTGGATGGTCTTGTTTTGATCAGTAAACTGTCTAGTTCCAGAATATGTCATAATTGTCATATTTATGGGGGGGTGAGCGTAAATGCTGGGGGGGGTATAAAAAACATATTTCATAGAATGCTTCACATCATTAGAAAGCTGAGAGTTTCAGCTTTCACGGTATACCAAACACTTGGCAAACAATACAACAGTGAAGAGTACAGATGGGATGAAAGGGAAGCACATGGATTTGGTGCACTTTAAAGGGTACCAGAGGGGTTTGTTAGCTTAAGGGGCTAAATTTTGTTAAACAAAACGATTCTGTGATTTCTTTTATTTTTATCTCCAATTTTGTATTTGTTCTATGCTTTAATTTCAGAGCACATTGAGACATTAAACTCCGTAAATTTCAATAAAAACTGGAAAAATGTAGGTGTTCTAAAACTTCTGCCAGATATTTTTGTACTTTGAGCCACACACGCATTTATTAATACTGAAATTAATTTGCAAACAATTTAACCTCTTGTTCCGCCTACTGCATTGGAAATGTCACAATTATGAAAATGCCCTGCAGCCATAAAATAAAAAACAAAACACAAACAACAACAATACAAAGTACAAGGCAGCACGCTGCGATAAGACATTCAAGATGTTTCTAAGAGGGAACAGATGGAAGGCAGAGAAATAACTGGTGTGCAACTCCCAAAACCCAGTAGGTGTCTGGAGTGTGAAAACAAAACCACCGTAAAAGTTAATCCCACCAGTCAGATTTGTAAACCAAGTCTTTAAGAGCATGTACATGTATATTAGCTTTATGAGCTCCTGTTTTTATTTTCCTGAGAGACATATTCCAAAGGCTGAGCTTAAAATGGAATAGAAAATCCAGCAGACAGTTTCTGTAGAAATCTTTTCAAAAGTTTTATTTGCTTTTTATCAAATAATTAATGTGGAAATGTGTAAAGAGGCTCAGCTTTCCAAAGGCAGTGAAGATGAAAGTAGTCCTCTATCATTTTAGTCTGCAAGAGTCTGCACTGCTGCTGAACAAACAGAATTCTTTGAAAAGCACCCCTGGTATTTAACGTGCCTGGTTCAATATTGAACTGCAATTAGCCTTCTTAGAAATGCCAATCAAGCATTACACATTTCAACAGATCCGTCCAAGGACTGAGAAAGAACAGGATAGCACACAATACTGCTATAGCTCTCGAATGCTCAGAAGACTCTGCAAAGGGCCTTTCCTATTAACCTGCGATATGATCTTAGGTCTATGGGCATCATGTCCAGTATCCTGAAGGAAATGTCAATGTCTTATCAAGTCATGGTCTCTGCAGAAACTTCTCAATCCCCTGTGCCTTGATAGCAGAGTACAACACCTGCAATAAAAGCTTGTAAAAAGTAAAGGCCACAAGCACTGAGAGGCAATAGTCAGTCATTTAATAATGATGAAACTCTGGCCCATGAATACTGATGCACTCATTGTTATGGTTTACTTGGCTGAGATCCTCAAACATTAGAAGATTCAAAGTATGTTATAGCAATTTAATTGCCTTTCTGCAGGAACGCAGCTTGAATCTGTGGCAACAGATTGGATACAGAGTTTTTCTTTTTTATGGATTTTATGGTAATTTGAAAAACATTTAGGCAATAGTTTGAGAGAATACATTGGTGCATTATCGGTGGAATATGTGTTGATACAGATTTTTGTAAAAGGCCAATATTGGCCAATAATATCGGTGCTCCAATATATCTGTCGGGCACCAAACTAAAAAACTAAAAATCAGAAGGGATTTAGTTGACTAATTAAATCAAATGTTTAATTCCTAGCAAAACATTTGATCTTTGAAAGAAGCAATTAAAACAACGCATCAGAATAAAGCTGATGAAAATTCTATTTATTCTGTGACCGTGGTTCAAAATGTGTAAGAAAACCTCTACTATTCTGCAGAGGGATTGTTTTCATCATTAGTGTAAGAGCACATAGATATTTTAGAAGCGATCATTCTCTGCTATTAGAAAGGCAGCTGGGACCATAGTCACCAAGAAAACAACTGGTAACACACTACGCCGTGAAGGACTGAAATCCTGCAGCGCCCGCAAGGTCCCCCTGCTCAAGAAAGCACATGTACAGGCCCGTCTGAAGTTTGCCAATGAACATCTGAATGATTCAGAGGAGAACTGGGTGAAAGTGTTGTGGTCAGATGAGACTGAAATCGAGCTCTTTGGCATCAACTCAACTCGCCTTGTTTGGAGGAGGAGGAATGACCCCAAGAACACCATCCCCACCGTCAAACATGGAGGTGGAAACATTATGCTTTGGGGGTGTTTTTCTGCTAAGGGGACAGGACAACTGCACTGCATCAAAGAGACGATGGACGGGGCCATGTACCGTCAAATCTTGGGTGAGAACCTCCTTCCCTCAGCCAGGGCATTGAAAATGGGTCGTGGATGGGTATTCCAGCATGACAATGACCCAAAACACACAGCCAAGGCAACAAAGGAGTGGCTCAAGAAGAAGCACATTAAGGTCCTGGAGTGGCCTAGCCAGTCTCCAGACCTTAATCCCATAGAAAATCTGTGGAGGGAGCTGAAGGTTCGAGTTGCCAAACGTCAGCCTCGAAACCTTAATGACTTGGAGAGGATCTGCAAAGAGGAGTGGGACAAAATCCCTCCTGAGATGTGTGCAAACCTGGTGGCCAACTACAAGAAACGTCTGACCTCTGTGATTGCCAACATGGGTTTTGCCACCAAGTACTAAGTCGAAGGGGTCAAATACTTATTTCCCTCATTAACATGCAAATCAATTTATAACTTTTTTGAAATGCGTTTTTCTGGATTTTTTTGTTGTTATTCTGTCTCTCACTGTTAAAATACACCTACCATTAAAATTATAGACTGATCATTTCTTTGTCAGTGGGCAAACATACAAAATCAACAGGGGACCAAATACTTTTTTCCCCTCACTGTATTTTACATGGTAACAAACACTATAATAGGGCAATCAGTGAATGATCTGGAGATGAGAAGGTAAGTAAGTATAATAACTAAAAAACGTGAAGAAAAACAGTTTTTGAACATGAAACAATGATTATCAAGGAGGCAATACATTCCTTATGCAAACTCAGAAGGTGTAACATTTGGTTATTGTGCAAACTGTATGTTTAAATATTCATTGCTTCAGATCTGGCACGAAACATACAAAATGGTCTAAAACTAATGAATGATATTTGTGAGGGTCATCGTTGCAAATGTGTATATGTGTGCACTGGAATAAGGGACTCCTCACCTTGACATGAGGTTTCGACAGCAGCTTCAGCAGCTCTCGGATCTCGCTGTTCATTGGCTTGCTCTGCAGCTCCTCAGCCAGCTGTGAGGGGAGATTGAATTGACACAAAGAGCATTAGCCACAGCATTGTTTTACCCAGTGCGTCAGTGACAACCAGGAATCTATCTTGTTCAAGGTTATTACTTTCCAGTGTGTTCAAACAGAAGCCAGCATGAGGAAAAACAGACCATTAATCAGAGATCTTCACTGCTTGCCCCTGACAGACCTGATTTAAGCCAGGCTTTCGGTCTCAGTCTGAGCACGGGGATTGTATCTGGCGAACTCCACATTCAGCGCACGGCGTGATTTATTGTGCGCAGATGGAGTTGCAGCTTCTCAGTCAGAGAAACCACTGCTTGCGTGCAGACAAATGGCTGCTTATACAAAGACAGGATCAAAATGTCTATGTTAGACAGTTTTCAGCAAGAGGTGGTGAAAATTCAAATTGCTGAAAATTCTCACATTCACAGAGAGGAGAGGATGGGGGGGGGCTGGAGATTGACACACACTGCCACCTACTGGAATGGGTTAAGATCGGTGGGTATGCAATATAACAATGTTATATTTAATGATCAACGAGAGACAGTGACTGTGGGTGATTTTTTTTTTTTTTTTTTTTTTATGGTGAGGAGGGTTAAAATGTTGACTTTAATATCACAGGTATACAGTTACAGGTCCTTTCACATTTATTTATTTCATATGCCTCATTTCTTTGGTTTTATGTCATTTTTCTTGTCCTGTCAGCTGCCCAACACTCCAATCCATCTTTATTTTTCTTACACATTCCTTTGTACTGTCTGTTACCATTGTCAAAATACCATGTGTTTGACAATCCCTGTGTCCCAGAGGGGCTCAGAGCTGGATTTCTAGTACACAGCTTCTCAAACTGAGAACTGCACTGCGTAATCAAAGTAATCAAAGTCATCGAAGGTCAAAAGGCGGCAATTGTTTTTGAAGTGCAAATAAAACGGCAAAAGCTCATCTTGTTTTTGGAAAGGGATAGAAGCAGACTTGCGTTCTCAACAAGGGAGACTTACATCATCAGCCAAGATCCCGGCGCTCGGCAGGACCGGTACCGGACACTGCTGCTCATAGTACTGCAGTTTCTCATGAATCTGAAAGGCAAGCGTAGAAAGATTTCATTTTTCATTTTTAAAGACAGCAAGGAGGCGTGTCGGTTGGTACATGGAGGGGGGTAGGGTGAGTTCAATATCCCCGGTGAGCATGACAGCATCAGGAGGGCAGGGGATGGCTGTACAAACAGCTCCTCTGCCTCGGCAGTATCTGTTAACAAGATAAACAGCCGTGTGGAAAACGGTCAAGGGCCCCAGCACTTTCAAGTAATTCATCATTAGACCTCAAGCAAGAAAAAGAGGAGTTCTATAAATATGGACTCAGACAGAAGAAATGAGCAGCATGTTCAGAAGCATGCAATCCCTTAGTAGAGCCTGATGTGGAAAGGACTTTTGTGTCTATTGCTCATAGTGCTTTCCGTCTGTTTTTAAAACAAAACACAAACCAAAACCCACAATCGCTCTGCTCCTCCCACAACATGGGACGGACTTGCTACAATGGCCTGGTTTTACAAAAAGCTCTGGGATAAGTCCAGCACGGCACAGCACAGCACAGCATGGCACAGCATGGCATGGACACTTAAGCCAGTGGAACCGAGGCATTAGATAAGCCCACCTGAGAAAATAGTTATTATAATACAATAATTGAGAGCCCTTGGTGGAACACATACCAATGGCTCTCCGGGACTGGAGTCTGATCCAGAAGATACCTTTGTAATCTCTTGACAAGCAGCCATCCACCACTGTCAGGCAAACATGATATGATATGATATTGTGATATTGTGAAGCCAGCACTAAGGATGTTATACAAATTACAGAGTGGTCTTCGCTATGACTGCAAACAAAACCAAACATTTAATCAGCTCTGCTCAACCAAAGCATTACGTGATAGACTTCCCCAGGGCATGCTGAAACCAACCAAAAACAACATCCTGTCAGGAAACCCATTTCTATACTGACCAGCTTTAATTACACACTCATCCATATTTATAATTATGTTCATGTATTTCTATCTCCCAATTAAGTGACAGCTCTTTGAGCAATTGTGCTCTCAGCTGTTTTGTGGAACATAGGATGATTTTGGTTGCTGACATGTACCTTCCACGTGTCAGCACTACCACGTGTTTGCATAAGTCATTACATAGTAAGTGCGAGAGTGAGGGAATGGAGTTACACAGTTCCAAGTTAATTTTTAGGGGCAGTTAATCTGAAAAACTTTCATAGGAAACTAATTCTGATTCCAGATTAAAAGAAAAAAAACATTTTAAAAATTATAAAGAACTATTGTACAGTTGGACATCTTCATTAATAGTTTCAAATTTTCCTTTTTTGTCACTGAGTTGTAGTCTCAGGCAATAGTAGTTCAGGACTTGAACTGCAGAGATGGAAATACAAATTGTAATTTGTGTAGCTGGTACTGGGATTCACTATTGAAAATAAATAGGAGAATGTAGCTTTTGTAATGCAGTTTTCTTTTTATTTATTTCAATATGTATGACATTGTCCCATTTCACCCATTGCACTGCAGAGATATTCACATTGACAATAAATGCATAATCTCGGTGACAAGTTGTGCTTCTAGTTGACTGACTGTTTATGCCCTTGCTGCTGTTCCTGAGCATCCACTACATGTTTCAGCTCAGGGAAATTCCATCGGGGAAAACAAACACGCAAAATAAAGATTCACCGAATAACTGTGCCTGAGGAGAGCACAAAAAGGGGCATAAATCGTCCTGCGAGTCAAGGATTTAAATAAACTAACATGCATCTGGTGAAGTGGCTGTAAGGAGATTACATGGCAATATTATATTACTGTGCCGAGAGCCTGTTTGGAAGCCTGTTTAATGTCCTAGCAGACAGATTATTTTGACCTTTAGGTACTGTTTCCATCTGTATTTGTTAAACTATATCCAATATCCAGTGCCTGGATTACAATCGCTAATCCAGAACACGTCATTACAAAAAGAGAAAGCACCTAGCTGTCACAACAGGCAAAGGAGCGCAGACGAAGGAGCTTGCCTGTAAAAGCCATGTCATTTAAAAATATTTATTCAAGCCCTCAAGGTATATCGAGGGAGGCCGATTTCTTTTTTCCTTCAAAGACCTTAAAAGTACCATAAAATCTTCACAGCGCACAGGCACTGCACAGTATATGGCAGCAAGAGTGAATGCCTTACAATGACAAGGACATCCTCTCTCACTCAGCCAAACTATGCAATGAAGCATAATATTACAACAAAAAATGACAAACTATCTGAAAGCTTTTTTAGTAATTGAAGTGTGAATAACTGCATTTGTTGGGACAGAGGCTGCCAAACGAGCCGTCTGTCGAACGCTGTGTGGCACTTTTCCCAATGTGGAATGGCATTTCTGTTGGATTTATTAAAAAAAGACTGGAAAATATTAGTTTATTAAGGCCAAATATATATTAGAAGAACCCAAACTCCAAACTCTTATGACAGGCATATCATTCAGTTAGAGGATAAATTTACCTATGGAGTCGTATAAAAGCAACAGCAAATGTATGCAAGTTGAGCGTGCACAGTGTTTAGAGTTTCAAGCTAATTTGATTATGTCTGTTCAACACACAGGCAGTGCAGTACTAAATAAGCAGCACAGTGCTGTGAGAGTTATAGTTGCATCCCCCCCGAAGTGAGCTAAGGCAACAATGAGGGAAAACACCTTCAGTATTATTTTCACTGTACTATTTAAATATTTAATATCCCATTTCATTACTCATAAAATATAGAACATGTAAGCAAATTATTGTGCATATGGAATTTATTATATATGTGAATTCAAATGATTTATAGAAGCTACTGGATTTTACTTTAAGTTAAATTATTAAAAAAAAAACCAAGAGCAACCCATACTATGTTGAAAAGCATTTTAGTTTTCCAATAATGATTTTGTAATCATGTTATTATGGTTTAAATGTTTACACAGCATTTCAAATCTCACATCTCACAAGTACAGGGCGTTGTTGAAGATAGCGACGAATTGCAAAACAACGAATTAAGGGGAATTAATATGCATAAGAAATAATGGGAATAGCCCTAGATGCATTTCAACACCCCAATATAAAAAAAATGTACCCACCCAAATGTCTTTCATACATATAAAACACTCTTATAATTCATTATAACGATAATGTAACAAAAATAAATGTGTAAACATTACTGTATGACCTCAGTGAATGAACCTAACATATTATAGTACCATTTCTAAATGTAAACACTTTTCAATAAGCCTGTCACCAAAGCATTAAATTACATTATGTAAAATAAATACATAAAAATAAAAAATACAAATAATTTGTACAGTTACTATAATTTCAAAAATTGAGCATGAATTTGAGAGAGAGACCATAAAAAAAGTGTTCACTAACCACAGGCTGAGAACACACATCATTGTGGTATTATTACTCAATTTCTTATCAGACACCCTTATCCAGGGTGTTACATCACATCACATTTGTTTTACATTTTACCCATTTACACAGCTGGGCATTTTACTAGAGCAATCTAGGTACAGTACCTTGCTCAAGGGTACAACAGCAATGTCCCCCACCTGGGATTGAACCCACAAACCTCCACACCAGAGTCCACTAATCCACACTACTGCCTTCCATGATGGGAGTGTGAGTCTAGCAACAGTTACGATAATAAGATTTAGTGCTAAAATACTTATTTTGCAGTCTCCGTAGAAGGAGAAAGTAATAAGAATAGGAAGAGAAAGTAGTTCAAAGACAAAGAAGTAGTGAGTAGCAGCTTGCTCTCAACTGCTCAGTTTTTTTTTGTTTGTTTGTTTTTTCTCCAGACTCAAATCAAATCCATTTATAATATCAGATGGATACCATCCGGGGTCGATACTTAGACCATGGAGTGACTTTGTTGTGCCAACGTCAAAAGCTGCTGACGACAAAATTCAAAACTGTCCTAAATTCATTACAGACGACGCTGCAAAATGATAAATAACTAAACAACTAATTTCAAGGACACCTCAGAAACAACAAAAAAAAGTAAGTTCTAATTACAAAATTAATTTGCTGCTCTAACTTAAATCCTTTAACCAAGATATTGTTTAGTGACAATTAACGCATGATTGTTGCTAACATGGATTGATGACTCTTTTGTTTAATATAAACTGCCAGCTCACTGATATTATTGAAAAATGTGGCAGGTAGTTGAAGATCACAATGAAAACTGTTATATCTCACTACGGCAAGAAAAAATACCTATAATAAACAGATTACCAAGGTAATTGACACTAAAATTATTATTATATACATTATTTTTTTAATTGTTTTTTATAACGGTGTTAGAAGAAACAAGTGCTGACAGAAACTAAGACATACTACCTATAATAGGTGGAAATTACATTTTGCATCATATTTCCTTTGGCTTGAAAATTTGAAACAAGAAGCAAGAAGTTGGCATAACTATTTGAAAATGATGTATTTCTTTATAAAAAATAAAATAAAAAATAGGCAAACCACAAATTGTTTAATTATAATTGAAAATCAGCCAATATTATTTTTGTCAGATAGAAGTGATTAAAAGTGATCATACAACATACCTAGATAACCATCTACAGAACCTTTTGATAAACAAACACGGGATGCATTTTATTTCCTCTGTACATGTATGTATCCAAATAGATAAAACCATTACTACTTTAAGAATTAGAAAAAGAAAAAAAAAACTTTATAAATATATACCCTAATACCAAAAGATTGCACCCGAGGGCTTGTGATAGGTAGAGGTATTTAGGACCCCATCGAATGACTGGGTAACAAACAGCAAGCAATGAACACAGACAAAACCATCAGGGTCTCTCCTACACACTTTCTCTTGTCAATGGCTGTCTGCAGCAGCAGCCCAGAGGACTGATATCTGATTCCTAACCATTAAGAAGGTGAGGGCTGATAACTTCCATATGACCAACTCAGTGCTTAACTTGTCAGATTACAATATTTCCCTTATTAGTATTGAATGCTTCTATTTTACAGCCCTGTAAATGTTCCTGGACTCTGAGGGGCAGTTTGTTATGGATAGCGTGATGCTGATATTAAGCATGTTCACCTGAATGCTTCATTTGCCAAATTGCAAAACGAGGTGAAATAATTAATACTGAAAACACTGTACCTGTTTCTCTTTAACACTGAAGGCACATCATGGCGGATTTTAATTGCAGTCCCTTTAATGGATTCCACACATATCTATTTTAGGAAGGTAACCCTAGCAATTCAAGTAAGCAAGATGACATAACTTCCTGTCATCCATGCAAAGCAATAATCCTTGATTTTCATATTCAGCAATTGGAGGTAAGAATCAGTGCAATGTTCATTCTGTTCTTCTTTTGGGTAATATATAATACACAACACTGGCTATTAATAAGAAAAAGACCCCAAATAAACAGTTAAGATTCATACTGAGTGTGTTAGACAAGGCCTCCAAGTACTGGCCAGCTATTTGAGAATACATTACAACATTGAATACAGCACTCGGACACAGGGTTAAAGAGAACTGTGATGTCATTACGGAAAACTATTTATTCTAAAATGCATAACTTTAGTCAACTGTTTTCCCCCTCCATATGTTAATTTAATGTGTTCATAATACAAATGTCACTTACTCAACATTAATAAAAAGATTACCAGCAAAACTTATTTAGTAAAAAAAAAAGAGAATTTTAAAAAGAAAAGAAAAGGAGAAACATTTGGCTTCCTCCTGTCCCAACCTCAACTCTTGATTCAGGCATCTAAAGTATTTTAAGTCTTTACACACTTGCACTGGCACATTTAAAACTGGAACCATGAATACTAAAACTCAGCTTTCATAGTTTCTTGCTTATTGTACATAAATAAGTGTTTATTTTTGACGTAGCAGCAACTTGGACTACTCCTGATACTAAAAACACTTCTTTGCCCATTTTGTCATTGGAATTTGGATCCGAGAGGGATCCAAATGTCCCACCCTGATACTATTTCTGACTGCTACACCAGACCAGCAGACAGTGTTTGCCTCATTAGCACGGGCTGCCAGAATATAACACGATCTAGTTGTGCTCATCTCCGTATTTCTGTTTGAACATCTTCGGCCGCAGGAAAGAGATCAGTGGTGCTACTCAAATATAGAGCCATTGTACGACAGACTGGGCACGGCACGCTAACTAGATGGCACTGCATTACATATTTTATGTCCCCACCTCCCTCCCCACCTTTTCTCTCAGAGCACAAAAAGCGAATTTTACCTTCACCAGTGAATGCAGACTTTTTTCACCAAACAAATCCTGGAGGAAGGTCCGGTCTTCCTGGCTGTCTACATGCGGCTGGAGCTGGGTAGGTAGGGCAGCCAAGAGCTCATAAAGACCTGAAATGACAAAAACACTGTAATGGCCTGTGGTGAGCTTTTAGCATTTCCTCGGAAGCCAGCTAAAAGTTTTTTAGTTTTTGTTGTGTTTTTAAACAGACCAGTGAGATTTGGGGACATCTCAATGTACCCCCAACCCGCCCACTCCTCTTCTGGAGTTATCTGAGCATTTTCACAAACACAGATTAAATAACACCACTTAACTCTCCTCCATTCGGACCATCCAGGGTCTGAACCACACAGGATTTCCTGTTGTTTAAGCGACAACTTCACATTGACAGATATTTTATTTCATCATATAATATATGTTGTTGCCTCAAGTTAGATCTGACAAACTCAGCCAGAGACCCCGTGTGCACCCGGCCGCTCTATCCTTCACTATGGCTTCTCTGTGTTCGTTAAAACAATATTTAATTTTTCTTTCCCCCACCATTCTATCCAAACCCTCAAGGGTGATATTCAACTACTTTTCCACAAGAAACTTACTGGTCAAACTGTGCAAGGGTATATATATATATATATATATATATATATATATATATATATATATATATATATATATATATATATATATATATATATATATATATATATATATATGTTTTGTCACTGTTTAAGATGTATCATACTGAGTAAAATGTCATATGTTCATATTTGCTGGATGCTTATAAACTTGGGTTTGTGTGAAGACTTGAAAAACATACTCTGTCTTTTGCAGTGCTTCATGTACTGAATAGCAGAGAGACTCTCGTTTCAGCGAAGTCGGTAAAAGTCAAACCTTTGGTAAGCAAGATGGGCCCTACAGCCCCCACATCGCTGGTTTCTTGCCTGTCAAATTTGATTGGGCAGAGAGCAATTATATAAGTTCTGCCAGAATCTGCCAACAGGGATTTTCTTGGCTCGCTGTAGGACAGTGACCCCTGTGGCACGTCCACAGTGTTAGACCACTCTACAGTGCTACAGCTCTTGTGATTACGCTGCGGAATAGTGGTCTGAAAAGAAGCAGATGGCTTGCAGAGAAAATAACGGAGAACACGTGTAATCTGTCTACATCTCTCCCGTGTTTAGCTGTGAACCAAAGGTGATAATTAGCTGCCTATTCCTAAACTGGGCGGGCGTCAAAGATTGACAATTCCAACATGTATAAATAAAGAACACTGCAAAGATTTTATTTTATTTGTTTAATGGGTTGCTATGATGAAAATTTAACTTTCCTGTTTAAAATGCAATTTATAAGAAAGATGAGCTTAAATTGCATTTTAAGTCCAAATGATGGCTAATTATAAGATGTGAACTCTGTGAAAATGGTAACCCCCTCCCCCTCACTGACCCAGGGGTCAAATTTACACACAGCACTAATTCAGCACGTACAATGAGAGTTATTTTAAGATTCTATAACTTAGAGAGAAGTCTGTGAAACACACAGAAAACAACATAAAATAAGAAGCAATGAAAAATAACACCACCAATCAATGAAACAAACGGGCGTCGATAATGAATCTACCAGAAAAACCTTGGAGGGGGGCTGATGTGGTTGCCAGATTAGAAAGGGTATTTTATGTGCACATAAATGATATTATGAGACTTCCTTTTTAAAAGTCTAGGGGTGAGGTGTATCCTGTGCTTTACCTAGAATTAGAAGAACTCCTACGTATGTAAACTGTACTGGGACAGTAAGACAAGTTCGTCACAAATACCAGTAATAGCCTCTCTGCATCAGCAGATTTCTTTTTAAGCACTATTCATTTATCCTTTGATCCCCAGCAGTCTCTGACAGCTGACTATACAGACACGCAGGGATGCAGATAAGGTTCAAGTATCAGGTTTTACGAGTCACAGGCTTGTTTCCAGGTGCTAGATATGTGAAGCCTGTGGCCTTATTTTAGTGAATTTTCAAGAGACAGACATACATGGTTAAAACAGCTGTATTCTTTTATGATTGCAGTTACAAGGGGGGACAGACAGGGAATGTAGACCAGGAGGATTCTGGGTTACGAGTTCATCAGGACTGGAGCCTCCCTAAGGTGACCAGGAAGCCCAGCCTGCCACTCGGATTCTCCAAAGAAAAAATAAATGAACCCCCAATATAATGAAGATTTGCCAGGTTGACTAACAGATCTGGATTACTCAGTCCTTCGGGGAGAAAATTATGATCAATTGCCTGAATCACATTAGTGTTGTCTGTACATGTTCACTTGTTGGAGCAAATTCTGTGTGTTATGCACCCCATGAAAATTACATTACTATAAAAGTCGCTATTAACAAACATAAGACACCCCTTTAAGCTCGAACAACATGATGAGAAACGAACTATGAAAAGAAGCTGTCAGCGTCACCGTCACCCGTCTTAATGAAATTGCACCAGAGCCTGCTACTATTCATTAGGGAAGTACCTAAAACCTCATCACAGGAGGGAAAAACCTCTGCCATATACAATATATATTCAAGAAAAACACATTAAAAAAAAAAAAAATCAGATTTGGTGTGTGCCATAGTTTCTGCCTTGATTCCATTAAATTGCCTTTAAATAATGTGGTATTAATTCTGTAAAAGCTGTAAACACTTTAATCCTAAGGCATAATTTGGCCAGTGAAAACAGGCTTGTTTCTGTTAAATGAGAACATCTGATCCAATTCAACTCCCCATCTGCAGGTGCAGAAGAAGCGATTTAATTCACCCATTAACCTGTCAAGGTTTTATTAAAAGAAAAATGCATTTCTCCCACCTTCTTGATCCTTCCAAAAAAAAAAACTGCCTATACAACTGTAAATCATCAAGACCTTGAAATATTTTATAACCTAACCCCTTCCCTCTTAGAATTTGACAAAAACGCAAGAAATTTGTGTTGAAAATGTAGGGTCATAAATCCAATCGTTGACTTCTGTTCACCCACATGTCCACACTCTGATGTTTCAGTAACACCTTCTGGTACAGCACACATGTAAAAGAGACCTCACTGACACCGAAAACAGACGTCTCCTTTAGCACAGCCTGTTTGAGCAGCTGGCATCCTGGATTCATCTTTATCTGACATCTGCCATTTCTTTCTGTGTGTTGGTGATAGTCTGGCGAGTTCATTTATGAAAACCCTCTCGCACTTGCACTTACACTCACACATCCTTTGCAAACAAATCTCTTCATAAATTAATTACAAATAAAAACAAACTCCCGATTCTTGGTTTATGGTATTAATAATGATGATGACCTCATATAAACGTTAGGAAAGTGCTGTGGATAATATCAGAGGCTGTCTTGTTTAGTTTTGATCAAGGCACTTTCCAATATTGTTGAGAATAACCAGAATAGAATAATTACCTATTTAATATCTGTGTCCTTTGGATGAGTACAGGATAAGATATCATTATCCCTTTTTAAAATTATTTTTTAATTGTTCATTTTCTTTTCTTTTTTTCTTAAAATTGATGGTTTTACTCTGATGTAATTGGAAACAGGGACTTTTTCCAGTTGCAACAAATTCTTGTGTTACAGTACTGTATTCCTATGGCAAAATGTGAGTTCCTGGGAGGAGAATAAATGGCTCGAAATCGATAAGTGCTCCCGTAGCGAGAGCTACACTCACTGCAGATTCCAGATGCTCAACATTCTTGACATCAGTATGGAAAAATTTACTGTTAGTCTAGAGAAATTTAATATCACCATTCTTGTCATATCCCTCATAGCTACATTATTAGGACAGGTCTGTGGAAGCAATAACCCCAAGTTAAATGATACAAAAATATGGAGCCTGCGTTTCATTATTGTTGCTGATTATAAAACAATTACCTTGTTTGAAATGAGGAGCATAGGATGTGAGGGACCACAAAAATCACACACCTTCATTAGTAAGAAGATCTGGTAGGGGATATTGCTGAAAGCTTTTTCTTTTGTACCTTTTTTTTTCATTTTGCTGCGGTTCCGTGCTATAGATGCAGGTCAATGTCTTATTTTTTCAATATTGCAGTGGGGCAATAAACAAGAACGGAGTGTGCAGGTAAGGCCCAGAACAACACTGTAAACTTGTATAGGCCTAATAAAAAAGGGGACAGCTGCAATTTATTAAAATTTCCCCCAGTCAAAAAGTAAGAGGCATCAAAGGGATCACACTAATTTAGGCTTTGAAATGCCTTGTATGGATTACTGCCATCAGCTTAAAAAGATGTAGCCGCTATCCCGTATGCTGGTTCCAAGAGCAGGAATGCCGTGGCAATGTTAATGCCAACCTGTTTTGTGACATATGGGGATTCTATATTCAACACGTATGATAAGCTCATGGAAAATCAGGGCTGCTTGTGTGAGAGTAGGAAATAGGAAAGGGGAAATAGATTCATGATTTTACATTTTATTTTTTACTTCAAGAAAAGATCGTGGTCAAGATGCGCTGGAGAAAGCATGTGTTGGAGAAATGTGTTAAGTAATGGAGAGACAAGGGAACAGGGAGCCCAGCAGCACCAATCTCTTACATCATGTAGGTATGTAGGCATGAGGCTCAGGTGTGACAGATACTAATTCCAAGACAGAAAGAGGGCTGAGGGAGCGTTAGAGAAACATTTTAATACTGGCTCAAAGAAATTGTATAATTACATAGAATTATGTCATTAAACAATTATATTATTAAATTATTAGATACTTTCAAATATAATGTAGCAGCTGTGATTAATCTTAACCTTGGTGAAATGGTGACAATAAAATGTTAATTATAAAAAATACATACATTAAAAATGCATAAATACACTGAAAATTGGGTCTCAGTGTAAGAGTAAATAATATTACAATGTGAGAATCGAAATACATACAGACATGCTCAAATTTGTTGGTACTCCTCCAAAAAAAACGAAGAATGCACAATTTCCTCTGCAATAACTAGAAACTGACAAACGTTATTGGCATCCACTCGGGCTGGGCAATATGACAATATACATCGTTTGACAATAGAAAAACGTCTATCATTTCATATTATCGTTTATTTCGTGGTGTCGCAAATTCCACTCTTTACACCAATATTTTTCGTAATTTGCGTTCTTCACGGTTTTTCCACACGTGCCGGATGCAGGTAAGAAATGTGCATCAGAAACACAGACAGACATGAAGGAGAGTGAACTGACACAGAATAACCAACATAACCAAAAGATACTTTAATGCACTAGCGCACACATTTATTATTATTATTTTTATTATTATTATTTTATTTTTTCATTATAATTATTATTATAACTATTTTGTATTAACACATGCTGTACCGTTAGTAGAATCGAAACTCGACAGTCAGAAGAAATGTACCTGTCCAGCAGATGTTAAATGTGCCACTATAAACCTGGCTGTGGTAAATTTACCTGAATCTAGGGCTGGGCAATATGGCCAAAAATGTTATCATGATAAATTATTTAATATCAGTCGATATCGATAATTATCGTGATAAATGTCAAATCATTATTTCTTTCAAGTTTAAAGGCTGATTTTTGCTCCTGAGTGAAAGTTGAAGAAACCAGACAGTTAATTGTGGTTTTAAACTATTCTTTATGTTCAGAATATGACAAACACTTGCCAAACAGTGGATCTTTTCACAAATCTGAGGTAGAACATTCAGAACAATTATAATGATACATCTTTTTTCAACCTAAAAATATGCATGAGTAAAATTAAGTATAATACTTTTTCATTCCTTTTTCCTCAACAAAATAAATATCTAATAGAAAAATTAAATGCTGCAGTGTGATATAGCACACATGTAAGACAGCTCAGACCGTTTTATTTATTGACATTATCCTTTAAAACCCTTAAAAACTTCAAAGAAATCTTAATTCTGGTCAGCATGCCAAGCCCTTTTTACAGACGGTTTGAAACATTTTGTAAACGTTTTAGGTGACATTAACAATGTAAACAAAATAAATTGAAGACAAATCTCAAATGTGGACATTATCTTCTGTACAAGTTTTAAACAAGCAAAGCCATTACCCATTACGGGCAAGAAAGACAAGTCTGTCCACAGGCTCAGGTTTAATCGTGAAATGTGTATTTTGTTTCAGCTATAACTTGCCCTGGTTAAGGGCATCTGCTAAGTAAATTAAAAATAATATGCAAGTGTCGTTTGCTGTAGTAAGAGTAACAAATAAGTTAAGGGAGTCAAGTTGTGCCATTTAAACTACATATCTACTAGCACATATCATGATTACAATAATAACAATAGCAAATATTTTATTGTTGCACATGGAAACGTTTTCTTACAGTAACATAATGCGTGTCTGAATATAATGTTGTCTATACACGTTTAGCTCTTCTTAATATCTCATAACAGAAAAGTGTATTTATTACGCTGTCTCCAATCATGTAAAGCAGAAATAATAAAATAGACGCAGAAGTCCTCCCACATCAGGCTCTATCGCTTGTAGTGTTGTTTTCGGCCTTTGTTTTTAAAACGAAACAAACCAAACACACAATCGTTCTGCTCCTCCCACAAAAAATGAATTTCTGACAACAGCCAGGTTTTACAGACAGCTCTGGGGCGGCACGGCGCTTCAGCCAGTGGTCCGAGGCGCGAGTGTTTTTTAGTGGGCGTGTACCTCTCCACGTGCATATTGTCACTTCTCCGCAAGTTCCAGCTGCGTCGAAGAGATGAATTGGACAGCTGTACCGAATTATTCTATATCGACATTATCGAAAATGTATCTAAACGTCTTTATATCTTTATTGAGGGAAGCAATTACCTCGATAATTATTGATATTGATTTATCGCCCAGCCCTACCTGAATCTATACCATTTTACAGCGCATGTTTTACAGCGCACTTGCGCTGTGTGTTGCATTCTGCATATATTTACCATGACAGTCTGCATGTAGTATTTGTTAGTTTTGCATATTTATTGATTAATGAAATACTTGTAGTTTGAATGTCTTTGGTCTTATTTTGTAGCTTCATGGGATACAATTATGGGATCCTCAACCTAATATTTAGTTGCACAACCTTTAGAGGCAACCACTGCAATCAAGTGTTTTCTGTAGCTCTCAATGAGACTTCTGCACCCATTAACAGGTAGTTTGGCCCACTCTTCCTGAGCAAACTGCTCCAGCTGTCTCAGGTTTGATGGGTGCCTTCTCCAGACTGCAAGTTTCAGCTCTTTCCATAGATGTTTGATAGGATTCAAATCAGGACTCATAGAAGGACACTTCAGAAGAGTCCAATGTTTTGTTCTTATCCATTCTTGGGTGCTTTGAGCTGTGTGTTTTGGGTCATTATCCTGTTGGAGGACCCATGACCTGCGACTGAGACAGAGCTTTCTGACACTGCGCAGTACATTTCGCTCCAGAATGCCTTGATAGTCTTGAGATTTCATTGTGCCCTGCACAGATTCAAGGCACCCTGTTCCAGGCAAAGCAGCCCCAAAACATAACCGAGCCTCCTCCAAGTTTCACTGTAGGTATGGTGTTCTTTTCTTTTAAAGCTTCATTTTTTCTTGTCTGCGAACATAGAGATGATGTGACTTGCCAAAAAGCTCCAGTTTTGACTCATGTGTCCAAAGGACATTCTCCCAGAAGGATTGTGGCTTGTCAATATGCATTTCAGAAAATTCCAGTCTGGCTTTTTTATGTTTTCCTTTCAAAAGCGGAGTCCTCCTGGGTCTTCTTCCATGGAGGACACTTTCGCTCAAAAAGCGACAGATGGTGCGATCAGAAACTGACGTACCTTCAGCTTGGAGTTCAGCTTGCATCTCTTTGTCAGGAATCCTTGGATCTTTTTCTGCCATTCGCACTATCCTTCTGTTCAATCTGGGGTCGCTTTTCCTCTTGCGGCTGTGCCCAGGGAGGTTGGCTGCAGTCCCATGGACCTTGAACTTCTTAATAATATTTACAACTGTTGTCAAAGGAACATCAAGCTGCTTGCAGATGGTCTTGTAGCCTTTACCTTTACCATGCTTGTCTATTATTTTCTCTGATCTCCTCAGACAACTTTCTCCTTTGCTTTCTCTGGTCCATGGTCAGTGTGACGCACACAATGATACCAAAAAGCACAGTGACTACTTTCCTCCATTTAAATCAGCTGAATGAAGCATTATTTCAATGAGCTGTAAGTGTACCAACAAATTTGAGCACGTCTGTACATACACATTTTCTTCAGAATACTCAATTCACTGCAGAATAGATTACACATTGTTTACATTGACTTTAACAGTTTCTAGTGTGTGGAAGAGTGTTAATAGCTTCATGCCTGACCAGACAAATATCTAGAACAACAGCAAGACTAGTGAAACATACCCTCTGAAGATGCTCCAACACCCTGATCTCTCTCTTTTAAGGGATTTAAAACACATGCTGTATGTCCTTTCCAACTACTAAATAACTCCTTAATGTAGTTCCAAAATATGTATTATTTAAAAATAAAAATAAAATAATGTACATCTCAAGCTAACCGCTAAGACAATCTCACCACAGTCCCTAGGTTAATATGTTGTATGACAGTTTTCCAGCTTTTAATTGTTTTTTGGGATATTTTTTTCTACTATTTGGTTCAATTTATTGGATTTTAAATTTGCAAAATTAATTTTCTAAAGCGCAGGGCACCAATTTAATAAAGTTTCTCCTGCTGAGAATAAATTAACTGTGTACCAGTAAAGCACATAGAGTACAGAATGAGAAAACATTGTGGATTTCGATAGAAAGTATGTGTATAATGAGCAATTTAATAAGACTACTGTACATAAAAGTTAAATTGTGGCATTCAAAATGCTCATGGGGGAAAAAAATATATACGATTACAGAGTAACAAGAAACATATTAAGTTCTTTTTTCTTTTTATCCAAGCTCATTAAGCTGCTTAAACATCTTATACAATGTCCTCAGCATGAAAAGACTGCTGTTCTTCTTTCCCGAGTACATTCTTGTATTATTTCAACATTATGTACTTACGCGTTAAGTTCCCTTTTTCATTTTTTTTTTAACACATTGTATATATTTATCAAAGTTATATTTACAGAAAAGTGTTTGGGCCCTTGTTGACCTTCATTATTTTAATGTCATCCTCTGCTCTGAACAAATAAATGTTAATCATCTGAAAATGCTCAATTGTTTAAAGTTTTTTTTGACCGTCAATAACAAGAGATCTTCAATTCCTTACAGGATTGCTTTGGAATGCACTCAATGCCAGTAATTGCTTCAAATTATTATAATAGTAATTGTAGGTCTGGGTTAATACTTGGTCCGTATTAATTTCTACAGCAGTTACGTAAGCAATGTGTAAATCCAAAGTCAAATATTTTCATCCCTATATAAATAAATATTATTGTATAATTATTTTCTTTTGAAGCGAGGAAGAAACTTGACCAGTTGATTCCTGTACTGTCCATCTAATTTCCCTTAATAAGAAATCAGCTGTGTTTGGTGCTCTTTTATTCCATGGTCATTCACAGACAGAGGTAAGAGGAGGAGGAGGTTTGAGCATTTGACAAGCAGCCCCCAGTCACTGAGCGCTTACACAAACACTTTCACAGAACATATCCTTCCCCTCAGACATTGTGTGGAATATTTGGAACGATGCTACAGGACGTGGGCTTTGGAAATTGTTCTCCTTGTTACAAACTCAGATCTGTGCAGTGTGAATTTGAGTAACAGAAAGAGAATTGTCAGTATTACATTCTATTGATCTCTCTCCATTGATATGAGTCACGAATCACAATAATTAATACACACTTCCCTATTACTTGCAAAAGGAGGGGGGAGATTGTTCCTCCTGCAGTTCCACCAGATCTGAACCTCCCAGACTGACAGGGAGGCTAACAGAGAGGAGGGAAACACTGGACGCTCACTCGGGTTCAGTGTAAATACAACAGCGTTCCTTGAAAGCTTCCATTCGTACCAACAACACCAAAGCCATGGGGCTCGAGAGTTCACTGTACCTGTGTCATTTCCAGGTCCTGTTGATAGCGCCGGCATGGTTCCTGCCTGTGGAATATCACACAGGAATGTCAGAGTAACACTATAGCCAGAACGCAGGGATCAGATTCGGTTCAACCACACTCGGCCAAGTTGTCTTCAGGAAGATTTATGCCATTGGCAGACGCTCCCTAGAAAGAACAGAAATTGAATTAACAATACAGGACAACAGTGTTCCTACTGTATATTTTTAACAACAGCTACGATGTAGTCTTTAGAGAGAATATGCAATAATATATGCACTGGTTTGAAATTAGAAGATGACTTTGCAGAAAAATACTTGATAATCTGGGAACAATATTGGATGTAAAAGCTTACGTTCCTCCCTCTTCACAATATTCACACTGGCATAGTGAAATTACCTACTTCTATGAATGGTCAAAGAAATCCTGGATGTGAAAATCCTTCTACATTGCTTTAAATAATTCCTTGATTAGATAAATAATTCTCAATTACAAAGCTTAAGAAAAAGGTCAGGATCTATTATTATTGTTATCATTAATAATAAATAAATAAATAGATGTCTTTCAGAACAACTTAAGCAGGGTGCTGAAACACTAGGAATAAAGGGTCTTCAAAGTTTGACCTTTGACCTCTGAATCTTAGCCAGCATCTGCAGGTGGTGCTACTGTATCATGGCTAATTTAGGACGTCTGTTCTACCACAGTCCAGAGAGGCCCAGCCCCGACTCCGAGTCACAGCACTTCAGACGTGCTTTTGTCGAAGTGTGAATCAAAGTGCTTCAGACAAGCTTGCACAGCCCCCCCACCAACGGCCCCCAGTGGCCTGCTGCTCATCACCGTCTCCACACAGCTGCTATGACTCGTACAGCGAGCGCTGCGTAGCCCCCCTCAGCCGCCACACTTCTCCCTCTGCCCCGCACGCCACTCCGCTCCCCGCACCGCCTCTCCCGCGGCTCCCCAGCACGCCGTCCATCACCCCCGTGCATCCGCCTGTCAGGACACATCGGCCCGTCCAAGACTCTCCTATCCATCAGCTGGAGCTACACTTCCAAGAATGCTTATCCATCTCAGCATATATATCGTGCGGCGCTCCGTGAGTGCCTGTCAAAATATAGCCCAGCTGTGGGATCCAAGAATAGCTATCAAGGAAAAGAGCTACTGTTCCAAACAGACCCACCTGTCAGACTGATCTCTCGCAAACCAGGGCTTTTTGAGGAAGAAAGTGTACGCACACGCACATGGACATACATACGCACATGCACGCACACACATGGTAACCTTTTTAAGAGACCTTTTGTCAATTGACTTTCCTACAGTCTTACATTACAAACAAACCAGATTCAATCTTATGCACCATATGAAAAGTTCCATGCTAGAGGTCTGGAAGGTGCCCAGTTGTGTTGGATTTTAGACTAAATGCAAACTCAGTGAACCACAAGATGCCTTTTATTTGGCAAACCACAAGAAAGGTTCACGATTCCTGGTCTATTCTGTGATGGACAGTGGTCCCTAAATGTTGTCCTGGGAAGCCCTTTATGTAGGTTTTCAATTAGTTGCTCCAGAATTAACCCCAAATCATTAAGCCAAGGATTGTGCAGTTAAGCGACAGGGTTCAGCAGGGATGGAAACCAATACAGTGAGCCTAGAGCTGGAGACCAGTTTTCTAAGGATTCCTTACCAATTGTCATTGTTAGAGTTCAATGTGTTGTCATCGTTAAGCCCTGTTACAATAAACAGCAATCGGAAAAAACAACTCAGCCTGGAAGAACCTGATAGACTTATTAATAACACAGCTTCTCATTACGGGCCTGTCATGGGATATTTCACACACTGAGCTCCAACGGCAGGCACTCCAGTGCAAACCAGGGACATCATGGGACCTTGTTATATAAGAGGAAACTGGTGTGCGGTCATCTGATTCAGTACGGCCCAAGGCAGTCTGCTTTTACTCAACCAGCCGATGGATTGCAGATGATGCGGTACACAATGTAAAACAATTGAAGACCCATAGTACAGGGAATCTAATTACATGTTGCATTTGGAAAGACAATACTACTAATACAAAAAAAAAAAAAAATGTAACCAATACCAAAACCAATACCATAAAGCATAATCTGAACTCTACTAGAAACTGGCAGTTCAACACTTAAAATTACAAACATACAAAAAATGAAAGAACTAGCACTGGGAAATTAGTTGTTTAAGAGCAAATAATATATACATAAATACATACTCTATCTTTCTGTATATTTATATTGGTTAGCACTATTGCAGCAGTTGAGCTAGGCTGGACATGTGTCTGTCTTACCCATCATGCACCTGAGAATTCTCATAGAATGACAATTGAAAACTCTGCCTTCTCCATACAAAACTATTTAAAAAATACAAACCTATAAAACCATTAAAACTCAGCTCAGCATTGTAAAGGGTGAGTAGAATATTTTCTTTCATCTGTTAGGATGTGGGGGGGGTCAGGTGTTTCTTATAAGGGAACGATAGCTATGGCAGAAGGTAGTATGGGATCAATTTGTTTTGAATGCAAGAATACCAGCTGCTACAACACATCCTGACAGGAATGACCAAATATTCTGAAACTGTACGCCAATCCATCTTTCCATAAAAAATCGAATATGAAGCCAGAAACCTCAGAGCAGTATCAAGTGCACCCAAGATGTCTACAATTCCCAATGGCCTCTAACAACTATCCTGAAAAAAATAAAAGTAAAAACCAGAATCTTTCTGAAATACTATTATTCCAGTTGTGCCTTACTTCTGTATATCACACACTATCATATTTTAGAGGAATTTGCCATGTGGAAAACTGAACAGCAATGAAAGGTATGTTTGAATTTCCACCAGGCCCTTAGTCACCTATTAGACTACCGTGGTACCAACGACATCTAGTGGATTCACACACAACTGCAGTGAAGGATTTCAAGCAGCTGTGTACAGACAAATAAAGATACATTAACATGTTGTGAAAAACACAGAAAATGTTTTGTCTGAATCAACGCAATACCATAGGAAAGTAATTATTTCAGAAAGAAAACAGACCGGCCAGACTAATATGAACCTTCTTTCCATTTTAAAAACAAGCCTGCCATGTGGGTGGAACTCACAGGATCCCAGCTGGTAGCCACCTATGGAGGAGCTATGGAAAATCAGGTCTTTCATCTGACATTGAAAGGAGCATACAGCTCCCTCGCATCCCTTAAAAGAAATGGGTCTCGTGAGCCTAATGAATTACAGCTAAAACGTTTAGCTCGGAGGCACCTAGATGCTCCCCATCCGGTGCAGTGAAGTGAACCTTACAGAGGACACCACACACTATAAAATTATAAGAAAAAGAAAAAGAAAAACATTAAACAGCCCTCTATCAACTTAATGTGCTCCACCGACAATAACTGTACTATAAAGCTGTAATTGATTGTGGACAAGGCTTCTCCTTCCATGAGATTTACTAATGGTTTAGTGAGGATTTGATGTAGCGGACTACAGAATGAATACATTTCTCTGGAAAAGACAGGATTATTCTTGACATCCTGGCACTTCACCATTGTTCAGACATTTGAACAGGAAATATGTCACAGGACTGGCAGAGTTCAAAACTAGAGGGAGCCACTGATTTAATCCATCTCAACAACTGTGTAGTGTGTTCTGCACACAGGATATCGCCAAATGTAAATGCCCCATGCTTACAGTGGAGATGGCCGAAGCAATGCATGTCAAACTGCACTACTTGAAAGTCTCACATTGAACTTGATTTTTTTTTTTCCATAATGAATTAATAATTAATGAATAGCTCTCTCTCAAACAAGAAATAGCAGCAACTGTAAAACACATGAGCACAATAAACATTATCATGTAAAAGTGCATTTTCCACCCTCCAAAATATTATATTCCCTTCTTTGAAAAAGGTAATAGAAACTGGTCTAAATATAGCAAGAAAGTAAAAACAAGTTATCACTGTTCTTCCACTAGGTGGCACTATTACTGCACTGAAGTTATCAATTAGGTACAGAGTACATTTTGGTGTAAGTAGAAGACTAAAGGGGATGGGGACCAGGGCATTTATTTACCTATATCCATTAACTGTGTCTAAATAAGTCACCTGATCTGTCTGCAAAAACTTTTTTTTTTTTCTGTGTGTGTATGTACAGTATATAAGGGAATGTGTATGCCTGGACTAATGTGCCACACGCATGGGCTGTTAGTGTTAATAAAAGTTTGAGTGACAATTCAAAAAACAATCAAAATCATGCCAGTAATAAGAACTGCAATGCTTTCATGTTGATGTTTGACATTTTCAGTAAGATTTAATATAAACACATTTAAAACATTTTTCTGAACTGAGAACTGATAATAAAATGTATTAATAGTATGCAACTGTTTAAGTCTCTCAGGTAAATATGAATGAATGCTTATTTCTTGAATGTCTAGTTAAAAATGTGATCCTCTTAAGATACCAACCGAAAGCTAGGTTCTCAAGCACTTAAATTCCTAATTAAATTAAAATAAAAGCTATATTTAACACATATATTATATATATAACAGTTTCTAGGTCATTAGTCATTCTTTGACAACCCAATTGTGAGTTTTTTCCTTTTACAACAAAAATCACTATAAATAGTGTTATAGCTATACAGACATAGGAAGTATGCACACTTGTTTTAAAATGGAAAACTCTTATTCCTAAAACATACATTTAAAGTTGGTACTTGAAGACTGCATTTGTGGAAAAAAATAATACTGAATAAAACCTTTCTTCATTCTGCTTAACATCGGCTTGCCAAAGTGACACCCTGTCCAATCCTATTACTCTGGTGATTTTGTACAGAAGACAGATTCAAGTTTGTTTAACAAGAACATGCCAAAGGCCCAGAATTTTTATTTAAGTTTACACAGGATTGGTGTTCACAAAATAAATCCACCAGGCAGATCTGTGTAATGTTCTTTACTTGGCACAGAAAAGGAATATTAGGATTTTGTGCTTATTGACATGAAATCCAGCGTGCAGATGATACGACTACATTGGTTTAAACTGAACGTGAAATCCAATCTTAGAAAGCAGTTAAAACATAAATACATACATACATATACACATACATAGGTATAAATGACTTGACAGTTTTAAAGGGATGGAGTACATTACTGGATTTGTCAGCCCCTTGGTGCGATTTAATTATAAAAATGTATGAAAAGATTATGAATTATGAAACAAAACATAAAACAACTTGGCAGTTTTGGGATTCTTTTCTTGTACCCTCGATGCATATAATTCCAAACCAACTATCAATAGCATGAAATATTTGTATTTAAATTAATGTGAAGTATTTAAAGAATCTGATTATGAAACATTCACATTCAGAATATAATTTTTTTTTGAGCAGACTGAAATGTGTGGCTTTAATTCCAACAACACTGCATTTGTTATGAATGTGGGTCCTGTTATATTGACAGGATGCTCAACGAAACAGGCTTCTCCCTAGACATTCAAAGGGCAAGCACAGATTTGCAGTCATCCCTTATAAAATTGCTTCCATTAATCCTCAGACCGCTATAGTCCAGTGTATTATGACTTTGTTATTATTAACTACAGGTTACAGTCTTCGAGCTGTAGCTTTATTGCAGGTACATTTATGACCCCAAATCAAAATTACCTGTGTATTCTATGTTTCCCTTTACTCCTAGAATCTGTGTGTCACAATTTCCAGTTAACAATGTTCATAGTTACTCTTTCAGGTTACTTATGTTTGTTTCTTTCATTTTTAAATTCGAGATGGGGGGGAAAATAAAAGTTCCCAGTGATACTTTTGTCTGTCTACAGCCAGGACTGTGAATACATCTCTCAACCAAGGCATAACCAACTTGTTCAACTCCATCTGAGCTGCAGATAAACCAAGCAAAACATATCCCAAGCCGGATTACAGAAGCATGGCATACAGTTTGCCCTGTCAATTCTATATCCCATAAGCTATTGCTTTTTCAGCAATAGCTTCCCCCTTGCTTTCCAGGCTCCTGAGTCTCCTCTGCCTTTTGCCACCAAAATGAAGACAGGCTTATTCAAAAGGGACACTTTAGTAGAAAGATTACAAATTACAAGAAAAAGGACATTGAGAATTGAAGAAAAAAAAAAACTATATATAACCCATGTATAGCAACCATAGTTCACAAGATGCAATCAAAACAAAATGGTTATTAACTGGGTGGATGCAGAAAAGCATATTTTCAGTAAAGCGCTTAATGTTTTTTTCTCTCTCCAAGTTTCCACAGTTCCTCTGAGTGGCGGTATGGTACTGTTGTATTGCAAGGCTTTTTCGTGTCATGAACTCTTGTTGATTTCATTAAACTGAGAAGAGTATTCCAGCTGCCACCGAGGCGGGAACCCATTAGGGAAGCAAAGAGTGGAGGAAGCAACTTCAAATTATGTGGGGGAATCATCTGAAAAGCTCACTGACAATGTGCAGCAATAAGAGGCCTGTCCTGCTGCTATTGCTCGGTCTGCAGAAGTTAGAGAGGGCATGAACAACTCCTGCTAAATATTGATTAATGAACTGAACACCAGAGCCACAAACAGTTTAAACCTCATGTGGATTAACACATGAAAAGATATTAAATGAAAATGTAATAAAAAAATGGTGGTGAAGTGTGGAAAGGGATACTCAGCTAGGTATTCAATCTATTTTCAGAAGCCTTCATTCATACATTTTGGCTGATCTATTTAATTCCCAAACACCACATGACCCAAAGGTCACGATCTCTGGTAAGCACAGGTGGTGTTTAAAGGAGATATAGGAGAAGTCCAGGGCTTATATTAATCTGTTCCATTGAGTGGAAGTGCATGACAAAATGGCTGAAACCCACAAAGCCATGTGTAATTGGTTTACAAATATAACTCCTCATTCTGGAGCGCTGAACATAGACGCTTTATAAACAAAAGTATCAGTTAGAATATGTCGATCTTCAAACTCACATTCGTTACAAGCCTTCTACAGCATAAAAGCACACTCGTGTAACTAAAACCTCCAATGACTACATACACACACACACACACACACACACACACACCTACAAAAACACTGTTGATTTCAGCCTTGGTGTCATATCTGGTCATGAGGTGTGAGAATCTACCATCATATAGTAAGTGGATGTTGTCTTTCTTGGTATCTGACCCTGCCGAACAGCTAAATTAGGAGGTGATGGCTATTGCAGTTCACACACCTGTTCAAACCTGTAACTCTCCCTCTTTCAACAAGTCTTCCAAACATCACGATCAGCTCCCAGACAAGGCCCTCATGCTCCTGTGGAATAAAAATAAATATATCAGTGAGCGAGGTCTTCAGGTCTCCAGAAACCACTGCAATACAATTTAAAATGGTGTTATCTATATTCAGGGTCTCTGAAATGTCAATATGGAGGCCACAAGCTGGGCCACACAAAAGAAAAAAAGTTAAACTGATAAAGGTTTATAGAAAAAAAACAAATACAAATTTAGGGACTAAAAGTTCTACTAAGTCTGTGTTTTATGCTCTTGTACTTAATTTAATATATTTTTTAAATGCGGTAAAATACAACATGAGATTAAATTGCAGCATGCTGGGCTAGCCAAGGGGTGTCAGCGCGTCTCCCTCTCTGGTGATTTGGCCCAGTGACCTCATCTGAACACCAGCCCCGCCCTCCCAAAGATGTGAACCGGTAATTCCACCTCTTGCCAAGCATTTTGTTATTTAAAGCAATCCATGGACATGAAAGAAAAACAACAAAAAAATGCTTGAATCACATCCTGCAGTTCCAGAAAGCCACGTATTTCCCAACTGCAGAAACACTGCCGCACTTTGTACATTCGCAAAAAGGGAAGGCTCTTATTGTGCGGGGACAAGTCAGGATTCTTTAAACGTCGCAATGCTCGAGTTTTATTTCCTGGTCTGTTCTACATACAATTGTCCCACTAATTGATTTAATGTTGTACAGCAAAACATAATTTAATGCATCATCAGGCCTCATTAAAGAAAAAGCATTGAACACTAGCTCTGAAAAGCCCTTCAATCCAGCAATGTTAAAGTCCTATTAAAATTAAACCTATCCCAATTGTATTACATTTGAAGAGATTAGATTTAGCCTGCCTGCTTCCAATCAATTGGCATTAAAAGGTGCTTGAATTATTTTACCCAGACTTCCATCTGATCATATGCCCAGTGTTAAAACGAGTCTCATTCCTGCGGAGAAGCAGGTAACAATAATCCTCGTCCTTGGCCGGCTACAGTATCATTGTGGGCGCCTTGTTGCTGGGTAACCATCATTCTGTTAAGAGCTACCTTGTTCAGCACTTGAATGTGGTTTGAATTTAACACTAACATATGCGTAAAAGAGCCAGTAAACAAAAAGGAATACATAGATATGTAAAAATGCAGAGAGCTCTAAAAAGTTGCTTTTACCTATCATAGTCATAAATTAGGCGTAGGCATTTTTCCATTTCAGCCTACATGGTCTTTTTACATGGGAATACAAATCCTAATCCTTCCTTCAATGAAAAAGCCTTTCTCTGGCAGTGCCTGTTAATCCATGGTTATCCAACCACATTTTGGCTTGAAGAATAACACCTGGGTACGGCCTAGTCCAATGATAAAAAAATAAACAACCATAGAAACATTCCTTCTAGAAGATGCTTATCAAGAATGCCTGAAGTTTTTACCAACCATCAGTTGCAGCGTGGGACAAACCAGCAGAACAAGTGCACAGTTATGTAGCATTGCCAAGATTAGACCAGGGACAATACATTTTGTATGCAGAGTGGTTGAACCAGTGCCTGCACAAACATTACAAAAAAACAATTCTTACACCTAATGGATAAGCAGAGCAAGAGGAAAAACTGGTCTCTGTGCCACTGACAACAACAACCCAGGATGCAAGTTTAAGAAAGAACACAGCTTCATATTAGCATGCAAATATCATATAGACTAAAGAATGCCCTATTCAATACAAGTCCAGCCATACAAGGTACAAATTAGATGTGCAGTAGTAAATGTTAAACCATTTAAAAGCAAGAAGGAAACTAATGAAACCCTCATTTGAACTACAACTTCCAAGAACCCTTGGGCTCTTGCAGAATTGTCAGTTAGTCAAGCGCTCCTGCCGACACTGCAGCAGCACTGAAGTAAAGTGTGCAAATGCTGCACCCTATGCACACCATGCAGGGACAGATGCGTTTGGGAGTGGAGGGGTGACAACAGTTGACCTTCTTTATGGAAAGATCATAGCGACACCCCATCAAACCTCTAAGCAGTGTTGTTTAGGCCCAGGGATAGAGAAACTAAGATTGGCAGGGTCAAGTTACAGAGAAAGCCGCCACAGGCGTAGCAGCTTCGTGAACATGTCTCCAGCACAGTAATTTAGCAGGAGTTTGCCAGTGACTAGGAGTGTTCGAGCAGTCTTGGACAAACTCCTGATGATGTGCTGCAGACATGTTCTTGAAGCTGTTGTGCCTGTACTTATGTAGGTGTGTGTAGACAGACACTCAGACACACGTGTACATTTGTATGATTTAAGTATCTATATCTATGCATGTATGTAGGTATGCATGTATTGTATTAACATTTATATATTAACATTTTCACAGCCTCATCCAACTTCCCTGTGTGTACAGGTATAATGTTGATGTGTATATATGTTACTGCTTTGGCAATACCACAAATATTCATCACAGCAATAAAGCACCATTTGCATGAAACTGAACTGATTGGGGAAAATCAAAATCAAAAAAGGAACAAAAACAGAAACATTCACTTAAACGTCCTCATCCTGCCGAGAATAATTTCCTTAATAATGCAAGTAGGCTGCCTTGCTTAGTGCATACCTCCCACTTCTTTCCCTTACTGCCCCTCTAGTCTGGGATGCTTACATAAATACAGCCTCCCAGTCAATTTCACCCCCTGGGTCCCTGCCTGCCTGAAGTGAGAACCTTCCTCATTAGATTCTTCTGGGCCACATGCGTCACTGTGCAAGAACCAGGGCCCAAAACAATCCCTGCAGCAAAGTGTCGAAAACAAAGCTAAAACCGCCTTGTCGGGGTCGGGTGTCGTGTCATGGGCTACATATCGAATTTAGATCACAGCATGAGAACGGGTGATACCATGGCAGCACAGCATTATTCAGCTAACACTGCAGGGTCTGAAGTATTACCCCAGGATTATTGTTCTCATTACAATTAGGACTTGCATGGCATATGGACAACATTTAAATTTTCAGATCATTCTGTGGGGCACGTCCGCCCCGTCACTAAGCCGGGACGAGTTGCATTGACAGCAGCCCACTGAGGAGAGCTCAGCTGCCTGCTCATTGTCCACATCAGAGGTTTTTGTCTGTCCTCCTGACTGCAGGGCAATTTCCACTCGGGCCCGCTCCACACCTGCCTCTGTCAGCTCACATAGTGGTCTGAGCTCTCATTCACAGAGGTGTCTAGATTAAGAAGTGTACAGGACTCCACCAAGGAATGAGAGATTGGCACAACATCCTTCTCAAGCTATTTCAGTTGACGCCTGCCACTGAAATGTGAGAAGTGCTTCAAGCGTGCAAGAGGCTGGCAATGTGAAAAACAGGTCTTATGCGCCAAAAACAACACTTTCAACCATTAAAAAAAACAAGTGCTTGCTGTAGGTTCAGGGCACTCAAGCAATCCGACCTTGTGCCATACTCCCATACTCTCACAATCCCGTAGGAGAAATACTCTGGAAATACAGAAACTTTCATATTTTAACTTTTTAACCTCCATGTCCATGGGTGGGGGATTTCCAGTTGCTCAAAAACAGCTTTGATAGTCGATTGACGTAGTTAATGTATCTAAGGAAATGATGCACCCACCGAGGATTAGAGAGACGGAGAGAAGCTGCTGGTCCTCTCCTGTCCTCGCCCTGCCTGGACACATGGAGAGTCCTAAAGACAGTGCTGGACACTACAAGAGGAGACTGAATGGCATGAACAGCTGATCAGGCTTCTCTCAAAAGTGAGAAAGCTCTACCTCCTCTCTGTATAGAAGGTAACTCTACTGGGCACTGTTTAAATACAGTAGCACTGGCAGGTAACATGAGTCCTGGCAGCGCTGTAGGGGACCAGCAGTTCTCCAACCAGTTCGATTCGTACTGCAGCTACAAGGTGAAAGTCTCACAGGAGTAAATAGTGTATTCTGTGCCAAAAAGTAGAAATGTATAACTAGGGAGCAGAACTGAACACCTGACACAGGAGTCAGTGGGGACATCTCCCGCATAGAATACCTCCATTTGTTTAATTGTTAAATATTCCTGCATGTGGGCAGCTGAAAACCTCAGGAGCGCTGCCAGAACCATGAACAGCCAATTTTTCTTTAACATTTGTTACTGTAAATTTACCGTAATCATTGGTGCCAGTATGTAACATTTCTGTAAATAAACACATTGTTCAATTCTCAAAAAACCCCACATAAAATAACGTATTGCAGTGCTTAGTTCTTTATCAAATGCATGAAACTTCTACAATAGTAAACATGCAGTGTTTGATCACCATTTCCCACAGTTTCGTCTGCCAAGTTTCTTACAATATCTGCTGCTTAGGAGACCCTGGGACTGCACAGACATTTTACTGTCCTCCACTTCCGAGACTTTGGACCCTACAACATTACACAAAGGCTTTATGGACGTGTGCTGACCCGACAGGGCATTTTTTGAAATCTTGTCTCACAAGGCTCAGTTTTCCTCTCAATCCCCCCAAAAAAAAAAACTGCTGCCCTAACAATGAAACCAAGTTTCACAATCCAAAGGCCTAGCTGCCACAGACAACCACTCACCCCATCCCTCCCAGTCCGGCTCCACCCCAGCATATCCTGTTTTTTAATCTAGCCGAGATGTCAATCACAATGAAAACACTTTATGGAAGTCATCATTTAAAAATATATTTTCTTCTTTAATCGTTTCCTGTTAGTTCCAAAAATCATTTAAAATTTGATATTTTAGTCGTTAATTAAGGCATGCTTTCCACACATCTATAAAGACACGTTTAAACCAAGCAATGAAAGCCTATGTAATTTGTGATTTTGCTGGCTTAAGCATTCTCCTCCTGACCTACAGTGCTGCAAAGTCACCGATTCCCCTGAGGGAAATATTTCATCCTTAGAGGGCAGCTTAGAGGCCAAGTGAAAGTGCTCAGCAGCACCCCAGCGAGCAGACACTAAAGATCACTGCTATAAACTAAAGATCACCCTGATTGGAAAACAGAGTAGGCCTTTCACAGAACTGGCATGGGAAGTCCTAGACTGAAAATGCTGCCAAGCCCTGCATTCAGATAAAATCTTCAGAAAATGTAATGGAGGGATTACAAGTCTGTTAAGGCACGGCAAGATTAGTCTTCGCTCACAGATGCATAAATCTGCTTTAATGAAATGTGCAATAAAGAATAAAGACCAATTCATCTGTAGTTCAAAGTCCACAATTTACTCTTTAAATCTACTTGATTATTCATTTTTAAGTTACACAGAATTGGCATTAGGTACTGTTAAAAAAAAAACAACAACAATGCAGGTCAATTATCCTGAAATGTTTCCGTTTCTTAAATAAAATAAAACCAAACCTCCCTGCCTCTCTTACTTTCTGAAATGCGGCCAGCTGGAACAGGTTTAATTCTGTAGATTGATACAGGTGTGCACTTCACAAAGAACTCAAAATCCATTGTCTGAGGAAAGTCATCATAAATATATAATGACAACAGGTGCAGAAGAGAAACTGTAGACTACAGTATGCTGTAACACTACTACAACCTGTACAAGTGCCATGCGATGGATGTCAAACCAACTGAACAGGATCTAATGAAGCAGTTGAGTGACAGGTTTGTGGTCTGACAATATCTGGATTCACAACAATTTTGAATGAGTCACCTTTTCTTTGATCCAAAGAAAGTCCAGCGGGACAATCAACCAGTCCTCTGAAAACAGCACCAAAGCAGTTCGGCACACTGCATGGTCTGATGTATCGACACAGTGTAAGCAGAGGCCGAAGTATTAAATCCTTCAATGTGATGTACAGTTCTGCTTAGGAGCTTGTATCATGCACAAGTACAACATCCATGCATACTACCTAACCTTGCTCCTAACGGGACACGGGTTCCATTCCAAAACCTGCAGAAGTTCAAAATAATTCTGTACAAGTTAAAGAAAAGTACCATCTACTGCATCACACAAGGGCATATGGTGCCATAAGTGACACTTTTGTATACAATTCGAAACACACAATTTGAGATATGCCACCATATGGCACTTGGCATCGGTTTCTTTTGATTGGCATCACTTACCATCGTCACCCAAAGGGCTAATGCTGAATAAATCAAGGAAGCAAGCCTTTATTGAAGTTATTACAGCATCATTCTGCAAGGGAACCTATTGCACTGGCTGCAGCCGTCTCCTTTCAGTAGCTCTCTGTGGACCTGGACTATTGTAATGCTCTTGGCTGTCACCATGCAGTCCACACACAGCAGCAGAATACCAATAAGGAACACTGGCCCGGGCTACCTCCCCCTTCCTGTCCTTCTCTGGGTAAACCATGAGCAAAGCAGCTAAGGAATTAGAACTCCCACACATACAGCAATATACAGTTCCTCATCAGCACATACGGTACAGTGAGAGAAAAAAGTATTTGATCCCCTGCTGATTTTGTACGTTTGCCCACTGACAAAAATGTTCAATCTTTTTCAACCCATTTTCAATGCCCTGGCTGAGGGAAAGAGGTTCTCACCCAAGATTTGACGGTACATGGCCCCGTCCATCGTCCCTTTGATGCGGTGCAGTTGTCCTGTCCCCTTAGCAGAAAAACACCCCCAAAGCATAATGTTTCCACCTCCATGTTTGACGGTGGGGATGGTGTTCTTGGGGTCATTCCTCCTCCTCCAAACACGGCGAGTTGAGCTCGATTTTGGTCTCATCTGACCACAACACTTTCACCCAGTTCTCCTCTGAATCATTCAGATGTTCATTGGCAAACTTCAGACGGGCCTGTACATGTGCTTTCTTGAGCAGGGGGACCTTGCGGGCGCTGCAGGATTTCAGTCCTTCACGGCGTAGTGTGTTACCAATTGTTTTCTTGGTGACTATGGTCCCAGCTGCCTTGAGATCATTAACAAGATCCTCCCGTGTAGTTCTGGGCTGATTCCTCACCGTTCTCATGATCATTGAAACTCCACGAGGTGAAATCTTGCATGGAGCCCCAGACCGAGGGAGACTGACAGTTATTTTGTGTTTCTTCCATTTGCGAATAATCGCACCAACTGTTGTCACCTTCTCACCAAGCTGCTTGGCGATGGTCTTGTAGCCCATTCCAGCCTTGTGTAGGTCTACAATCTTGTCCCTGACATCCTTGGACAGCTCTTTGGTCTAGGCCATGGTGGAGAGTTTGGAATCTGATTGATTGATTGCTTCTGTGGACAGGTGTCTTTTATACAGGTAACCAGCTGAGATTAGGAGCACTCCCTTTAAGAGAGTGCTCCTAATCTCAGCTCGATACCTGTATAAAAGACACCTGGGAGCCAGAAATCTTGCTGATTGATAGGGGATCAAATACTTATTTCCCTCATTAACATGCAAATCAATGTATAACTTTTTTGAAATGCGTTTTTTTCAGGATTTTTTTGTTGTTATTCTGTCTCTCACTGTTAAAATACACCTACCATTAAAATTATAGACTGATCATTTCTTTGTCAGTGGGCAAACGTACAAAATCAGCAGGGGATCAAATACTTTTTTCCCCTCACTATATGTCTGAATTAACATTACAAGTACAGTTGACTTCCATCCGGTGTCCTGAACCAATCATCTGTGTCCCGTGTGTGCTCGTGTGTACGTGCTGGACAGACAGTCTAGGTAATACGGTAAGCTGCCCCCTTTTTAAAGGACCATCACATCAGTTTTATTCCTGTGTGAGTTGTCATAGTCCAAGGCAGACTGCTTTACCCCTTACTCTTACTGTAGTGAAATCAATACTTCCTAGAGCATTCAAGTCAGTTCAATTCAGTTTTTACCTGGCATACATCGTTCTTTACAAACAAATCACCACAGGGCGCTTTAAAGCGTCAGAGAAGGGTACAGTGCCTATAAATTAATGTTTAGTTCAATTCATTCTGTCAAACACTATAAGATGTCATCGCTCCTAAATATACCAACCAAGGGTAACTATTGGAATGGTCTTGGTATGCAGATCAAATTTAACTTTCCACGTGTCGCATTCAACAGCTTGGACTGGGGCTAACAGAGCTTTTAAACACACAGGCCAAGGATCTGTGGAACACCTTGCCCTACACAAACTATTCAAATATTTTACATAGTTCAAGCAAACAAATCTGTCCTATGCCTTTCATCAGTTTGCCCTGCCATGACCCATATGGTCAATACCTTTTATTGCACACATCTACGACTACCATGGGAAACATCTGCACAATGTGGGTTACAAATACAGTAGGCCTCAGATCAGGTTACAAGTGGCTTACCATTTGCATCCTTCAAGTATACATCGTAAACTAATAGACCACAAGATGCGGTATGTAATCTCTTTCAATCTGAACCCATCATGTGCCTTTTGCAGGACTACAAAGGAAACCTTTTTACACAAGGCAGAAGACGTAGGCACTACAAGACCCCCTTTTTCTGTTGAGAATGTCAGGAATTCCTATTGTTATTGATCAAATTTCCTGGCTTTTTAGTGCTAACATTCCTTGGATTACAGGAATATGTCAATGGTGTGTGAAGCTGGAAATTCATGTTAAAATTAATGATTCACTAAAAACACATCTTATGAAACTTACAGATATTACTGTGAATTCTTCCAGCCATCATGTAGACTACATAGCCTTTGAAAGAGAGGTTAACATACCCAGTAAAACAACGCTTAACTGTCGTTATTCCTAAAACTAATATGTGAATTTATTCTGCAGTGAACATCTTAATTTCTGCATTGCAAGTTCCCCAGACCAGCATTGATAAACTCATTCAATTGTAGCAATATCAGGGTTTGTGGGGATGCTACTGAAATGAAAGTTAGAGAACCTGTACTCTCAACCAAATGCTATTACTTGTCAAGTTGTTTTGGGCCGTGTTACTCTGGCAACAATTATCTGCACAGTACTGAAAATGGAAACTCCTTATTAATCAAATCTTGGTTTGAAAGTGCTTGGTTTACTTCACTAAGAGGAAGAAAAAAATCCTGAAGGCACAAACTCCACTTATGGTGTGGCATCCGGAGCCTGAGAGAATCCAGGACAACACACTGGTACAAAGCCATAGATTTGTTCACAATGTACAGGTGCCCCTGCAGCTCACCTATCCTCACAGTTAGTTACAGAAGAAAACTTAAGAAACCAGAAAACATAGCCACTCCATATAGCCAGTAACTTGTGGAAAGAGATGTTCAATATGTGCTCTCATTGCTCCCAGTCAAGGGGTATTACAGCAGCTTTTGCTCTAAACACCACTAAGCCATGGACTGCCTTCCTTTGACCAGACATGTGCCCTGTAACCCGAGAGCAACCCTGTCTGAGAACCGTCCACGCCTGCAGCTGAGAGGATACAAGACTTCAGTGGAAAAAAAAAAAAATCCAGGGATCATCACTTCTAAAATTAAAAGCAATCCACGCTACTTATTGCAATCATCTGGTAGCTTGTTTGGAGAGGGATAAGTGAATACTGTGAGGAATTAAGTGCTTTTAAATTAAATGGCACAGAATCAGAGAGATTATTACCCGTCCCAAAAATTAAAAAGGTGAAAACTTTCAGTATGTGCACGATATGAATTTATGTTTTTTGTTCTCAGGGGCGGGGGGGTTCCTTCAGAATCACTTTCATGTTTGCAGTCTAAGTGACTCTACATAATATGATCAACCACCGCTGTTCCAACACAAGAACAAAAAGACGAATAATTTGTTCCTTTCAGGACCGTCAGGAGAGTCCAACCCTACAGAAGCCACAGGAGTAATCCATACGAACACTGATTCCAATTCAGCTTGTCAGAGCAAGTACTCAATGATTCAAAAGTGGTATGGCAGCTTTTTCTTGGAATCATTCCAATTTCCAAATCAAAAAACAACAAAACTAAAAAAAAAAAATGAACATTTAAATTGGTAAATAAATATTTGCACCTTTAGTAGTGCAAATATTTCCAAAAAGTCAACATTTCAATATAAACAAAAAAATATAAATAGATACATGAATACAAAAACAAAATACTTAAAAGAGGTATTGAGATTATACCATGAAAGGGAATTTGATTTCCATTCAAGTAACAATTAAAATGATCTTTTAAATTACATTGAATCCAAATACTGATCTCAGTAGAGACTTCATGCTCCTCCAGTTCAGTTGCCTCCTCTAGTTTAACCTTTTACGTTGTATTTCTCCTTTCAAATTTCTCTCTTATACTGGGAGCTGCAGGTGAACATTGGTGGAGGAACAAGAGAGTGCTCTAAGGTACATTGGGATACATTGGGATAAAAGGTGTGACACATGCAAAGTCATATTATTTTCCTGTATTCTTCATAAAAAAAGGCATCACAATGAGTTTGTATTGAACTCCAGGTAATGAAGATAATTCCACGTGAAGCAAAAACATCCCAATGAAAATTATTTGTTGTGCATTTCCTAGGGGTAAAAACTTGATTGGTGTGAAGGAGGTGACAGTATCTATGAACTCCTAATTTACTAGGATATGTTTACACATGGTAGTTTAAGCAGGGACTCCCTCAGGGTAAATGATGGCAATTAAATCAGTCTCACAGACATCAGAGATGATCGGACAGTTCTAGAGCTCCTTTGAGACAGAGCTGGATGGAAATTCGCAGCACGCTACGAAGACCAGCACCACTGACAAGGGACAGACTTCAGTACACATGCCATATACTCAGAGACCATGAAGCTATCTGACATCTGACACAATTCTCCTGTTCACTGCAGCCTTCATAGCCCTTACATGCAACTCGCTACCACTTTATTCAAAAATCCAGGGAAGTTCTGCAGGAATTGCAAGCTTCTCAGGCCACCATCTGTTCTTCTTTCTCCTAAATCGAATATTCAGGTGTTCTGGGCCTTCATTAAAGACTTACATTGCATTTAAGCAAAATCCAAGCTGCAATGTACAGTAAGTGTTTCTGAAATAGACATGTCAAATAATGTTACTATGAAGTCTTATAATGTAAAATCTGTCCAGTGTGACATATATATACAGTCTGGTATATTTGCATAAAATATATTTGTCAAGTCTGTTAAATGTTTGTCACATATACATCACACGTGTTACAAAGCACCTCAGAAGGCCATTATGACCATGAACAAGATCTAAACCTGCATTGTCCTCACCCTGCCCTGTGTGAGCTTTAGGAGTCTTTTTACAACTAGTAATTAAAATCACACAGGTGCTGGTGTTCACCTACCCTTTGCAGTAGACAAACAATCCCCATCATGATATGCAGTACATTTCCACAATTTTAAACTAGATTTAAACTAGTCTACTGATGGCATGTCCCCCCTCCCCCTCCTCCTCCCCCATCTCTCACTGCTGATGATTTCGCCTCCTTCTTTTCCTCCAAGATTGCAGACATCCGCAGGCTCTTCAATACTCCACCCTCATCTCCCATCACACCGAAACCTCCCACCGACTAAGCTTCCTTTTCTTCATTCTCACCTCTCTCAGATGCTGAAGTTTCTGCTCTCCTCCTACGTCACAAACCCACAACATGCGACCTGTACCCTCTCTCTTCTCGTCTCTTCCAAGCAACCGCTCCTGATCTTCTCCCCTTCATCTCCTCCCTCCTCAACTTCTCACTCCTCTCTGGCTGTTTCCCCTCTGCATTTAAACAAGCTGCTGTCATCCCACTGGTCAAGAAACCAACCCTTGATGCCACCTCTCCTCAGAACTACCGCCCTGTCTCCCTACTTCCCTTCCTCTCCAAGACTCTCGAGTGGGCGGTCCACCGTCAGCTCTCGGACTTTCTGTTCCAACACTCACTCCTTGATCCTCTGCAATCCGGCTTCCGCACAGCTCACTCCACTGAGACGGCTCTCCTGGCTGTCACTGACTCCCTCAGCCATGCTCGGGCGGCCTCCCTCTCCTCAGTCCTCATCCTCCTTGACCTCTCTGCAGCATTTGACACCGTTGATCACTCCATCCTCCTCTCTTGCCTCGCTGACCTTGGGATCTCTGGGACTGCTCTCACCTGGTTCTCCTCCTACCTCAGCGACCGGTCCTACCAAGTGACATGGCGAGGCTCCTCATCCACCCCCCAACCTCTCCTCACCGGTGTTCCCCAAGGCTCTGTCCTGGGCCCGCTCCTGTTCTCTCTCTACACTCGCTCCCTGGGCCCCCTCATCGCTTCCCATGGTTTCTCCTACCACTTCTACGCTGATGATGCCCAGATCTTCCTGTCTTTTCCCTCTTCTGACCCTCTCATCCCCTCACGCATCTCTTCCTGCTTGTCTGCCATTTCCACCTGGATGCACTCGCACCATCTCAAGCTCAACCTCTCCAAATCAGATCTCCTCTTTTTCCCCCACTCTTCCTCACCTCCTGCTGACCTCCCCATCTCGATCCCCTTGGAATCCATCACACTCTCTCCTTCTTCTTCCACTAAAAATCTAGGAGTCACCCTCGATCCTGCGCTCTGCTACTCCCAGCACATCACCATGCTGACGCGCACCTGCAGATTCTTCCTGAGCAACATACGCCGGATCCGTCCCTTCCTCACCGACTACCCAACTCAGCTACTCGTCCAGTCACTGGTCCTCTCCCGCCTGGACTACTGTAACTCCCTCCTGGCCGGCCTGCCTGCATCCACTACCCGCCGCTCCAGCTCATCCAGAACTCTGCGGCTCGTCTGGTATTCTCTCTGCCACGATTCGCACACGCTACTCCACTGCTCCGCTCCCTCCACTGGCTCCCGATAGCGGCACGCATTCAGTTCAAGACTTTGACCCTCACCTACCGCTGTCTTGACCAAACTGCACCAAGCTACCTTCAGACACTCGTCTCTCCATACATCCCCTCCTGACCACTGCGCTCCTCCAGTGCCAGAAGGCTAACTCTGCCTCCTCTCCACTCTCCTTCCTCCAGTGCCGCTCCTCCTCATCCCTGGCCCCTAAGTGGTGGAACGACCTGCCCACCGAAGTCAAAACAGCAGAGTCCTTGACCTCATTCCGGCGCTTACTCAAGACGCATCTCTTCCGACAGCACTTGTAATATTAGTCCTCTATCCTTGCTAGATAGCACTTCACAGTTCTTATTATGCTCCTCGCATTCTTGATTGTTTTCCTCCTTGCTCCCTTTCCCGTAGCCCTTGACTGTGACCCTACATCTTGACAGCACTTAGCTTTCACCGTCCAGGATGTAGGAAGTCTCTTACTGTACTTGTGTAAATTGTAAATTGGAATTTGTAAAATGTATTATTTTGAATTGCTATGTTTTAGCGGAATTGAATTTGTAATGATTGATGCCTTGTACTTCTCTGTATTTTTGCACTTATGTTGTAAGTCACCCTGGATAAGGGCGTCTGCCAAGAAATAAAAATAATAATAATAATGTCAGCAATGATAATTTGTCGTCATGTGTTTTTGTTTTGTTTTAATGTTGGATATCTGTAATAGTAAAAATAATAAAAAGCATTAGAGGTATTAAAAGTTAATCTAGAAATGGATGGTTGTACATTATGTTTCTGCATTGGATTAACTTTTTGGAATCGTACAGTGCTTAGTACTAATTAGCAATGTAATTCCAACACATATGAATCGCAAAGTGCGAGTGTTTGTGGTGCTAGAGTCCGTTCTAATCCTGATTAAGTGAATGGCACTCACTTAGAGCTCTTGAAATTGTTAAAGCAGGCGAACCGTGGCAAGTTTCAAATGCATAACCAAAACCAGACTTCACATATGCAGCAGCCTACTTCATCAACCACAGTGGTGACAATGTTAACATATTAATCACATAATTGTTCAGATGAGATCATTCATTTTCCTTCCTTGTGCTAGTCTATAGAAAGCACAAGCGGAGAAAGAATTTCTACCTCAAGTAGACCTTACATAAGGCCAGGAACATATTTTGTTTAATGTTACAGGTTTGTTTGTTTGTTTTTTGTTGTCTTAAATAACTTGATGTGGCCTAGCTGCTGCTGCTGCTGCTGCTGTTGTTGTTGGCCTAGAATACACAATGCAATAAAGTACTTAAACGATAAAAACAATTGAGTAATATTTTCTATGGCTTACCAACTGTAGTAATAAGGTAGTAGACCTACCTTGTAACTCTTTTTATTATTATTATGATTTATTTATTTTTTAAAACAAAAACTCAACACTTTTTTATTGCGCGTTCACTTAAAATGAGTCAGTTTCCATGGGTGGTTATTTTCCTGTGAAATGATGATGCATGTTCACCTGGTGAGAAATACAATTTTTGAATATTGCATGTGGCCAAAATAAACAGAAAACCACTCGCTAAATATAATTTAAAGGGAGTTTGAAGAGCAAAAATAAAATCCACGCTCATTGTCCGACAAAACCCCAGCTCCATGGGAAGATGTTAACAAAACAACAAAAGTTGCAAGAGGGAACAGAATCGCATGTTCACAAAATGCAAGTGAATTGCACACTATGGAAAAGGTATGCTAGAGAATCTGACAGAGAATATGTAGGTACATTCATCAAAAACAAAGCAAATGGCATGATGTCAAACCAGACCACCCTGGGTGTCTAACAGAGATACAAATTCTATCTATATCTCCAGAGGCTTTCAGCCATTCATTATTCATGTCCATGTACCATGACTTTTGAAAAACAATATGGGAAACATTATTAAATATAAAATATGAAATAAATTCTTAATTTAAAATAATCTAAACTTAATAAACAATTATCTGCTTTGTACTTTGCTTTAAGCAGTCTGAACAAGAACGTATATTGTCCTACACATAGCGGACACAAATATTAACCCTGGCCATCTTCATTTGCATGACACTGTGAGAAAAATGGACACGACTGAAACAGTCTTACTGTGAAATACCAAGCATGATCAAAGCTGATTTTATATTGGGTCTGATGAAAATGCTTAGTGCAAAAACAGAACACTCAAAGTGACGAATACAGTAGTTCAGTTACAAGTAACGGATCAGTCTTTTCAGATGGGTTTGCAGTATTGACTGGGAAGACTGGGACTGGCAAACAGAAGCATCACGAGACAGACAATACAGCCTTGAGCATCAGTAGGCAAATCTGACAGCACAGAAATAGCCGTATCTGGTCAGGAATACTAATATGATGAAATGGACTGCTAAAATATATTTGACCTACTCTATAAATACCCTATAGCTATCGTCATAACTCAGATGTCTAAAAAAGCCCCAAAAAATAAAATCCACAGCTGCGAGTAATCATAAAATCAATCAAGTTATTAGAAGGGAATGCTCATCAGCCATCGCACCATGGGGGAGTCGGTTAAGTAAAAAGCCCTGCTCGAGTCAGAGTTCAATCAATCCTACACAGGTGTCAAGCTGCAGAGGCAGGTGAAAACGAAACCAGATAATTATGACGTGCTGATGGATATCTCCCTGAAGAGAATGTGCACTTACACATTACACCTACAGCCTCCAGACCTGTTTAACAGGCATAATGGCTCACACGGGTGCAATGCTTCCGTTACAACATCATTAGCAGGTCACTTACTGCACTCATAATATACGATTGGGGGGGCGGGGGGGGTTCTTTCAACTTCTAACCTATTCATATATTAACAGAAATACATTAAATACTATTGGTGCTTCAGGAACCAAAGCAAAGAAAGACCCTATTAGACACTGCTCTCTGTGACTTTTTCCCCCTTCGTCCAACATTTAAAATCAGCATTGGGATCTGAAATTTATTAGTGCACCTCTTTTAATTATGGGAGATCAATGACTGAACAAAGAGGGGAGGAGAAAAGAAAAAGAAAAAAAAAAAAAAACATACCGAGAAATAACTTTAACAGCCTTCTTTCAGTAGTGCAAGATCTGGGTGACCGGACAAATACATCCTTCTACAGCTCATTATGGGATTTATGTTTTTAACATCTCAACACCAGCTTTTCCAGGATGTGTCAGACATTATGCTTTTTCTCAATGGCCCAATAAAGATGCGTTACCACACAGAGTTTGCTGTGATCTCTGGATACTCCACTCTGCCATGAGCAAGATGGAAGGTATTCAGTGATTGCAGGCCATGGTTTTAAATTGGCTACCACTTATGCAACTAACAGAGAAGTCGTGCTGGGATTTCATTTATCATTAAACAATCACGGGAAAGGCTTGTGCCCTACAGAGATGTATGCTCTAATTGATCAGGGGTATGATAATAGCATTACAGTTTTAAATCAAACTCATTGCACTCATTTCTTGTTTAATTTCCACTGCCTCAAAAAGGTTCTATTATAAAACAACAAGGTCCACATGGTCGGTTTAATTCTCCCCATGCTACACAGTAAAACGTGTAGTTTAAGGTCAGCATTTTTAACATTCTTAACTATCCAAAACGTTGACATACTGGCTTTCGTCAGTATCAGGATGACTCAACGATGGCTTAGCATGAGACAATTGTCACTTGCTTAACCTTAAAATAATAGATGGAACAATCTGATCTGCATTTTTTTTTGGGTGACAATTTTCAAAAGATAATTTAATAATTTTACGGATGCCTGCAAAAACATTGAACCAGAAGCAGACATACATTGCTTGTTATATGGTCTGAATGATCCTTTTATTGAATCGGTGAAGGCTTGTTGTAGTTTGTGTAAGTGTTAACAAAAAGTTCACATGTGCTGCTGAAAACAAATCTGATATAAATTAATATTTGTCGAAGGACATCCCGTTGAATGATAACAATTAAACAGAAGAGGGCATTTTCAAATGCACGTTGGCATTTATAAGTTAGAAGAACAAAACCTCAAAGCATTTTTTTTTTTTATAACCACCACGTGCACAAATATCATTATACAAATATTCAGAATTGCAAACACAGATGTTTAAATTCTTTCAGATGGAACAAAATGAACCCCACCCATTTCTACTTATCTAAAAAGTTAAAACTATAAGTCTGCTAAGTGTGTAGCACTCCTGTGGTCTCTTGGGAGTGTGGCAAGCTTCTGAGGCAAATAATGTCAAAACAGAGCAGTGCACTAGGACCAATATAAGCATCAAAATATAATGTGAACCAGAAACGTCAGGCAAAACAAATATGTTCCAGTTCAAAATACCCTTGGGATATCAATATATTTACTTTAATTCAGCTGTGGTGTCTTTAATTTCCCCAAGAGTACGGCTCAAAATGTAAACTGCCATAAACTGTAAGTAACAAGCATTTTTTCCATGCTCTCTCTGTGATCCAATTATTTTCTCTTTTTTTGGACAGATTCCAAGCAGTCTTACATTCCTGTTCTTGAAAGGAACGGCCTTTTTATTTCCAAAAGGACAGGCCAGCATAATGTCATTCTCATTAATATGCCTCCATCAGACAAGTGCATGAGTGTGTGGGGTTGTTGGGGGAGGGGAGAAGGGGTGGAGGAGGGTGTGTTTGGGTGTTTTCCCCTCAGCTACTGTGCGTGACCCCCAGAAAGACACCATTCTTAAAGAATCAATAATAATAATAATACTTGATGAAGCATGACAGACTGCTGGTTCTATGAAAGAATGCCAGGAACAAAAATGAATTGTGTTGCATTACTAAACAGCAACAAGAGTACTTTCAGAATAGACCTAAAAGTAGAGTGCATTTATCATATGGGACCCCCCACCACACTTCATGCATCAAAATAGAGATAATCAATTTAATTTATACATTTTTTATTAGAAATTACGATTTCATTTCAACTGCATAATTTTCTCACCTGGGGACAATTCAGGGTAGGCAGTTAGCCCTAAAAACTATGGGCAGGGCAAAAGGCCTACTAAGGAAGCATTTAATGCCCAGATCCCTGTAGTTAAAAACTGCACAGACGAGCCTCTCGCTTGACTTCCGATGAAGCCACAGCCTGTGTGGGTGCCCTACTGGATTACTGTACCATGTGTAGATTTATTAACCGGCTGCCAGCAGGGCTGCCCAGTTCCCAGGTGGCCGAGCTCAACCAGCTTGACATAACAGGGTTTACTGTACCTGCGTCTGGTACAGGACACTGAAGCCACTTCACAGCTGGCAACGAAGACATTCCTGAATACAAGACAGTTTTCACAATAAAATAAAATTTAAAATTGCGATTGTATTTGGACTACAAAACGCCATCTCTCTCATCACTAAATGACCTTGATACCCTGTATGTTTGTATGACACATTTTCTGTATATCACCTTGGATAGTGTAGTCATCTTATTAAATAATACAGTAAAAAAAATGTTTTGCCAAATGAGAAAAGTGGAGAGAGTTCATTATCCATTTACAACTGCCCAGCAAAGGCCAGAAAGACTTCCACAACCCCACACTGACAACTGACGATCACCTAAAAAAAAGCAAACCTCAGACTAGCTATACAAGCAGAAACATTTTAAAGACACCTTCATACTCAATCTGACTTCGGAAGCCCAAAACACAAGTGAAATTAATACACAGTAAGAGTGGGCGACAACATGAGAAGAACATTAATCGGTACGATTAGAGAGTTCAATCAATATGCAACATTAATCTGATCTTCAATCTCACCTCCAAACTGGGAGTTAATCCATTCTGCATTCACAGCAATAGCCAGGACATTGCCAATCCCAGGCTATGGCTATGCATTTCAAAACTGTTGCTGTGCAGAGAGGAAAAACACGCTGTTGAGTCCCTACTTCCCACACTGCCCTGGCCCAATGCTGTTATTGGTATCACTAGGGACAACACAGTGCCCGAGGGTTTGAGCACACGGTCAGCTAATTGTCCTACTGCAACGCTCTTTACAAATCATGTGACTGCTATGTAGCACACACTCCCCTGGACAAGCACATCTTGATTTGAAATCAGACCGATGGGACAGAAAAGAATGATCATAACACCAGGTTCATTATGACAGAAGAGTGGGGGAATTCAACATGGCAAGAATAGAAATAATGCACGTTTTACTGGAAAAAAGGAGTTCTGTAAGAGTCACCTCTAATGAGGGCAAGATGTGAGTAAGTGGAGTTTACTGGCTGCAAAACATTTAGTCATCAAGGAATTTCTTTTCAAATAGAGATGAAGGTATTTAGAATCTCAAATACTTTCCACTGTGACTAGCCTAAATATTAAAGTAGCTTACATTTTGGAGAATAAAGAAAATAAAGGCCAAGGTTTGCTATATTAATAGAGTAAACTGGGACATGTCTGATTTACAGTTTGTCTACTACATTACTAGCTTTCACCATATCTGGTCAGTTCTTAGAAGCCAAGCTATGGAAAACTGGGCCTGGCAATTTCCAGGAAAGGAAATCCATCATGTTTAAAACCAATTGATCAGTGTAAAAAAAAATAACATTCAATATTACCTGAGGTAGTGATGATACAGTAAACCTCAGAGTTACAAATATCCAATCTTATTTCAAGCATTCTGTTGGAAGAAGCCACTGTCACAACTACTGAATTCCTTGAAATAAGCATATTTTGTGTGTGATCATTTCACGTCTGTTGTAAAGAAGCATCTTCAAAACAAGGAAATATGGACACAAATTTGGGGTTTAAGGTAAGCCAGAAGGTGTGGGGGTCAATGCACCTGTTTGGGAAACAGCAAGGTCAATAATCATAAGCAGAGGTAGGCAGCCTTCTAAGATCATGTCTCACCCAGTCTTCCTGTGAGTCTCAAGTATTATTGCCTTTCACCTTATTAAACAGGATTCTCTTTTTTTGGTGCCCATAAAATATTAGTTGAAACCTTAATTTTTCAATGAGTTCTGAAATCTCTAAAAAGTAACTAAAAACCCTTTTAAGGACAACTGTTTCAGTACAATAATGTACATAGTTGCAGAAATAATATTTCTTGGCCAGAGGTACTCTAACATCTCTCCCAGAGCAGCTTTAAAAACCAACTGTTGTATACAGGATTTGACTTGTGGGATTCAGCCCTTGAATCCCCTCGCCTTTCTCTGGAGTCTGTCCAGTTTTGCAATGTTTTTGAAAGTACATCATGCGACAAGCCGTTTTGCTTCATTGGCTTGAAATGTTTCATGATACTGTAAAGGTATACCTGATCAGGCATAAAATGCTGGTGATAACAAAAAAGCTATAGAAAATTAAGGTTGTTCTTATTGGTGCCCTTTCAATGATCCTGTTAAAGAAGATCACCAGGTTACGCTAAAGAAAAGCGATTAGAGTATAACAGAATTACTTTGAGAAGCAAGTGATAGTCGCATCTGCTTAATGTTATCTGACCTGGAAACATCTTAATTAGTTTGACTGCTTTATTAAGGAATAGCGGTTTGGTTTTTATTGGTGTGAATTAATGACTGAAAAGCTGAATGTCTGAATTACATTTTAGGCTTCACGCCTTCTACAGATTTACATCTTAGGGAGAGACAATAACTCAAGTCTCCCAATCGGTTTTATTAGTAGTAGTATTTTCTTGCTTTCATTTCTTTTTGAATGTTATGGTGATCTGACGTTTCATGGGGAAAAAGTCCATTGTGTAGAACTGGAAGATTACTGAACCTTTGACCCCTTTAACAATAATTTGGTTTCCAATCAACATTGCACAGAACCTGTTCATTTCTCAAATGGCTTCCTTTTTTGGAGATTAACATTGCATAACCAGTGATGTATCCAAACAGAAAACAATTGGTGTTCACTCCTTAATTGGGACACAGAGCCTAATCCTACTCTGCCTAATTAAGGACTCTAAAACAAGCATACCAAATGTTCCTACAAAAAGGTCTCCAACATATCCTCATGAATACTAAATAAACCACACTAGTCGTTCAGACAGTACACCAGTGTAAATCCATCAGATTAGACGAGATCAGCAAGCTTTTATTACCTGAAACACAGCACCGTATGATAGGCTGTATTTCCCACGGATATGTAAAGGCAAATTACCTTCCAGTCAGGACCGTAGCACCGAACTACAAAGAGCAGTTCATGATTCACTCGAAATGTAGATAAGTCTGGTACAGTTAAAGTGCATTCTACACAATTTAGGATGCAAGATTGTAATCAAAGAGGGAATGAGGAGGCTTGATCTCTCTTCTTTTTCTATTTCAATGTTCTAGAGCCTGAATATATTATACTACAAGTAGGCTACTGTACAGTGCTCGGTTTGACAGCAGCATTAGGATCAGGACTGGCACAAGTCCAAAGCGAGTGAACACATATGCCACACATGAGCACACAGAAAGAGCAGTGTTCCACTGAGTATGCGGTACAATCATGTACGGTTTAAAACCCGATGTTGCAGGTTCAGTCATTGTCTATTAATATCAAGACCACCAGAGTGGGATTGTTAATTACAATTTTAATTGAAAAAGTAATGTTGAACTTACAGTACTCCCAAGACCTTCAATAATAACAACATAAAAATAAATGTAAGACTCACATCTTGGTTACACAGCTGTAAACAGCAGCCATTATCTTTGTTTGATTGTCTACTGCAGCACATCCAGTCCGCATGTCCCATTTGCTATTGTTCAGGGGTGCGTCTTGTTTGTTTTGCATATGCTTTCGCTTTTTGTGTCTTCTAAAGAGCACAATGAAGCGTATCTCATTGAAATTCAGTGCCACAAGTCTCCTAAGGCTTTCATAATCAAGGGAATACCACAGTGAATAAAAGAAAGTTGGAAAAAACCCTGCTGAACAGACAAAGAGAACACAATGCGCTAAATTAAGATAAATGAGATGCAAGCTTGAATATTCTGTAGAAGGTAGGTCTTCGTATGTGACTCTCGGGTCTGACTGAATGCATCTCCATCTCATATGGGCACACATTGAAGCCCAGATACGGTGTGTGATACAGACAGATGTACTATGGAATTGTTTTCTAATTCACACACTTATAGAAAATAAAACAACTGTAAAAGGTCATCTAAGGTTCAGTTCTGCAGATCAGTCATAATTTACCAATAGAGAATATATAAATGAATACAAATTAAGAAAAGCCTGCAGATTCAAAGACAGGAGAGAAGGTAGGTCCCAGCATAGCCAGCATAGCACTCCTTAACACACCAGATCCTGCAGAAGCCCGCCTGTAAACAGAGCTCCACCCCTCTGGCCAGCCACCGCTTTTGATCTACAACTTCCACTCTCTGTAATTGAAATTTGGTCACATTCATTTTGCAAGCAGATACTTAAGAGTATGCAGTAATTTGTGGTGAGAGAAGTACCAGTTTTCTGAAACTGACATATTTACGTTCTAGTATAATAACACGTTTGCCATGCACAGGAAAATGTGGCTGACTGACTTTCAGGGCACATGCTGTGTTCTGTGTTTGTTAAAGCAACTCGGTGGTGAAACACTACTTTGAGATTCTTCAACATTACGCTGTGGTGCGGCACTTTGTTGGGATACTACTGTATCTTTGACTTTGAAATGATGGCCTTGCTGAACAGATGTTGCGCAGTGTACCTCAGGACACACCTACCAATTAAATAAACTTTTAAATAGCTCTCAATACAGGTCTACAGACACAATAACTTACATTTTTAACTAACTGAACAAGAAAATGTTTAAAACTTTATTGGAGAATTTAAATTCTATTAAAAGAGGGATGAACACTTAAACAACAACAAAAAATTTAATCTGCAGGCAAACTGTGAAACACTGCCAGTAAGAAACTCATACATGTCATCTTCAGGAAACTGACTTCTTTCACTCAGTGTTACAGTGTTTATATTGTTTGCTTCTGTTCCACGAAAACATGCTATTCATGGCCAACAATGAAAACAATTATAAAGGAAAGGAAAAAAATAAGCCCAAGGGACCTTTCAATTTTTTGTCTGTTAAGAGCTGTATTCCCTTGTGCATCTTCAAATGCAATGCAGAGCTTTTTGTACCACTTAGCAAATTATACAATGAATGAATCCAGTCGTGGCAAGCAAGCAAGTGGTAATATGTCAGCACTAGAAGGAAGATTACCCTAATTGTTCTCCTTAGGAGGGGGGAGGACATTAATGGCACTCGATGTAAAAGTCCCTGCACTCCACTGCAGACAGTCATGCTAACACTACTGAGCAGGGATATCGGCAATGGGAAAAACGCACTTGATGTTTAACCACATGTAAATGATGGGAGCAGTGGCTAAGTAAACTGGCTGGAGAGCAGCACGTGGGGAGCGCAGCTGAAAACACTTCAGAAGACATGGTGACAAAGAAGGGATTACCTCCAGAACACAGTGTACATCACGCAGAGGGGAACCATGGGCTCGAAGGGCTCCACCAGAGCAGGGAACAAAGAAAAACCCCACAATCAGCACAAATGACAAGGTGCAGGTTAGATGAGTGAAAAGAGCATGCAACCCAGTCAGCTGGTGCAAATGCAGTTTGAAAATAGTGTTGTTCCCCCTGCTTTTCATTTCCCTAGTGCGAGAGCTTGCAGATTACCAGTCGACTTATTAGTTATCAGTACAAAGCTGATCATTTATGTAATATAGACCGCATAAACTGCTATACTTTTATAATTTTAATTTGATGTTAGAGTTCACTGTGCATTGCATTATCTAATTTCAATAATATCAAACAAAAACTATTTAAACTAATATTCTGATGTTTACAGACATACATGATCAGTGACTTCCGGTATACATTTTGCAAAACTGAAACAGATGTATTGCATTTGGCATTATTTGGGAATTAGGGATGTTGATCAAAAATGTAGACTTGTTTTAACAATCTACAAAACTAAAAATATTAAAACAGTTTGTGATTTCATTACTACATTAATATCAAACTTGACATATGAAAGCAAATTACGGTGATCAAGGGGTTTGTTTCACATAAAATAAATCTCACTGCAGCAGTAAAGAAAGAAATAACTAAAACAAGTTTCCATTTGATCTCTTTAACATTTTATTTGGTGCTTCCTCTAAAAACATACACTTCTCTCAAAGTGCTTGGGAACATGCTTTCCAAAGCAAAAGGGGCTTTAAAAATGGATAAGGTGGAAAAATCAAGCACAAAGGAAGAAAAAGCAACTGCACTGGAACAAAATCTGTTCCTAAATTTATAAAAGTGCCAGACTATTTCCTTATGACTTAAGCTTAAAGTAATGGGAGTGAAAAGGACTATATGATCTCACAAAGATAGGTGTAGGTGTAATGAAGTAGGAAGAAAATAACTCATTAACATGCCATCTTGCAGAGTGGTAGCCATATTGCATTAGTGTGATCTCAAAGTAGACCATAATCTGAGCACAGCTTTAAAATATATAGGCCTACTTGATGTGTGAAACAGTGCACACTGACAAGACTTTTCTGATATATGCATACATGATAAGTGCTTGACTTGACTACACATTGTACTTGTATAAGAGAAGCAACTCTGGGACCGTCAGAATTTGCATATTCAAAGCATTAAACTAAAAGATTGTTCAAATATGTCTCCAAATTCTTACTGAGAAATTGAAGTTTGAAGTTCGCAGTTTGTGAACAAATGACCTGTTTAAATGTGCACATTCTTGAAGATTCATCTGCTAGGCCCCATTAAGATGGAAGTAAATTAAACATGCACAGTCTTTCCAATATTAGATTTAGTACTAAGAGGCCGAGGAAGAAAAATGAAAATAAATCTAGTTTCAGTGACAGAATATTTGAAAACAATAAGATCATTTTTCTAATGACCCATTCGATTTCTTCTGAAGATTCAAAGCCACATTTCACCATCTTTTCTGTAATATTATTGTTTCTGTGATATTATTGCCTGTATAATTAAGTTTCTCTTCTGTTTTTTTTATGCTAACCAAAATTGTTTGACAATTACAGCATCTGTCCACTTCAATCCTTCCTTTTAACACTCGATAGCAGACCCACTTGGTTATTTTTATATAATTTTTCCCAAATAACGCTGAATTATTTATTGAAAACATTACTCTTTTTGATGCTGTAGAACTTACACTGAAAGTTGCCTTAAATATTTAATCAAAGGCAAGCGAGGCAGCCGTAAATGGTGTTCTATGCCAGATTTGCAAAAAAGCTTTTATTAAAAATATTCTTTCAACCTCTCTTACCAGCTGAACCCTTCATTGGAATGTTCCTTATCAATGAAAGTGTTGCTGAAAAACTGGATTGGATGAAGAATGTTTAGAAGGAGCCTATTTGTTATCAAAGGGCTTGAATAAGATTAATATATTCCTACACATTTTAAATACAAAAATAGATCAAAGTACAATAGATTAAACATATCTGCAGAAAATGTGAAGTATGCATATAAAAAACTAATCTTGTAAGTTTCAGAGAAACATTTATAATAATCGTTTTCGGGGGTTACATTTTTTATTTCTGGTATTATTTTTTGGCCCTTCCATTAACCAGCTTGGTTGCGTCTGTTGCCTTTTTTCCAAATTTGGCTTATTCTTTACAGTACCTGGGCATTTTCAAAAACACCTTTTACCGTGCTACAAGTCCAACTCGTGAACTTGAAGCTCTCCGTCACTTTTCACTGTTTAATCGGTTATTTATCTGCATACGAACATTTATGTATAACAATATGAAACATAACCAGCTATCTAAACCACTAGAGAACCCATGGAAACGTTTAAACATAAAAAAGAAGATACATATTTTACAGGCGATCTACTGTTAATGCAGATTTAATGTACCGCCCTGACTCCCCAAATAAGTGTTAAATAGTTAAGAAATAATTAAAAATGTACACCTGTAAAAAGGTGAATGCAGAGAGACAAAGAGAGAGAGCTCTCAGTTCTCTTGGAGTGATTGAAAAACTTTTGTATTAATCCTTCCTCATCGCTGTCACAGTAAAGCATTCTCATCCTTGACAGGTTTTTGGCTTTCTCCATTCCAGAGATTTGCCAATGGAAAGCCGATTCTCAAGATTATGAGCAGCAATCAAATGTGACTTGTGGTGTCTGACAGCTGACATGTGCTTTATGGCCTCATTCCAACACTTCTCTATGGAGTCCTGGTGTCATTTTATATTGATGAGGAAACAGAACATTCAGGGCAGGATTCGTGACCATGAAAGATGAGAAGCAATTTGGTTAATCTCTACTTAGATAAAGATAACACAAGTAAACAGGAGCCCCGTCACCCAGCAATTACTGGACCCTCAAACAATGACGGGGTCAAATTGCTGAATAGGTTACCGTACTGAAACTTCTCACACTGCAGCAGAAACCTATTGCCTTTCTGAGCACAGGCACTATAAAGTGGGAGAGGTTTTGTTTTTCTGCTGACATTTTATTGTTTTTATGCTTCAGATTATGGAATTCATCCTGCTCTAAGACTACAGAAGAATGTGTTAACCTGAATATGTCAAAAACCATATACCATTTCCTTTGGCTCTGACAAAATACCTGATTAAAATGCTCTCTTTCCCCCCTGCACATTATCAAGAAAGTAACAGGGATGCCTTAAATGGGTCAAAACACTGACTTGTCATTTTGTACTATTGTGTTATTTTGTTAAAAAGAGTAGCTACAGTACTCATGTGCTTAAAAAAATAATTCTAAAATGTTCCTGCATGATATACAGGTGATTCATCTACATTTGATGAACTCAGGAGTCTGTTGCATCACCTTCACATTATGTGTCACTCTGCACGGGTACACTCATTGATGACCAGCTTTCAGAAATATACCACAAAGCAAAACCAAAAGACAAATGAGCGGATAGTAAGAGTGCTGGGCACTTGTCTTGATTTGAAGCTGAAGACAGTCTAAGAATTACATTCAATTCTGCTGAAACTAGATCATGGTTTTCTCTGTTTGCAACAAAATGGTAGCTATTCGGAGGCCTGCAAACCTGAAGAATGTTGGTCAAGAATAGCATTAATCCTACCCACAATGCCACAGTCCTGCCATTTATGCTACTGATAGAAGTGTGAAAAAAGAGGACTGTCTTTCAGTCAAGAGCTGGAAATTCCACATTGGGAGGTTTATTAAAGAAGACATGAACTGCTGAATGAAAATAGATGAAAATATAAAACCAACACAAAGACTGTGGTCTGATGTGTAAATCGCTACAAGCCATACTATACTGATCCTGTTCAAAAAATATTGATGCTTCTCTCTTTCAGACATCCTCATTATTTTTTTTGCAGGGGACCACATTGATCCTACTTCAGTAGATACAGGAGCAAACAGTTTGAATACCATACCTTGACACTCACGTGAGAAACTTGACTCCACTAGTCGATTGTAACTCAGAAGGCTGATCACAAGCGACACTGAGAAACCAGTGCAGTCGGACACTAGTCTAGTCTATAGTGCCTATATATGCTGCTGTAACAATTGTTTCCCCATTCTAGTCCAGGGTTGCCAATTGCAAGCACCACTGATCTTCTCATCAGTTTAAACTCAGTACAGAACACAACTAAGGGCCACAGAGACAGATTAAGACAGTTTTAAGGTTATAATTGAAAGGAACAAGCAACCAAGCCATGTGTCAACTAACTTGTTGACATTTTTTCCTTTCTACTCATTACATTACAGTATTCTTCATGTTCTCTATATTAGAATATCAGAATAAATTCTTCTGTAGCTTAAAAGTTGTATGGTTTTCTCCGAGCTAGTGATGTTAAAATGTTAAAACACGTTTTAATAAGGGCTAATCGAAAAGAAATACAGGTGACTAAAGATTACAATAGTGTAGCAAGTTAGATACATTTTGGATGCATTGGACACAAAAGAGTATGCATTTGACACAGAGGAATATTACACAAAAAATCACTTTAACTTTAATAAAAAGCATACCTGAAACTGAGCACAGCTGAGTTTATCTGGGGTCCAACTGTAATTTCACATGGTTCTGAAGAAGCCCTGACTACAACCTTTCCCTTACCTCATTCTGCAAGGAGTCGCATTTAATCTCAACCTAGCTTCAAAGTTGTTGTCTTACTACTTGAAATAGTATTTGCAGGGATAACACATAACAATGGTCTTTCTACACTAAGTTTATCAAGTACTTTTTAAAAATGTAAACCCTGACAAAGTGGACTGTGCTTTGAATCTGAGCATTTGTTTTAAATGCTGTAGTTTAAGTTCAAAAGCATGCACTCTCATAAATCTGGTCTGGTGTCCAGACTGGCAACCAGAAACTAATTGGGATCTAAAGCACTTTTAGGTGATTTGAAGCTATATAAGGTATCCACTGACAACAAGATTATCCAGGTGATTTAATGCATTTAAAGGGTCAGGTATGTGGCATTCATAAAAAAAAAATAAAAAAATAAAAAAACATTTGTAATGCAATTACATTTTATTAATTGCCACCGTCCGAAAAATTCATCCACAAAGTAAATAATGTGTTGGTTTCTTTAGCGCACCTGTACAGGAAACCAGGTAGTAATGCTGAAATATGAAATTGCACGATAAAAAGTTATATATATATATATATATATATATATATATATATAAAGAACCATGAATGAAATCGTTGCAAGCGACTTTCCATACCACGTCTCTTCATACATAAAGGCTACATTAATCTTGACTTCAAACGTGCTCAGATGCACACCTCCCTGTACAAGGAATAGCGACTTTAAATGACATAGATCCTGGAAAGAAACTCTGCACCTCCGATTCTTCTAAAAATACAACCCAACCAACAGCGTAACCATATACGCCATCCCATAATCTGCCCCAAGCAGGCGGAGAAACCTGCCACAATAGTTTCCACCACCACTACTACCCCATCAGTCAAACACATCTTGCAATTGCCATGACATACAATAAAAGCTCTCAATCTTGTGTACGCACGTATAGAGATTGTGTAGGTTATTTGCCAGTGAAATAAATCGCATTGCGAGGCAGGAAAGTTTTGCATGTGTTGCGCTGACCGGACTGAGCTCCGGTGCTGTCAGTGTCAAACTCCGCGTTAACGTCCTGTGATGCACAGCGAGAAATACTACAAAGGGATTAATGAGACCTGCACTGTGCAAATGCACTGCTTCAGTGTGCAACGCGAAAACTTTGCCTCTGCCATTACACAATAATAGCCAACGCTACTGACTGCAGTTTCAACAATATAATCGAAACAGGAAAATGCATGACTGAGATCACTTACTCGGGATACACGATGTTCCGTGTTTATTTTTGTAGCGCAAATAATACACGAGTCCGGTCAAAGTCGGTCGCTTTGCTTCTCTTTCTGCAGGTTCTGGCGAGTCGTGGCTTCTATATCCAAAGTGCTGGCAGGTCTGTTTGGTTTTGTGTATTTCCTTTTCTTCGTACAAATGATTTCAGATCTTCCTCTTCCCGAATCTCTACCCTAACTCGACCGCATCCTTGTTTTCCGAGCGTGATCCTTCCCAGCCAGACGCCCGTCCGTCCCTCAATCAATGGAACAGCCTGGCGGAAGTGGGAGCCTTAATCCCCCACCTGATTGGCTAATTTTCGACCCACAAGGCGGTACTAACTGGTAATCTTCGCTTGTCATTGGGTTTCCATTTGTGTCAATCACGAATTCCCTTGGGAAAAAGTAAACAAGAAAAAGTTTTTATAAAAAAGGTATATTCTGCTGTCAGGTGTCTTCTCTGTTGCACATAAGTAAATAAAATCACATAGATGGATCTGAAAAAAACGGAAGACGTAATTTATAATTTGTAATGCATTTTAAGATTCTGGGGGTTATGTATTTAAGTTGGTATGTTTATTGGAATTATGTGTTATCTGCGTCTTTAAAAACAATATATGTCAATGTTAAATCACATCACATATATGAGACAACGTCTTTTACAATGTTTAGTACAGTGCTTAATCTAATCTGGAAATGCAATAATAACATTATTCATATTCATGCAGATTATAGAGAAAAGAAAGAACAATAGTCACTTCCAGTCTTTTTTCCAACATATGTATGTGTGTAGGTATACATGTAAGACAATCACATGACATAATTAACTTATTCCATAATTTTACTAATATAAAATGATTTATTAGATATTGTCATCTTTTTCTTTAATAAGTATTTAGCCAGAGACAGAGCTACTGTATACCCAGATCTTAAAAAACTATATTTTGTAGAAGCCTGTATGCCTGTACCATAATAAAGTATTTTTTCCCTGTTTTCTAATGTCAGTTTATTATTTTTCTTCTTTAATAAACCTGAAACAGTGTGATTTCAATCTTTACTGTTTGCCTTAGAAGCAACCCAAGTCAATTTGAACAAGAAATGCTGGGAGCAAGGAATTCAAGAACAAAGAAAACAGATAACAAAGAAATCAATCATACCCAAGGCAGCCCAACAGCACTCTGTGACAATACAGTGTTGCTTGACTTCCTGTCAGTAAGTCTGGGTGCCTTTGTGGTACTGATTGAAGTACATAAGCACCACTCTGATAGAAGGGCTGAAGGTATAACTGCCACACTATATGAGAGAAGCAGGATTGATGGCATCAGAGGTTAAGGAAGAGCCCCTGTGAGCTTGTGGCACATCATCCCCCTGGGAGCAGGGAGGGCCAGCCCAGCTACGGCTCATTTTAACTCTGGTCTTGAGCAAGCGACAGAGACATGTGCGGCTGCAGTAGCATGGGCTATGCTGCATATGACACAGGAGTGGGAATACAACTGGTAGGAGATGCAACACCACGGCTCCATGGAGGAACAATCCACGGTTCTGAGGTGCAGGGGACAGAGCGTGAGAGAGAACCCTTTCTGTGCTCCAGCTGTGGGTTTTGTCAGGCAGTGAAAACAAGAGACTCAGCCTCACTGCCGCAGGAGACCTGAATACCTGAGAGCCAAATGTCCAGCGGGGGAGCCTCCACACCAGCCCCAACCTGCCATACAGCTGTCTAGAAACAAATCTAAATTCACCTAATGGTGGAAGTGCAGGCTTTGGAGAACTCCCCCATCCAGCACAATATCAAGCTGGCACCCACAGGGCTTAGCAGCCAGACAGGAACTGGGGCCTTCCTCCACAGTGCCATCTGGGTGAAGAAAGTTTACAAACGAGAGGAGGCCATTTGACCCATCATGCTCATTTGGTGTCAATTAATAACTAAATGATCCATGGATCACATCCAGTCTATTTTTGAATGTTCTTACTCAGATATTGTTGACAAATTGGGGGAAAAAATCCCTGATTGCTTTGCCACCTAAACTTGGCAATATTTGGAGAGATATTTTCATAAATCTCAATAAAAGATTTAGTTACTAAACTATTCAGGGGATCCTAAATTGTTATACATTTTCAACAGGACATAAAGCCTGTTTTTTGCTCTTGTCACTCTTATTAAAAAAAAATATTAAACTAATTTTATTGCCACCCTTTGGCTTGCTGAGTGAAAAACTGATAGCAGATGTGCAATATGGATGGGATTGAAGAGTCAAGAAGAACAGAGGCAGACATTCACAAGTTTCACACAAGATTTCACTCTGAGGTCTATACAAAAAAATACAGTTTTACTTTGAGGTTTTCAAAAAAAGGAAAGAGCAATAAACTTAAATAAGTTTTTGCTTTGAGGTCACAAAAATCATCGATTGCAGTCAAGTTTATATACAATCCTAGAGTAGTGATATGGCTCCTCATATACAATTATTTCACCCATGAGAGCCAGACTCACAAACAAATTCTGATGCACTGTCACACTTGCTTTGTTTTTGCATGCAGTCACATGCATAGGGATCCTGGATGTGTAGCTACATTTAGCATATACAAGACAAAGCAGACTGTAATTCAAAAATACAATAATACTTAAAAAATTATGATAGTTAAAGTAAAGTGCTATCATTTTAACTCAAGTGCAAATCTGTCATTCAGATAATATTTTATGAAGTGTTTTTGCAATTCATCAGAGTAAACATGAATACAAAATGAAGCAAAATATTTGCACTGGATGTTTAAATACATTTAATTAATTTTCAAGTTATCTTAACCTTTGTAACATTTATTATATATGTATATTGTTGTACATGATAAATTGTCATAGTTTTACATTGGTGTTGTTATAGATAATAATTAGCTAATTTACGTGATATAGATATTTTATTTGTAATACTATATCTGGATGTATTCTTAAACTGATCAATTTAGATGTATTCCTAAAATGAAAAAGAAGAATAATTTTCAAGCAAAACTTTTTAAAACTATTGTTTGCATAGGAAAACTGTTCTAAACTCATGCTTCTAAGACTATCGTGAAATCGACCATCAAGATCAATTAACATATATATGTTTTCTTTACCATTTTTAATTGATCTTGATGGTCGATATATATATATATATATATATATATATATATATATATAGTTGCTGGATTGTGACTATATGTATATAGTTAAGCAATAATTATTAATCTACTCTATAACATATTTAAGTTAAAGGTTTATTATTCATGAAAGTTTGATCATTTGCATCACAGACCAAATATTATTTACAGCTAGTGAAAGCATTATGAAAATAACATAAATATATTTAAGAAAGTGTGTGTGTGTATGTGTGTGTGTGTGTGTATATATATATATATATATATATATATATATATATATATATATATTTATTTATTTTTTATTCTATTTTATTAGTTCAATATAAAATATCTCTCAAAACAGTTCACAAGAGGAAGCTTTTCATTAATGCAAGGAATATAATATAAGTATTTTAGTCTTTATTTTAATGAACAGTATAAAGTCCAAATGTTAGGATTACAAAATATACAGGAAACATTTTTCCTTGTAGTTCCTGCTCTGGATTTTGATAAAAAGTCTGATCAAATGGCACCCCCTTGTGTCTGAAGAAATAGAAGGTCTGTACAAAAGTATGGTGAGGGAAAAAAGTATTTGATCCCCTGCTGATTTTGTACGTTTGCCCACTGACAAAGAAATTATCAGTCTATAATTTTAATGGTAGGTGTATTTTAACAGTGAGAGACAGAATAACAACAAAAAAATCCAGAAAAACACATTTCAAAAAAGTTATAAATTGATTTGCATGTTAATGAGGGAAATAAGTATTTTACCCCTTCGACTTAGTACTTGGTGGCAAAACCCTTGTTGGGAATCACAGAGGTCAGATGTTTCTTGTAGTTGGCCACCAGGTTTGCACACATCTCAGGAGGGATGTTGTCCCACTCCTCTTTGCAGATCCTCTCCAAGTCATTAAGGTTTCGAGGCTGACGTTTGGCAACTCGAACCTTCAGCTCCCTCCACAGATTTTCTATGGGATTAAGGTCTGGAGACTGGCTAGGCCACTCCAGGACCTTAATGTGCTTCTTCTTGAGCCACTCCTTTGTTGCCTTGGGTCATTGTCATGCTGGAATACCCATCCACGACCCATTTTCAATGCCCTGGCTGAGGGAAGGAGGTTCTCACCCAAGATTTGACGGTACATGCCCCGTCCATCGTCCCTTTGATGCGGTGCAGTTGTCCTGTCCCCTTAGCAGAAAAACACTCCCAAAGCATAATGTTTCCACCTCCATGTTTGACGGTGGGGATGGTGTTCTTGGGGTCATTCCTCCTCCTCCAAACACGGCGAGTTGAGTTGATGCCAAAGAGCTCGATTTTGGTCTCATCTGACCACAACACTTTCACCCAGTTCTCCTCTGAATCATTCAGATGTTCATTGGCACACTTCAGACAGGCCTGTACATGTACTTTCTTGAGCAGGGGGACCTTGCAGGCGCTGCAGGATTTCAGTCCTTCACGGCATAGTGTGTTACCAATTGTTTTCTTGGTGACTATGGTCCCAGCTGCCTTGAGATCATTAACAAGATCCTCCTGTGTAGTTCTGGGCTGATTCCTTACCGTTCTCATGTTCATTGAAACTCCACGAGGTGAGATCTTGCATGGAGCCCCAGACCGAGGGAGACTGACAGTTATTTTGTGTTTCTTCCATTTGCGAATAATCGCACCAACTGTTGTCACCTTCTCACCAAGCTGCTTGGTGATGGTCTTGTAGCCCATTCCAGCCTTGTGTAGGTCTACAATCTTGTCCCTGACATCCTTGGACAGCTCTTTGGTCTTGGCCATGGTGGAGAGTTTGGAATCTGATTGATTGATTGCTTCTGTGGACAGGTGTCTTTTATACAGGTAACGAGCTGAGATTAGGAGCACTCCCTTTAAGAGAGTGCTCCTAATCTCAGCTCGTTACCTGTATAAAAGACACCTGGGAGCCAGAAATCTTGCTGATTGATAGGGGATCAAATACTTATTTCCCTCATTAACATGCAAATCAATGTATAACTTTTTTGAAATGCGTTTTTTTTAGGATTTTTTTGTTGTTATTCTGTCTCTCACTGTTAAAATACACCTACCATTAAAATTATAGACTGATCATTTCTTTGTCAGTGGGCAAACGTACAAAATCAGCAGGGGATCAAATACTTTTTTCCCCTCACTATATGTCTGAATTAACATTACAAGTACAGTTGACTTCCATCCGGTGTCCTGAACCAATCATCTGTGTCCCGTGTGTGCTCGTGTGTACGTGCTGGACAGACAGTCTTGGTAATACGGTAAGCTGCCCCCTTTTTAAAGGACCATCACATCAGTTTTATTCCTGTGTGAGTTGTCATAGTCCAAGGCAGACTGCTTTACCCCTTACTCTTACTGTAGTGAAATCAATACTTCCTATAGCATTCAAGTCAGTTCAATTCAGTTTTTACCTGGCATACATCGTTCTTTACAAACAAATCACCACAGGGCGCTTTAAAGCGTCAGAGAAGGGTACAGTGCCTATAAATTAATGTTTAGTTCAATTCATTCTGTCAAACACTATAAGATGTCATCGCTCCTAAATATACCAACCAAGGGTAACTATTGGAATGGTCTTGGTATGCAGATCAAATTTAACTTTCCACGTGTCGCATTCAACAGCTTGGACTGGGGCTAACAGAGCTTTTAAACACACAGGCCAAGGATCTGTGGAACACCTTGCCCTACACAAACTATTCAAATATTTTACATAGTTCAAGCAAACAAATCTGTCCTATGCCTTTCATCAGTTTGCCCTGCCATGACCCATATGGTCAATACCTTTTATTGCACACATCTACGACTACCATGGGAAACATCTGCACAATGTGGGTTACAAATACAGTAGGCCTCAGATCAGGTTACAAGTGGCTTACCATTTGCATCCTTCAAGTATACATCGTAAACTAATAGACCACAAGATGCGGTATGTAATCTCTTTCAATCTGAACCCATCATGTGCCTTTTGCAGGACTACAAAGGAAACCTTTGGACAGGTGTCTTTTATTCAGGTAACGAGCTGAGATTAGGAGCAGTCCCTTTAAGAGAGTGCTCCTAATCTCAGCTCGTTACCTGAATAAAAGACACCTGGGAGCCAGAAATCTTGCTGATTGATAGGGGATCAAATACTTATTTCCCTCATTAACATGCAAATCAATGTATAACTTTTTTGAAATGCGTTTTTTCTGGATTTTTTTGTTGTTATTCTGTCTCTCACTGTTGAAACACACCTACCATTAAAATTATAGACTGATCATTTCTTTGTCAGTGGGCAAACGTACAAAATCAGCAGAGGATCAAATACTTTTTTCCCTCACTGTCTATACATACTTGTGTTCACTGTATTTATTCTTTGCCAATTTTTTCTTCTTACTAAACATTTTGAAATTCAAACAAAATGTGCCTCACAGGTAGGTGTGGTATATTAAATATATTTACTAATGCTACATGTCTTATTGTTAATGTAAGTCCCAAGAGAAAAACAGATATAAGGTGGTGACTTAAACCTATCGCTTTATCTAGACACCCAAAGCACTTTACTTGTTATGGGGTCCCACCTTCACCACCACCGATGTATAGCACCCACCTGGCTGATGCAAAGGCAGCCAAAGTGCGCCAGTATGCTCACCACAAATCAGCTATTCAGTGGCGAGGTGAGCAGAGGGAGATTAATGACAATTATTTCTATTTTGAGGGACAATTTCTGGAAGGGCTTAATAGATATGGGTCATAGTTGGAAATTTGGCCAGGACACCAGGGTAATACCCCTATTCTTTTCTTGAAATGCCCTGGGATTTTTAATGACCACAGAGAATCAGGATGTTGGATTTACAGTTAGGTCCATACATATTTGGACAGTGACATAATGGATTTGAAGGAAACAATCAAGATGTGCTTTAAGTGTAGACTTTCATCTTTAATTTTAGAGTAGTTACATACAAATTGGGTGAACAGTGTAGGAATTACACCAATTTTAATATGTGGTCCCCCCAATTTTAGGGGCTCAAAAGTATTTGGCCAAACTAATATAATCATGAATTAAATTGTGTGTTTCAATACTTGGTTGCAAATCCTTTGCAGTCAATGACTGCCTGAAGTCTGGAATAGACATCACCAGATGCTGGGTTTCTTCCCTAGTGATGCTCTACCAGGCCTGCACTGCAGCTGACTTTAGTTCCTGCTTGTTCTTGGGGCGTTTTACCTTCAGTTTTGCCTTAGAAATCAAAACAAACCAATCAGAGAGATAGCAAAAAAATTAGTTGTGGACAAATCAACTATTTGGTACATTCTTAGAAAGAATGCACTGGTGAGCTCAGGAACACCAAAAGGCCCGGAAGACCATGGAAAACAACTGTGGTGGATGACAGATTAATTATTTCCCTAGTGAAGAAAAATTGCTTTACAACAGTTGGCCAGATCAAGAACACCCTCCAGGAGGTAGGCATATCAAGATAAGACTTCACCAGAGTAAATACAGAGGGTTTACCACAAGATGTAAACAGGAAACAGGAAGGCCAGATTAGAGTTTGCCAAAAAGCATCTAAAGAACCCTGTACAGTTCTGGAACAACATCCTATGGACAGATGAGACAAAGATCAACTTGTACCAGAATGATGGGAAGTGAAGAGTATGGAGTAGATAAGAAACTGCTCATGAACTGAAGCATACCATCATCTGTGAAGCATGTTATGACATGGGCATGTATGGCTGCCAAGGGGTTCCCTTGTATGTATTGATGATGTGACTGCTGACAAAAGCAGCAGTGTGAATTCTGAAGTGTTTAGGGCTATATTATCTGCTCAGATTCAACCAAATGCTTCAAAACTCATTGGATGGAACTTCACAGTGCTGATGGATAATTACACGAAGCATACTGTGAAAGCAACCCAAGACTTTTTTAAGGTGAAGAAGTGGAATGATCTGAAAAGTCAATCACCTGAGCTGAATCCAGTTGAACAGCATTTCACTTGCTGAAGTCAAAACTGAAGGCAAAATGCACCAAGAACAAGCAGGAACTAAAGTCAGCTGCAGTGCAGGTCTGGCAGAGCATCACCAGGGAAGAAAACCAGCATCTGGTGATGTCTATGGGTTCCAGACTTCAGGCAGTCATTGACTGCAAAGCATTTGCAACCAAGTATTGAAACTCACAATTTAATTCATGATTATATTAGTTTGGCCAAATACTTTTGAGCCCCTAAAATTGGGGGACCACATATGAAAATGGGTGTAATTCCTACACTGTTCACCCAATTTGGATATAACTACCCTCAAATTAAAGATGAAAGTCTACACTTAAAGCACATATTGATTGTTTCCTTTCAAATTCATTGTGGTGGCATAATGATGACAATTGTGTCACTATCCAAATATTTATGGACCTAACTGTACATCTCAACCAAAGGATATGATAGATACGTTATTGATGTGTATAATATAATGGAATATTTGTATATACAATAACTCTAAATAATTATTTTATATTTGTATATAAAATAACCAGCTACTGATATATGTACATATTTATGCCATATTAACCATTGGACATCAAAAACAGGGTATAAGGGACACAGAGGGCTGGACCATACATAGCTCCATGACATGGGGCTGTGGAATTTACCAGCTAACAAAACATGTGCATAACTGTGTTGCCACTGAGGTACCTTCACAGAGCACAACAGTTTCCATGACAGTAAAGCTCATTGCATTACTGTAATTTATTTTGACAATCAAAGCCTCAGATGATCTTTAGGTTCATGTGGATTAATAGCATTGCAGGAAAATGTAATTAAATATTAAAGGAAAGTTGAGTGAAAATATAATTATTTTACATTACATTCTCTGGGTGTTCTGTATTTATGACAACAGAGGTAAATGGAAGCATTATGAAACTTATATGATTGTTGTTGTTTTTTAGGATATCATTTCCAGTAAGCTTTATGCTTAATAAACATCCAAGCCTCTCCTCCCAGCATATATTAACATGCTATGAAAAGAGGATATATTGAGAACAGATATCCAAAGCTCAGTGTTTTGTGAAGTACAATACAAAACCCCATAAAAATGTAACTAAACAAACTAAATTCATATACAAATAATTTACAGGTCAGGGAATATATAGATGGATATGAGAATACCATATAATACTTAGGTAGAGTTGTATAGAGGTAGATTGACAGTAATAATTGAAAAAGGGGAAAAAACCTTAATGTCTGTGAAAGGAATTTACAAAATGGGCCATTGTCTTTCTCAAGTCCTAACAAGTTGTGATCAAAAGATAATTATATAACAATTAAGATTTTAGCTCTTAATTACTGAGTTGCTTGGATTATTGTGCATCTGGTAAATATGTGATACCACCCACACATTTAATGGATAATTCTGCTTTTTTGTTCATTAATATTGTTGGCCAGTTTGGATAGCTTCCCATTTAAACCAGCAATTAATTTGGCAGGTGTGTATTGGCTTTTGTTCCTGGACTAACAATGCAAGAATATGGGAAGATGCAGAAGACCACACCCAAAATACAATCAAACAGTGCCGGAGGTAATGTGAGACGTTTTACTCAGTGATAGCTGCCAGAGGTACCTTTCATTAGAAACTTCATCTTCAGCCACAAGCAACTATAATGTTACCACCTGAGATAAGACTGTCAATGGGATATGTGACCCCAACCCCCACTTTGAGTATCAATTTCCACAACTAAAATTAAATGAGTGTGTCTCAATGAAATACGTTTCTAAATTCAAATGGAATATAAATCATTTTTGGTGACAAAACTAAGGTGTCCAGTCACAGCTACAGCATATCTGCTTGTCATCCGTTACTGTCTCCAACAGAATGTAATGCTGGTACAGTGAAGTTCTAGAAATTATTAACAAAGAGCACCCCCCTCGCTTCCTGACCTCTTGACCTCTCACCAATGACCATTATTGGCTATTTGCTGATCACCATGCTTTCTTTGTTAGTAACATTGTTGAATTTCTTTTGAAACTGGCCTTGCTTGCTGTTTTTTAAATATATATATTTATATTTAAAATGCTTATATTGTGAGCTATAAAAATAGTATCTGCTGCAAGGATTTTGGTGTTCAGTGATACGCTCATTCCATATATCAAAACAGGGTTAAAACCATTTACTATATGTAGGAAACATGTAATGAAAGATATGTGTTCATGTGCACATTCAATTTAGTCAACTACCTAGATGACAGTATTGCCTTATATATTTTGTTCTTTCTAACCTGAAGTGATAGTTAACATAATTTGGTTTTACTGTTACTTGGTTAATTAATACAAAAAATGATGTGTTTTTAGTAATCCACTGTTAACTTTTTACAGTGTTATTTTCTATTATGTTTCTTCAAAAGTGAACATAAATGTGGTGAAACAAAAAGGACAGAAGTTTAAAAGGCTTGCATAGGCTTTTGGGTATAAGGCAACAATGGGACTCAAAAACTTGTTTTAAAATGACATTCTGTGTATACATCCTTGTATTCAACTTAGAATAGCATTTTCAGAAGTTAGATTGCTGGAGTAATTTGTTTATCTTTGGGAACAATATCCTTATTGAAACAAACAGATAATAAACTAAAAGAGAAGTACAAAAAATACGTAAAAAGGACATCCAGCAAGAACAGACACAATTAAAGTCAAGTCTTGAGTTATGTGTGGATTTGGTGGGTTTAATACTTCACAAACTTTTGTCTCTTCTGTTAAAACTGTGCATGTGGACAATTCACCTGTGGCTTTATCTTGTATCCATCTACACAGCTTCTGATCTCTAAAATCATGTTAGTTGTGGAACTTCCTCATGAGGAGTCACTTCTAAGCGGAGTGAGGTTGTTAGTGGAGTTCCACAGGGATCAGTACTAGGGCCTGTGCTTTTTCTAATCTATATTAATGATCTGGACTCTGGGATAGTTAGCAAACTTGTCAAATTTGCAGATGATACTAATATAGGTGGCTCAGCAGATACAATCTCGGCAGCACAGGCTATTCAAAGAGACTTGGATAATATTCAGTTGTGGGCTGACACCTGGTAGATGAAATTCAATGTGGACGAGTGCAAGGTAATACATGCAGGTACCAAAAAACCTCAATATTTTTCAATCAAGAGACCTTAAGAAAAAGTCTCACAAAAAAGTCATCATTTAAGTACTTTATAAAGAACCTGTTTTAATAAATTGAGAAAATAGGTTTATTTTGTCAGATGTAATGCTCACAATAGAACACCAGGTGTCGTAAGTGACATTCAGCACAGTATTCCTTAAATTAATGAATGAGAAACTGGGAGCACATATTAACTTATACAAACAAGACAAACCAGTGCGATTTCCACATCTGAAATACATCGACTTTAAAATATAACCTACACTAGCACCAATTTTAACTACCTGATCATGTATTCGTTTTATAGAGCTCTACGTGTTGAATTTGCTACACACACCATATTTTCTAAAACCAGCAAAGAAATTCTTACAAGAATTAAAATGCATTACAATTACATAAAACATGCAAAAGTTTGTAAAATCCGCAGCTAGCTCCCCCCGCCTCCGTACAAAATATGGCATTTGGGTTTGCCATCGCTCGTATTCAACAGTGTAGTAAACGAGCCGGATGGTGAAAACGCAACTTATTCCAAAAATAAAACCTAACAATCAATCAGTCGAGCACTGTTTTATGACAGGAGTTTGCGCACTGATATATACGAAAGCACAGCCGTGAACGTCATAGCCTGAGACGACTGGCTTCACAGCGCTGATGCCAGTCTCCAGTCGCGTACATGTAGCGCAGATTCGCAGGTCTGCGTGGATCCCCACCAATGGGATCGGCGGAATTCTGCAGATCTGCGCACAACTGCGGAAGTGCTGCGCAGATTCCGGCAGCTCTGCAGCGATCTTCACTTCGCTTGCATTATAATCGGTCCGGATGTGAGGATCTGTGCAGAATGGCGGAAATGTGATCCTATCAGACCGCCACCGCCACCTCCGTGCCGCCTCCTCGGGGGCCTGCGAGACTGAAAAACAGGTGACCGTCGCAGTTTGACGAAACACTCCGTTCGGCGACCGGATGCTGGTAGCCGAGCGGAGCCGAAGGTGCTGGCCGAGTGTCCCGGATGTAGTTGTGGGAGGGGAGGCGGGGCGGCGCTGGGCTGAGCTCGGCTGTTGTGTAGATAGCGACTCAGTCTAGTGTGTGCGAGTGGGAGATGGACCGAGGCCGCTCTTCCGATTAGCGAAGCCTAGGCGACTCACATACCCAGTCCTATTGAAATCAGCCGAGATCGGGACGCTGAAGACAAAACAAAAGCAAAACAAACAAGCCAGTAGTTCATCTTTCACATCCACTCCACTCACACACACACGGCATTGATGGTAATGTATGCAAGGAAACAACCGAGACTCAGTGATGGGTAAACAAGCTCAATATTTTTATTCAGATTTTTTTCCCTTTCCTTCTCCGCTTTGACAAATCCGCCATTTTTGTTGTAAACCAAAATAAGTAGAAACTTGAGGAAGCTGTTTCGGCTTCTGATATTTCGTGCAATGTACGGGGACATCGGTGTGCGAGTTTGCAGTTATTTAATGTTTCTCTTTTTCTTTTTTAGGTGTAACGACCGAAGGGATTCCCAACCCTATCAGGTATAAGAAACCAGAAATAAGATTAAAAAAAGGGGGGGGGGGGTACTCTAGCGCAGGCTTTTGGAGCACCTACAGGCCTCAGTGCGGAAAAATAAAACGAAAAGTAGCAAATGCGGGCTGAATGTGTGTTTAAACCAGTCTTTTTGGCGAATTGAATATGATTTAGGATTGATAGATGACGTAATCTGTTTTGACCGTCGAATTTCAATGAAATTAAATTGTTGTATTTTGGGGGTTTTGTGCAAGGCCTGTATGGCAGCTATGCAGACAATTATATGTGGGAAAAAAGGGTTTTCCTCGTTTTTAACGGCATTAACGGACCTTTAAAATCCCCTCTGTGTTCTAAACGCATTTCCGACAGTAAACAATAAGCCGTGCACTTCTAAACGAGTTTGTATGTATTTGTGGTTATACTTTTATAAACCCTATTCGAGACATGAAATAAAGCTCTTAACGCCCAAACACCGTCAAATTGATCTTTATATATGCTTTGTGCGTGATGTTGTGTTTGGCTTTGGAAATTAACTTAACATTGAATTGCATATATTAGTGACGTGCGACGAGTTACGACACGAACACGAATTTCCATAATGTCTAGTGGGGTGTTTTTCCACCTTCTGCGGAGCGTCAATTTAAAGGGATTTAAACGCTTTTCTTTCCAAAATGAAATTAGTGGCACGTGTTTTTTTTTTGTATTGGGTGTTTTCATGTCGATGCCAGAATCCTGCCAAATCCCACGCTTGGTGATTGATCGTGAGAAATGTTTGTGTTCGTGCAAGAAAGTTGCCCATGCTTTGACGTGGTAACCCTGAAGTGATTGAATTTGTGTTTGCAGACTCTTAAATACCCATCAAAGAGTCACCCTGGCAGTGATCACCGTCATGAGAAGATGCGAGATGCTACAGATCCCACGCCACCCTGCAAAATGCTGCGGCGGTCTGACAGTCCGGAGAGCAAGCACGGTGACAGCACAGGCCACAGCAAGGCGAAGGCAGTGCACACACACCGGGTCAGAGAGAGGGATGGAGGTAGGGATGAGTTTCTGTAGCGCCTTCCCCCGAAAACCACAGCAGACTTGCCGAAATGGATCCCCCAGCAGTGCCAAGAGTTTTGCAAGAATATCGGTACTCTAAGAAGTTTGACACATTGTCTACCTCAAAACCAGGTGGCTTGTTTTGAATGTTTGCCTTGTGGAACTTGTCATTTTCTGCAAACAATAATGATATTCCCTGACAGTTACATACTCTACATTTGAAGACCGAATGGTACAGGTGTTTATATTGTTAGAAAGGCAAAATGAACCACTGTCCTAGCGTTTTGAACTTGACAAGCCGACACCAAAGCAATTCACTTTTCTACTGTGGTTGCAGAAGTGTCCCATCAACTAGCTCACACCCCTTGTTTACTTTTAAGATAAATGTATTACTCTTCCCCATGTTTTTATAGACTTTAAATGTTTACCATCACAGCCAAAAACAGACGAGCAATTGCACCATTTAATAGGCCTTTGTTTTTATACATCTTGAGTATTTATGACCCTTGGAAGCTGCTATAGACTTCTAACTTCAAGACTGCTTTTGAAATGTTTTTTTTTAATGAAAATTTAAGCATTTTGAGTCGTATAACTAAAACCATTTTTCACAAGCTAATGTTTTAATAGAAGCACACAAGCAATTGTATATGCTCTGTATCCTTTATCAGGGAAAAACAAATGATAAAACAGGCCAACAGGTTTTTTTTTGGTGGTGGTCATGTTGAAATGGTAGTAGTACAGGTCAAATGTACATGTTTACATAGATAATTCTGATGTCAATGCTCACATTTTCTTCATGGACCATTGTAATCCCTCTGGATGAGAACTAATTTGCCATGAATTTGACCACAATAGGGCTATTTTTAGTTGTGAATTTTGTTACATTCTAAATTCTTGGGTTAAATTTGAATTATTTATAGTAATCTGAAAATGTTAATCTCAATTAAGGGACTTGGTTCCTATTGTTTCTCTTGCATGAATATACGTCGATTTTAGAAGTGCTTCTGTTATTTAGAATTAAATGCATATTTTACTATTGTGGTTTTGAAAATTTCAAGCAGTCAAAGACATGTAACTTAGATATTTTGAAAGCACCTTAACTAGGTTTTTCAAAACCTTTTTAAAGCTTTTTGTGAACAGAGTACATGGTCATTTATTTTCTTAGCTTTACCCCTTACACATTTAGTTGTTCTTTATGGATGTTTTAAAGAGCCATAAAAAACAGGATTTTGAGAAAATAAGAGTGAGAAATGCTTGCCACATGTTGCTTCTACTGTGTAAGTAATCAGCCTGTAGCTCTAGTCATCCAGGAAAGTTATAGAACTTGAATGTAAAATGCAATCATTTTCAAGAAGTCTGCTTTGTCCAGGGCTTGTGTTTTCACTTGAGGCTTCAGTCAGGGATGCATTGGGATTGCCTGTATTTGGCATTTCTCCAGCATCAGTGGGTGACCTCAAACAGCATAGCTGAGGGTACTGCCTTTGCACAAATGTAAGTGCATGTCTTGAAAGTGATTCTATAACATTTTTAGAAGCTTTAAAATTTACACTAATGTCACCTTTAAACAAAGTGTTAAAGTTGTGATTTGTGCCCTGAGCGTTGGTATTGAAGGATGTTAACATTTAAATAACTTGTACTGCTTTTTTCCCCTCCATTCAACCCCTCAGTTATTACAAACTAATACTAAACAATTTTATTTTTGAGTGGTGACATTTTATGTATCCAAATTAATATTTCAATGTACATTTTTTACCGAACACAAGTACAAATAAACGCCATCTGTACTTGTGTATTTTACATTCTGTGGTGCACATGGTATTTTTTTCAAATTATTTATACTGTTAGTCTCTGTGAAACTACATCACCCATTTCCTTAATCGATGTATTAAACTGAACCAATATTTATTCTCCCTTCTAATCATGATTTACTGCTTCAGATTAGATTGTTGGATTTTCAATAAAACTTAAATTTGCTTTTCATGATCCTAGCATGGCTTTGCAGTCAAAACCCTGTGATGAGTCTCTTTGGCCCCTTCTGTTAGTGTTGGGTCAGAATATATTATGCCAAATTAAGTAACTTTTGGAGGAGGAAAAAAATAAAAGGAAACATTTAGAAAACTTTTAAGTATACAAATTCTTGGAAAGCTCTTTGTGATAGGCAGGAACTTACTGTTATATAGTGGCACCTGCAAAGTGATGTGGACATTTCATATAATTTTGAAAATGTTCAGCTTCTTATTGGGAAGGATGAATTTTTGAAAGATTCATCGGAAGGGCCCCTCAAAATTTGAATGATGCTTGCTGTACAATGTTATGAGATGAGGGAGGGAGACCTTATAGTTTTATCATTTAGTTGGCAGAAGAATGAATTCAACATGCACTAAAAAGGGGTGTAGTTTCTGTACTACAGCATTTGTGTGTGCATCACAAAACATAGTTTGCTTATTGGAGTTTCAAAAGCTTTGAGCTCACGGTTGTATGTTATATTTTTTTCCATGTATTATGTAAAAATCAGTTACTCCTCTAATTCAGCATTTAGAGAATCCTTTTAATACAGACATTGTGCTTGCATATACCAATACCTGGTTTATTAAAATGGTTAAAATACTTTGTAGTTAGCATGGCTGCTTATTTCATCTGACTGAAAAAACATATATGTACAAAGTAAATTCAGTTCTCTGTGAATTTGGCCAACCCTGGGTCATTCCTTAATCCAGTTACACACTCTAACTGTAGCTCTTATATATATATATTTTTTGTGGCAATATAGACAGTGGCACTGATTATTTTAAGGCCAGTGTTTTCGGATTCCATTCCATAGTATTACATTTTATAGGAAATATTGAGTATAAATTAATTATCCCTCTCCTGATCTAGACTTCTCTGTAACAGTGACCCTTTTATTCCAAGATATATGGCATGTGTTGCTGGTCTTTGAGAACTTCAATGTTTTATAGATTACCTCAAATGGGTAGAGAACTGGAAAAAGTTGACTTGTCCCACTTAAGCAAATGGATCCAGTTAAGTAATCTAGTGTTCAGCTGAAATTAAAACTATGAAGATTCCCTCCAGGACCAGACCTATGTGCAAGCTCAGGGCTGGACAGCTCTGGGCCTGGAGCACTGCAGTCCAGTCTGTAGGTCTCCATCACTACTATATCACTACCTTATAAACTGGGACAAGTTGTTAATTGGCACCAATTAAGCCAGTTAGTAGCTGAAATAAGTAGTAAAGGGATTTGCTGGGAAGAAAATGAAAGACCCAATGGTCTTCCAGGTCTGGCCTTATGCACACCTGTGCTAGCTGCTGTAGTAGATTTTTACTTTCTGGCAGTTGTTCACCTGTAAATGTGTCATGGCTTGGTTATTGTAATATAGGCATGGATAATTATCAACACTTCAGAGGTAAACCTAAAACTAGGATCACAGACACCTGGTTTAGTGGAATCTGGAATTGTTCTGCCTTTTCTGTGCATTGTGAATGTAATCTTTCTATAGGAAAGATTGAAATATTTAATTTTATTGATAAATAAGTTTTTGAAAAGCTTCCTCTTCTAGATGTATTTGCTAATGGCTGTTGATGAGACTAATCTACAGAGACACAGTTGGTGTCCTTAAGGCTTAGACTACCCTTTTAGTTGCCATAGTAATTTGACTCCTGTGGCAGTGCTGCATATTTACCTCCACCTGCCGTGGGCTGCAAGCAGCAGTCGGGGGTTGACTTCTGCCCCCTGGACTCTGGGGAGACAGGTCTGTGCTTTTTTCCATTAGAGAGACTGGTGCTCATTTTAAGACGTATACAAAAATATGTATATTTGTACAGTTTTACACACTACTGCTGACTTTAGTCTTCTGGAAGGAATCTTAAGGCTAATGGCCAAAAGCCCCAACATTTGGAAAATAATGTTCAGTCATTTTTAAAGTGTTAGTTCTGATATTGATTGGGTTGAGTGAGTCGTAATGTCTCCAAGCCTACAAAGCCTGATGTTCTACAAATTATTACACGTGCATTTTTACAAATTTAATTCAAATTAAACCCTTCGAGTACATTGCAATTTCTCACTCCCTAAAACGTAAAACAAAAATATTCAATGTCTAGCTTGCAGAGCTTAACTAAACCTCTCAATGTCAGCATCCCCCCCATTACCCAAATCAGTTTTTCATAATTATAACTTTGAATTGCCAGTTAACGTGCTTCCCCATGATGGGTCTAGGCAGCTAGCACATTTCCCCTGAATCATGCACTGTCCATTTGCTCCTTTTTATGCTACAAGTCCACTACACAAGCATCGGAGCTATTCATAGGAAGCACTAATGCAGATCTGACTAACATTGCAGCATCACAGGTGTGCAGTAAGTTACAGGAGTTGCTGCACATCAACTTGAGGGAACCCTGGCAAGTGTTCGGCCAACTGCAATTTCTCATTTAATATGCCAGTGTATTCACAACTGATTTAAGGATAGTGATGAGAACATTCAGAATAATGAAAGCCCTTTTTTTCTAGTATTCAATACATATTAATATTTGAAAATGCATCTATGTTGGTTGTGCAAAAATGCAAACTCATGCTCAAAATCCAAATGGTCTTTGATCAGTTAGTTGATGGTACATCGATTGTTAGTCAAACCCCAATATGAAGTGGATTGAGTAAATGAGCATTGTAATCAATCATCTCATTTATTTTGTGTATATGCCATCATTTGGGGTGGGTAGAATGTCTACAAATTACTTGTTTGAATCCTTGAAGTTTGTAATTTCATTCTGTTAGTATATAATTAAGTAGATAGTTACTGAGTCTGCCCTTAGTGATGAACAATATTGAACAATGCATGTTTTCAATCCATGGTTGTTTAATGACTTAAGGTTCAAATATAGGGTACTGTGCCGCACACAAACAAGTGATTCTTAATTTAATTTAATTTTCTCCTACCTTCTGAGTTTTAGTATTGTCATGCTAAAATGTACTTAAACTTTAAATTTTATGTGAAGATCCTATTTGGCGTGCTAGCTTGCTTTTATTGCCCACCACTTGTATTTTAACCACCTTGGATGAAATTGCATCATAAACTAATATCTGATGACGGATCAATAAATTATACAACGAAGTTTGGTTATTGTATTTACAAATACTGACACTTTTTTAATAATTGGTCTATAAATGCATAGGTTTCACTGTATAACAAATCAAGGTGGGCATAGGTTGATCAGGTCAGATTGGGGGGTGGGGTTAATAGCAGGATTACAACGATGAAGTACAGATCTCCACTTTCTTGCCAATACTTACTATAACGCAACATGTAAATTGTTGGTCCCCTGTTTCATGAGCTGAAATGAAAGATTCCATATGCACAAAAAGCTTTTCTAATGTTGTGCATGAATGTTTATATCCCTGTTAGTGAGCATTTCTCATTTACCAAGACACTCCATCCACCTGACAGGTATGGCATATCAAGAAGCTGATTCAACAGCATGATCATTACATAGGTGCACCTTGTGCTGGGGACAATAAAAGGTTGCTCTGAAATGTGCAGTTTTGTCACAATGCCTCAAGTTTTGAGGAAGGGTGTGATTGGCATGCTGATTGCAGGAGTGGCCACTAGAGCTGTTGCCAGAGAACTTAATGTTAATTTCTCTACCATAAGCTGCCTCCAATGTCATTTTAGAGAATTTGGCAGTACGTCCAACCTGCCTCACAATCGCAGACCACGTGTACCCATGCCAGCCTAGGACTTCCACTTCTGGTTTTCTCAACTGTGGAATAGTCTGAGATTATCTTATGAACTGAAACATTTCTGCACACACTGTCAGAAAGTGTCTTGGAAACTCATCTGCAGCTTGTCATCCTCACCAGGGTCTAGACCTGACCTGTAGCTCTGGTGGACATTCCTGCAGTCAGCAGCCAATCACACACTCCCTCAGAACCTGATACTTGAAATCCATATATTGGGGCCTAATGAATGTATTTCTATTGACCGATTCTCCTTATATGAACTGTAACTTGGTAATATTTTTGAATTTATTTTTCAGTATCTACTCCTTCAGCTGATCTCCAGAGAAAGGGTATCTTGACTTAAGTTAACAAGGTAGTTTTAATGTTTGGTTTTGTTCCCCCATCCCCCTCTTCTTATTTCAGGGACCAGTTATTCTCCACAGGAAAATTCACACAACCACAGTACTCTTCATAGTTCAAATTCACACTCTTCTAATCCAAGCAGTAATCCAAGCAAAACTTCAGAAGCAGTAAGTACCCTTTTCATTGTCCTTTTCTTGTGAATTTGGCAGCCCCTACATGCCATGCCTTCAGGGAGTTTTTCTTTGCTGTAAAGAGTTCTTGCCAGATAGAAATAAGGCTGAAGCTAAAGTGTTGTGAATTATAACATGCAATTTTATCTAACTATAGTCATTTTAATACACCTGTGTGTTTGCTTATTAGTTTATTTTCGAACAAATTCATAGTATTTCTAATTTGTCCTTTTTTGTTTGGCAGCTCCTCCTTGCTAGCCTCAAGTCCCTGCCAGAATTGCATTTTCATCATTCACAAAGTTTAACTTCTGCCTTATTTCTAACTAAAGTAATATTAATACTCCTATGTATGTATTTTTTATTTTATTTTATTTTCAAATTTTAACATCAAACAGAGTCTGTCAGGGAAAACCAGACAACTGTATCTTTTGGTATTTTCAGTGAAGGGGACAAAAAGTCTTGGCAAAAGATGTAAAACATTTTGTGGGATTTCACCTTGAAAAACAAGATGTCACCTCCTAATTCAGTGGTTTAGCCTCCAGTGATTGTGTAGGGTCAGCCTTCAGGGTTGTTTCTGCCGGAGGTTTAGGTCTCTTTGTGACTCGTGCTTTTCTCCCTGATTTGAGGTCCTTTCTGCTTTTAAGATGTTATTGATGCCTGCATGTATACATAAAACTGTCTGCTGCAGATTTAACAGATTTGTGTATGTGTGGTTGCTAGTTAGGTGTGTTAACAGTGTTGTAATCCTCAGTTTGATTTCAGTTAAACTTTCCTTCAGGTCCAGTTTCTTGACTTCAACCTTAATTCTAGCTCCTTACTGTTCTTGCTGCTTCCATCCCCCCCTCAGGGCGTGCCACCCATTTTTAATTTTAAGAATTGGTCATGCTGAACAGTTTCTGTAAGAACATGTCCTTCCCACTTCAAAGTTTTTGGAGACCTAATTAAATCAGAAGTAGAGACAGCCACTGAAACTCAACTCTGCATCCTTGAGCTCTTCTGGTCCTCTGCATCAAATGATTCTGCCCAACCTATCCCATTGCTCTCCTCTCTGCACTCTTCACGATGTGCTGAAGACCCCAAGGCTGTATAGCAGATACCTATGGTCAGGCAAGATGTAATGCTTCAAGAACAGTAGAGGTGCTGTTGCTGCTCCTGCCTTTTCTTTCTGTACATAAAATCAAACGCAACTATAACCTTTCAGTTTTATTGTGACATTCTTATGAATGGTAGAATGAATGCAGAATTGAACTAATACACCTTCAACCTGTAGTTTTGCACCCTTCAGGAAGTATTTGAATGGATCTTATTAGTCCTGAAGACTTCCTTCTTTTTGTTACACTATAATGCTTAACAGGAAGCAGTCTTCCCGTTTCTCCTCCAGTATGTTTTTGTCAGTTCTAATTGACAGTGGACAACCAAAAAGCAAAATAAACAGTGAAGTCCCTTTTAAAAAGCCTTTAATTGTTTAATGGACACTTAACATTGTTTTTCCTTTGGGTCACTACAGTAAACAACATGTTGACCATCAGCTTTCAAATGTACTTTTTAAAATGCATGTTTCTCTATTGAAGCAGGTTTGAAATTTAACTATCCCTTATTCAAAACCTTTTTGGCCTCTTCTGTATTACATTCCAATCAAATTTGTCAGTTTCCCTGCTAATCTAGAACTGAATTATACCTATATCATGTCACAGAGTAGGTGTAATGTGTAGAATTACCTGATTGAGTTGTTATAGTTGTTCAAGTCTAAAGGTTAAAGCAGTATTTTACTATACTTCACATCATTTAAACTTCACTGGCTTAATTGAGGAAAATATCCTTTTAAACCTACTCACTACATGAATTCAGTCATTGCAGTGAATCTAATTTACAAAGAAGCTACTTGTTGGACTTGATCTTGTGAACTACATGTGTAATCATGATCCTCACCAGAGGTTTTCTTCCCCTCTAAAGGTGTAGTACAGCAAGTATGCATGTTTATGTAGTGTAGTTTTTGCAGAATGGTGACTGACAATAGGATGTCATCACAATCTGGAATGAATTTAACATTTTACTATAATGGCTCTGTGTATATTTATAATTGTGACTAAGTTGCTAAGATTTTAGGAATTGACCTCCAGATGTTACACTATTTGCATTTTTCTCAATTAAGTGGCATTCAAATGCTGAATTTCATACTACATCTTTTATACAGACAGCTTGCCAAAAACATTTAATCGGGGAGTCACTGGCCAAAATGTTAAGGTGTTCGTCTTCTAGTCCTTTAATGTTTTGTCCTTCAGATGCAGAGATGCTTAATCAGTGTATATACAGGCCAAATGTGTGGCATGCCTGGCATATTATCACATGCACATGACCAGTCTAAGCAATAAAAGCCTGCAGCTCTTGCAGAGTTGCCATCGGCCTCTTCGTAGCCTCTCATCGGTCTCCTTGCTCAGTCATCCAGTTTGGATAGCAGGCTCTTGGTGGGTCAATACACCTTCCACATTTTAAGTCTTGCCTGTGCTCCAAGGGATATTAATGGCCTTTGTGATTATAATTTTTAATATACACATCCCCTGATCTGTGCCTATCAGCAACTGTGTCCTGGAATTCTTTTGAAAGCTCCTTGGTGATCATGGTTGAGGCTTTGCTTTGAAATACACCACCCAGCAGAAGGAACCTACGGGAACTGCTGAATTTAGTCTGAAATCATGCGACTCACACTCAGGTGGAGGCCACTTTACTTGGTGTGTGATTTTGAAGGTGATTGATTACACCTAAGCTAATTTGTGACATTTTTTGTGACATGTCGATAATGTTTTTCTTGGAAGTTGGGTAAATCAAGTATAAAAATACTTCCTTTTCATTCTAGGCTTAAAGACAAAAGTTTAAGGCGGTGTAGTCTATAGACACTACATGGATGTGATTTGACGAAGGTTGGTCTAAGACACAGGTTCCCAAAGTGCAGCCTGGGGGCCAAATGTGGCCCTCAGGAATGTTTGGTACGGTCCCCCAAAGCCAACCTTCAGCCAGCCCTTTTCTGAACCTTTACTATATTTTTACAATTAATATTTTCTGATACAAGTTACAAATGTAATTTGGGGTAAAATAATAAACAACAATTAAAGTTCATAAATGTTCCCTAACAAATGTACCTTTTTAATTTCCTGTACAATTTGGGAAATTATTTTTCTACTGTGGCCCCCCATCCCATGCAACCTCCGGAAGTTGGCCCTCCATCACCAGACATTGGGAACCCTTGGTCTAAGATGATATGGCATAGTTACTGTTAAAATAAATGCTAATCTGATGAAGATTAGTTCATATATGTAACTTTATTACTCTAGATGTCTCATTTCTTTGTAACATTGTATTCAAACTGTATGTGTGTGTGTGTGTGTGTATAATATATATGTGTGTGTGTAGATGTATAGATATTATACATTATGTAGAAATACGCACAGGCATCCAATAGGTGTATGTGTTAATGTATGAGCCCGACTGATGCAGTTTTTTTTGGTCCGATACCGATAATTGGGTAGCAAAATTTCCTGATTTTACAGATCTGATGGTATTTACTTTTTTTGTTGTTGGCATGTTAAACATTTTCTTGCATGGATCCCTCAAATTTGGCTGAGAAATTGGCATGCACTGAAGGCAGGATTTTTACAGTTGAATAATAAACTAAGTTACCATTAATTTTCATCAATAACCACATTAAACATTACAAAAGTTAATCAGAAGGGATAATGAAGGAAAAATATATAAAAAATATGCATGTTATTATATACATTAGAACCGAGAACAATGTATATGAAAAATTTCACACAAAAATGTGCATGTCCTATACATTAGAACAAAGATTAAGATGGTGTTAAGTGCTGGTCTAGGTAATAGCATTTTATACACATTAGGCTCTCCTCAGGTTCGCAAGTCCTCGGTGCTTAATACTGCCAATCCAGCAGTGGCAGTTTATAGTGCAGGCAGCACAGCTTCTCTACATTTTCTCCCAAAATGAAGCTTTTTTTCTTAATGTATTTCAAAATGCCCCCAAAATTGTAACTTATTACTGTGTATGTTAAAAGTATTCCAATATGAATCATAGCCAAAACACAATCTATGATTTTAAATAGTTTTATAAATATCTGTTATAGTCTCAGTTTTATCCACTTCCCCCCCCCCCCCCCCCCCCCAAGTCATTTTCTTTAGATTGTTCACTGTGATCTGAGCTTCCTTGTCATTTGGAGAGTTTTTGCTTGCTGATATCCAGTCAACATCTTCAGCGAACATTTACAATAATTGCTTTGATTTACTATTGTGAATTATATTTTCAGTAAAAATGTCTTTCAGTACCATATATGGTAATCTTCCCTAATAATGAGAATAAACTTACCAAATCCACTGATACAGAAATGAACTTTGATGTCTGATGAAGGATTTTATGGTAATTTGAAAAATATTTGGCCAATAGTATGAGAATGTATTGTGCATTATCAGAGAAATGCTGATATTTCTAAGTTTGATACAATCCTCTAATATCTTCTCCAATATCATTGTCCATATATATAAATATATACATGTTTTTATTTATATAGCCTACATACATGTGTGTATATATCATATACATGGGTATGTGTTATATATATAGATAGCTGCTGATTTGTCATTCTTTTGATGTAAAGGCTGTGTGCATAAAACTGCTCATTCCTAGCTCTCTGGTAGTTCATGTCCTAAAAGTCTACAGATGCTGCAGAGGAGATTCTCATTTGTGAGCAAAAAGTTTTTGTGCTTCAGGTTTAACCTTCACTTCCTTCAGAATTAAACCTCTTTTGTCTAACTTCATGGTATGCAGCCTACGCAGACTTTCTTTTTGCACAGTAATCTTCACCGGATATAGAGCTTCTGTGGTGTAGCCGAGACTGTAAATCTTTGACCCATAAAGCATTGTTGAAAGACAGGACACCATGGCGGAAGTTGATATGAATTTTTTTTTTTTTTTTGTAGATTGTAAAGATGTGGGGTTGAAAGGCTTCCAAAACTTTTAGTTTTTAGTTTTTGTTTAACCTGAGATCAGGTGTTAAGTAGTATAATGCAGTGTTTTTTGTTTTTTTGGGGGACTTGTAGTAGTTTAACAATTTTCTGTAGATTTTAAATTAGATTTCTAGTTGGCTGGCCTCATTAGTCAAGGATGAGATTGCACCAAACTGATCATTAGCTGATGCATGCTAAAGAACTGTTTACCAAAAAACTGAGACTGAAGATGGCCATGCAGTAGAGTACTGACTCAATTCATTTTCAGTTTTAGTTCTACTTTTTATTTTGTCCCATATTTACAGTTGCAAACAAAATATTTGGGAAACAATTGCTGTTTGGGAAACGGAGTAGCACTACTGGATTCTTAGTAATTTTATGAGTGCTGGGTTGGCAATACATCTAATTAACTACTGAATATGCTGCCTTCTCTCCTTTTTACCATCTTGGCTTGACCTTTTGCTACAGGACCATATTAAGTGCATCTTCCTGAATTTACCTCAATTTGAGGGAACTCCAGAGATGTTTGATGGCAAGAGGAGTCTAATCACAGACAGCCTGTAACAAGCAAGACTAAATGCCATATAAGCCTAGCCTATACAAAATTTTCCTTTTTCCTACCCATATTTTTCTGCAGATCAGATCATTAATTTTACTTTAGATTTTTATGCTTGAGATGCATGAAGTAGTAGAAGTGACGATCACTGTTTTAAAATGTAATTAAAACTTTTTTTTAACCAATGTGCATATTCCTTTCCTCCCTTAACAGCCTTATGAACCTGCAGACGATTGGTCTGAACATATTAGCTCTTCTGGGAAGAAATACTATTACAACTGCAGAACGGAGGTATCACAGTGGGAGAAACCTAAAGAGTGGCTGGAAAGGTATTTGATAATGTTAACAATTGTGCATTTAAAAAAAAAATGGTATAAGGTCATTATCATGTCTGTAAACATTATTTTTACTTTTCAGAGAGCAGAGACAGAAGGAAGCCAGTAAGCAGGCAGTTGTCAACAGTTTCCCCAAAGACAGGGATTACAGACGAGAGGCGATGCAAGCAACGGCTGCTAGTGGCTTTTCCAGTGCAAGTAAGTACCTTATGGAGGTCTGCACATGTGGAAGGAAATGCTTTGCCTTTGTGAAATACTGTATGGGATGTGTAGTCCTTTTGAATTTTTACAGTTGTTGCTTAGTAACACATACTACTTCTGGTTCTTGATGGCAGACACATTTTGCACGTCTCTGCGAGTGTAGCAAGTAGGATTTCTTTCAGTGTCTCCAAAAAAGGCTATACATCTCAAGTGTCCAGCAAAGCGATTATAACCTTAAATATAAACTTCCATTTAGTAGAGAGAAAAGATTCAGCAGTAGGTGGCATGTTGCTTTTTCTACGCCATCGGTACTTCAATATCATCCTAATCATAACGTTTCCCCTTTATTTTCAATGCAACGTCACTTTGAATGTGAACTAAAGTGGAAGAGAAGCATTCCAGTGAGGCCAGTAATGCGCACCCTCAGAGTATTTTGTCCCAGACAAGCAGACACAGTGACAGAGACTACAGACTGCCCAGAGTAGAGACTCACAATAGTGCTGCTCCAGTACAGCATACCGGCAAAACCGTGGTTCACCCCGCAGCTGCTGCCTCAAGCGCTGTTCCTTCTAATGCTTTTACTCAACCTGGCCATCAGCCAAAAAAATCCTTTGCTGCAAATGGAGGTACTACTTTATCGAAGCTGCCAACACTCGCCATATCAACCCCAGTTCTGAACACTGAAAACCGAGGTATGTATAATATAGGATATTTCAAATAGTTCATATTTGGGCATAATAAGTTATTTACTTGATTTTTATACCAGCCCTTACTTATTGGATTTCTCTTTTTAAGCTGTATTAGTTTTGTACTTTTTGCTCAAACATTAATTACGACATTTGGTAGCTTGTTTCTAATTGCATTATAAGGATTTCTTTGACTGTCCTCTTTGTAACCTTTTCAAAGTAGTTTATCTGCATGCAGGTTTTGATTTAAATGTATTGGTCATTTGATTACGTTTTATTCATATGATAATCCCCCTCACCAAACTCCAAATCAATTTAACAATCTGAGCTCTTTGTTGGGATTGTCAACTACATTTGGTGGCCTTTTACATCTAGTTGGTTTTTGTAGAGGATGCTTCACACTGTGTATAATTGGAGTATAATTCGCACATGGTTATTAAACGCAAAGCTTCCTTAGTTTTGGCTGGTGTTACCATCAGTATTTACCTGTTCAGTGGAATCCTAGTCCATTTCTTTGGATGCTAGTTTTGATTTGAGGTGGAACTGAAATGTTTCCCTCTGAAAGCATGTGGAAGCAATCCTGTTGAAATTCACAATGCAACAAACCAAATCACTAAAATTATTTGCAGTCTTTACTGTACTTGGTAGCATTGTGTTCAACAAACTTACTGCAGTACTGAAAGGTTGTTCCTCCGCAATATCTATAAACCAGTTTCTGTGCTGACATGTCCCAGCAAACGATGAATAAACCAAATGTTCAGTTTTAATAGTGCAAGCCTGCCACGGGGAGAACCCTCCACATTTTTACATTCATTGTCTGGCCATCAATGAAAATAAATTTTGGTCAAGTGCACACATGTATACAATCAGATTGAGTATGCATTCTGTTGTGGTAACCACTTTGAATGCAGACTTCCAACTTGCTTGGTGAGGAACTGTATTTTGCTTGAGATTTTCAGATCTGAATCTAATTGCAGTAGATTGGCTTCATCTTAGATAGCAGGTGAAATCCTAAACTGCTTCCACCTAAATGAGCTAGGTATGAAAGGGCCCAAATGTTCTACAGTAACTGTGGCTCATGTTTGTTCTCCAGTTTTAATCAAGGCCAAGGAAATAGAAGAACTGTTTAAGGAACATGTGATTTCACTTGTTTTTGTACACCATGGACACTTTTCTGAACTGATTGCATTTGTTTTTCTGATTTTGAGTTTTTTTTTTTTTTTTTAATTCTACATAATTTTCTGTGCTAGGGATGTGTGCATGGCAGTCATCTGAATTACTTGCAGAAGCTGCCTTGAGGGGAAACTTTTTTTACATTTCATAAAATGGCAGCATTTTCTTAATGCATCAGTTTGGAACAGAACAGAAATCTGTAGGGCTTATACAAATAGCATTCTTTAATTTGGAAATGACAGGGTGCTGATGGGATATCTTGTGCATTTACAATTTTAATGTTGCTGGCCTAATTAGTCAAGGATGAGATTGCACCAAACTGATTTGTTGATGCATGCTAAAGAACTGTTTACCAAAAATCTGAGACTAAAAATGGCCATGTACCTGATTTATCAATGGATTTCCTGTCCTGTACCTTAAAGGACAGGTCCCGATGGTAAAATCATGGTTTTATGCATCTGTTATAGTGTATAAGTATGATGCATACCTCTCTTCCAGATCGAAAATCAAATTGCTTTGGGCAGATTTGTACTGGAATCTGTTGCACATATGCACACATGAGTACAGTGCAGTCAAGTTTTGAAGTACATTAAGTTTGGAACTGCCTCATAGAAGTCAATGGTATAGTTTAAATCAGACGGACTCCTGTGGCTGTAGGATCACTTATACGCCATGACTCGCTTCGCTTCAGTGCGACCAGCAGACTTTATACAGACTTTCACAGTTCGTTGTTTTGCATTTGATTGCTATGAGATCTTTCGTTTTGTTGACTTTATAGGTAGTGCTTATCCCTTCTACAACAAATATGGTAAAAGAAAAGTGACAGGGATCCCACATTTGATCTAATAAAATGTAATGGCATAAGTGCAGTAGGGTTCGGTACACCATACATCTTTCATTTACATTTGTTTCTTACTATTTTCAAAGGTTATTTATGTCACATGATGGTTGCCAATTAATTAATATGGCTTATGTTAACTGTTATGCTGCATTCATTAAGGTGTTTTTGTTTATTTCCACCCCCAATTTATCCATTGACTGAATGTGAAAGTCATGAGTTTAGAAATTCTCACAGGCGTAATTAGTTTGATTGATATTAACCAGTCTTTTAAATTATACTTCAAACTGAATCTGGGAATGCACTTGACTGTGAATTCAATAGCCTTTTAGGTTATGGCATGTGTGTCATGGAAGATCCTTCAGATTTCTCAAGCACATGTTGTAATCTAATTAAAAGGATATTTGCATATTGATTTAATGAAAAGGATTCTCCTTAAGGATGTGCGAAATGCATTAAATGGTAGAATATGAAGAGCTTTGTTACTTGGTGAGTGTGAAATTAAGTTGGAGTTTGAATGTTTAGGCAATTCTATACTTTCCAGTCAAGTTATTTCTACAAACTTAATATTGCAGTTTTCCATTTAATGAGTGGACATTTATAAAGACTGCTGTTTTTTCTTAAACATAATTTTTTGATTTCCAGAGTTCTGATTTAATTACTAGTCTGGTCTGTATTTGTAATCCAATAGTTATAAGTTTTAAATATGTATCTCTAAATGGTGGCGTATGTTGTATGTTACATGTCCATTCATAGTTAGCTTTTTGAAAAAGCTCCATCTGTTTTGGAAGATTCAAATTAACAATATAAAGGACTATGGGAGGAGCAACAGAGTTTGGGATGTGCCTTTGAAAGTGTTTCCGGCTACAATGTTTTGCTGTCTGGAAGCTTCCATCCGCCCATTGGCTATAGAAAGTTCCAGGGGAGAACCTTTGCTGTCCTTTTCAATACACGTGAGTGTGGTGTGTGACAGTGTCTGAGCCACTTGACCCCTTGAGTTTTAACCTTGTTTATTTATATACCATGAACCATTTTAAAATCTATTTTGTAAATCTATGTAATGTATTAGAAGTTAATACCAATCTAATTATCTTCGTGAACGGTTAAAGTAATGTTGAACAATACTTATCTCGTTTAGCTTAAGGAAACTAATAGTTTGAATTATGGACTTTAACTGTCAGGGACAATCTGTTTGTTAGTACATGCAATATCCTGAACACTAGTAAAGGAATATGCTGTTAACAGATTGTTAGAAACTGTGGTGAATTCAGCTTTCCAAAATATGCATTAGTTTCCTTTTAGGAAAGAAATGTATTGGAGTTGGAAATGTAATCACAGGTTATAGATCAGTTTAGTTTTAGAATGTAAAGAAAAATGTATAACTGCATTTTTGGTACATTGGAAATGTAGCATGGATCATAGTGGATAATTGGAAATTTTTATATGAATTCCTGTGCATGGGAATTTAAAATGTGTCCTTTGAGACTTTGACTTACACAAATACTTGCTTTTAATATTTTTAACCAAAATTGTTCCATTTTGAAATTAATAAAATCGTTAACTTTACTTAAATTCTGCTTTGTGCATTATACTTTTTCTATGGTAGTGGTTGGTTGCAGATTAGTTTGTGATGCCCTGGTGTCTGGAACTACTAACACCAGCATAACAAATGTAACAAATGCACTGAATCTTAATTAATGACCCAGCAGAAATCTTAGTATCTGTATGTGATTATCAAGCCAAACCTGACATTGATCTCCATGCAATTCTGCATTAGATCTTTGGGCCCATCCAAGGCATGCACACTGCTCTAGCTACTAACTTTGCTCAGTTTAGTTGTTCAAGTACCTGATCATTGATGTATTTAATGTCTCTAATGTATTACAAGCACTTGGAAATACAATTGAATATAATGGAGTTGTAGATGTATTTGAAGAATGAGCATCAGCCTTTAATACTGTTGAATAACCTACCATAGTATGTATACAACAGCACAAACTGAGAACTTGCTTCGCATTATGTGATGGAATTACAGGCAGTAGATGCATTGTATGGTGTGAAATCCAAAGCATTGCTTTTGTTTGTGATTATTTTACTCGTGTGGATGGTATACTTTAGAGCTTTATTTAGATAATTTGATTTATAATAGTTTTGGTATTCAAATTATTGTATTCATGACTTGTGCTCATGCACATTTTACACTTAATGAGAACAAAGTATTTACATGTTGCTATTCTAATGCATTGAAAATGTGAAAATGGCACAATGAGAAGGAGAATGTCAATGCTGCCTCAAGCAATGTGTGGAATATTTTCTATCGGCCTTCTTTTGCAGAGCAACCTGAAATAGTTTATATCAGACTTGAGTTTTCAGACGTGTAGCTGATTTATTATCCCTCATGGGTTGTTTGTACACGCAAATCCAATGTTTAAAAAAAAAGTGTGGTGTTGATCCCGCCTGACTTTGTTGCGTTCATGTATGTATGTACATGAAGTGAAAGATACACCCATGAAATAGCTAAAAGTTCTTTATGGGCCTTGCCCCTGGACCCCAATGGGGGCCTAATGCCCAGTTTCCACTGGCTGACGCCCCATTTCAGGCTTTCATCCCGTGAAGGTTGTGCATGTCTGTTGTACAACAGCACCACAGATACTATCAGTGTGAAGGCAAACACGATTTAGTTAGAATGAGTTAAATACAGCAGATCTGGGTTTCCCTCAAAAACATTAAGGACTGGTTTAATAAATGCATTAATTTGTCCATAAACGCCATGACTGAAACATGCACTTTAAATTATAACCTGTTGAAGCTGCTTTTACTGACAATTCAGATTTTTATATACATAATTCAAATGTAAATTGTCATGTTTTTGAGATGTTAATACTTGCTATTTGGATGGAGAAAAAACAGAGTAAACAAATGAATACTGTAGTTATTACAGAATCTCTAGTAAGGGTGCCATTAAATGACATGCATAAGTTTGATCAACTAATCAAATATATTGCAAATAGATTAACTGCAACACACCACTAGTCCAATTATGAATCTGCACACATTAACTGAAACCAAGTGAGGTTTTAATGTTCACTATTTTCTACTCTATCCACAGAATCTTCCTCTTCAGACAAGCCTACTTCCCATTCCTGTACTTCTCAGTCCTCCTCCTCCTCCTCCAGTTCAGGCCTGAACCCCTCAGGGACGCAGGCTTCAACCGCCTCCACGGTCCCAGTCTCTCCAGTCCCCCAGTCCCCAGCTCCTCCTTTGCTTCAGGACCCAAACCTCCTGAGACAGCTCCTACCAGCACTTCAGGCCACACTGCAAATCAATAATGCCAATGTGGACATGTCCAAAATAAATGAAGGTAAGACTTGTGGTTTATTTGTGTTCTAATTTCAGACTGGTATAATGTCTCATCTCAATGTCTGTAATTGGTTATTACAAGGATTGACCCCTAACAAATACTGCTGGATTATATTTTGATGCCGCACTATGTGCTTGAATGGGAAATGAACCTTTTGGAACTCAGGAGGTGAATCCAGAAGAGCTTGATTTGAGACATGGGGCTTAGTTTAGTTTTCAGCTTCTTTAAATCAGTCATGTCCTGCACTCTCCTCCCCCTGAACCAAAAAATAAACATTAGTGTTTGCATTAACACTTGATAAACCGCAGGAATGTGAAAATGAGTTTGGTGCATCCAAAGCGGTTTTAAAAAGCTGAGCTGTAAATGTCAACTAATTTATTATTTATTCAAATGTCTATCTGATATTTCACTTATTACAATTAAGTTAGAAATGCACCCTATGTGGTCACCTCTTTACTTTTTTTCAATGAGACAGCCTTAATTGGAATGTAGATTTTTATCTCCCTTTTCTGTAGCCGGCCAGAAAAGAATGTACATAGACCACCCTTTTACAGTTAGTTTATTGTTTTCAGTAATCTCTAAGGAAATTTAACGTTTATTTTTTTTGCACACTTGTAAGTTTGTTTTGGGTATGGATGTGGACTTTAACAAGTGAGTTTTTTTTTTTTTAAATATCAAAACCATGCTCATAGTATGCAGTGAAATCTTGATGGATTTCCAATGTACGAAGGAGAAATGTTCTTTATTGGCATCTTTCAAAGTTCAAAAACTCTTCAATGTGTCCTCTGTTTCAGAATCATAGACTTTGTTTTTGTCTGTTTAGTGTATCAGGTTCCAGTTTAAGCAGCGCTCAGTGATGTGATGTTTTTGTACTACCTAATTTTTAATGGTATAAATTTAATCTAATTGAATGGGGCACCACTAAAACATTTTATATAAAGGCTTCTGAACGCTTTGTCAACACATTCCTTGATTTAAGATTGTTGTGGGTCTGTCTCAATTATGCTGCATTGGTGACATTGTTTGCAAGTTATATAATAATTTGCATGTTATAGGCTTAAATGACTTGGAGTAGTTCTACTGTTAGAGTATGTTGCTATCTCGGCTGTTAAAATTAAATGGTTAAAGTTTAACCAAGATAAAAACAAGTTGAATGTAAAGCAGATAATTGTCACCAAAAGTAAAACAAAAACATGTAATTTAAGCTGGTCATCTGAGAAAACGACCCCTTGGGGGACTCCCAACACAGAAGCATTTATTGAATCGAATGGTATTTTGACTTGTATAGGTCTTTCATGTCTTTATTCAGAATTGAGTAATAGGCTTTAAATGGACATCTGCATTTTTAAATGTTTCCCCCTTGACAGCGATGGGAAGGAATAAAGTGCACTGTGAAAGCTTTTCAATTAGAACCATTGCAGTCTTTCATACCAGCTAAGCGGGGAATTCATGCTGCTGGTATGAAGGACCATTTTAAAAGCTTGACGGGTCACTTGGTCACCACCAGCCTTATGTTCCAGTATTAAGGTGTGGCATTTGTAATCTGCTAAAATTGTCCTCAGTTGGTAGGGGGCACTGAAAGGGGTTCAGAGGAATTGGTATCTGACTGTTTGGTGCACTGCAGCCGTTCTGCCATCTCTGACTCTGCCTGATGCTCTGCTACTTGCTTTCCTTTCCACCTGCAGCTCCTGCATTGTGCTCTGGAAACTGTCCCTTCTCTCAAGCATGCTACCTTTAACAACTCCTTGGGTGTATTTATCAGTGTGAGGCTCGCATAGGATTGATGTACATCTACAGGACTGTTCTTGATATAGGATTATTTCCACAAAAGGCCTTGCTAGATTCTCAGATTTGTGTAATTGTTGTCCATCTCAGTGTGTATAAAGTAGATTTGTGGTTATGGGAACATTCAGTACTGTTTGTGTTGACTTGCAAATGTATAGAACCTTTGTTTGACAAGATTTTTAGCAGCTCCTTAAAATATTTGCATAGAAATTATGTAGAACCTGTAGTGACGACAAAGATATTAGTCTTTGAAATGGGACACTTGCAGTCTGAGACTTGGTTTTGCTACCGTCATATGCCCATGTAGGATGAACTATTTTACATACATGGTTCCTTCATATTTATAATAAATGTAATGGAAGCATTATCATGGAAACTAGTATGAAATGTACCTTTTTTATGGAAGTTAGGAATGTTGGATGAAATCTCAATTTTCTCCAGCAGTCATAAATGGTGGAAAGATTTTTCAACTTGTTAACTTCATTGTAAGGAGAACTAGTGAGTGTTACCTTCGTGGGTCTTTTAAGTCTTGTGAAACAGTCTAGAAACCTTAATCATATCCCAGAGATGTGCAGATGGAGTTTAATTGAAAATGCGTACATTACTTGAAAAGGAGAGCTCAGTTCATTAAGGGGTCTGGTGGGCTGAAACCTCTAAGGTACAGTGCTTTTCTGCTGGGTAGTCCTAAATTTCCCTCTCCTAGGGAGGTAAAACTGTTGAATGGTCATGTATCAGGTTGAAGTCTAATTTAAAATCAAAGCTCAAGATTGTACTGCACAACCCAAACCACCTTTACATGACTTCTAGGGGGCTATGAAAGGAGAATAAGTAAAACTGGGGAACTTTCACCTGTTGAGAAGCTGGAGAAATTCTTCTTGACCCCATTTTCAAGATTTATCAGGCCTGTTGTATCAATTTCATCCCGTATTGATCAACACTCTTGCAGTGCAATTATTTTTTTGTTGTAACTTATTGGAGTATCATTGAAATCTGATTCAAATTAGTATACCTTAAGACTTTCATGTGTTCATTTTGAGGTTGTAATCTCCCCAATGTTCAAAGTTTACTAGATATTAAAATGTTTGGAGAAAAACAAAACTAGAACCTACTGTGCTAGTATTTACAAAAGAGACCCTGCAAACATTTGTATTTGGGGAAAGATGCAAAGCGAAGACTGTAGAATAGCATATATTGTAGTTTTAATATTACACAATTGGATTAAAGGACACTTGCAGGACTTTTAAGGCTAGGCTTTGATGCATGCCAGTGTGAATTTAGTATAGTTCCTACTGCCTTTTAAATATACTTTTAAAATAAGTTAATTCTTAAGTTACGGCTCTTCATATAATCTAATAGATTGCATTCTTTCCAAGCAGTGTTTTCCTGTCCAACACCATGGTCAGTTTGGCATGGTTGTTCCCATGCTGTATTGCACTTCTGTCTTTTGAGCCATGCAGGGAAAAAGAGGCATGCATCGATGTTCGTTCTTACATACGGTTGCCTTGTTTTAGTGTAGTTTAATGTAATAGTTTTTTTTTTGTTTTTTTTCTTTTGTATCCCACAGTTTACGTGTGTATACACCGTATTATAGGGAAAGTATTTAAAAAAAAAATTTTCTTGATTTTTAGTGTATTTCTCCAATGCCTCTCATTGTTATCTTTTTACAGATTAACAAAATACAACTCTATATGAAACTGAAGAAAACTGGTGAATATGCCAGTATCACATTTAAAATCGAGATGCTCAAATAAGAGTCCACAGTATTTGAAAATATTTTTAGTTTGCGATGGATCCGGTTTTAAGTCCATAATCTGAACTAATAACTCTTAATGTAGAACGCTGCTTGACTTGTGAAGGCAAAAATCTACTTCATGCATCTCTTGTTTCTGTGTTTTGTTTTTCCCCCCTTTAGTTCTTACAGCTGCTGTCACACAAGCTTCATTACAGTCTATGCTTCATAAGATTCTCACAGCTGGACCATCTGCTTTCAACATCACTACTTTGCTTTCCCAAGCTGCTCAGCTGTCTACACAAGGTATGGCTGCAATTGAAATTGTTCAAAGTTAAGGTTTAGTTCGTGAACTAGTCTTTCTGTAGATTTCAGCAGTTCAATAGGATGTGTGCAAGATTTACTAGTTTTAAATTGAGTTTCTGAAGGCTATTATAAAACTAAAATGTATATTCACCAATGCAGCAATTTCCTCGGTCTGATGAAATGTTTTACACCACAACACATGTAAAAGACCTCTGATGTAGACAGTGCTTTTGTACCCTTCCATGGTTTGGCACTTTCTTCAATGAGATGATCAATGTCTGGTGTTTTAATGGTTGAAAGGGTCCAGCAGGTTATTGCTTCAGTGTTTCTTTTTCTAGAAAATTGAAGTATTAAGGTATTAAGTGTATATTTTGTAATTGTATGATAATTATATACTAAGCCTATAAAAGACAATTTTCAAGGCTGCTGCAGCTAACTGCTACTTAACAAACTAACCCTTTCTATTAATAAAGTAAATTTACCTGCAAGGGCATGTCCACTACTTGATTTGTTTATATTCTTGTCATGGTGTTCAAGAAACAAATGCTTTCTTTTGAAATTCATATAAACTGCTGAAAGCCACTTTTCTAATCTATTTGTTAAAGTTTTTGATTTGGACCACAGGTGGTCATAAAAATGGTCTGTCAAGTTTATATTTGAAAAGTTGTGTGCTCAACTTTCTCTTCTTTTGTTTCCTTTCTGAATGTGTATAACAGCCCAGCAGTCTAATCAGTCCCCAATGTCCTTAACGTCAGACGCCTCATCACCAAGATCATATGTATCTCCTAGAATAAGCACGCCACAGACAAATACAGTTCCAATAAAACCCCTGATAAACACACCGCCAGTATCGTCACAGCCAAAGGTAAGCTATTGATTTCCACATTAGGCAATTTCTTTCACTTTGAAGTTTTCTCCTTATTCTCTCATACCAGGGCTGCATCCCAAATTGCACACTTGCTTCCTTGTTCCCTTCCCTTGCATGGTGGAAGTACTACAGTGGCCATCTTAAGGGCTGTCCCAATCCCTCAGGGATCGAGTGAAGGAGCCTAATCGAGCTTTTTGAGCCCTTCAATGCTCCCTTCGGCGGAGTGTACAAAAGAGTACACTTATGCGGAAGTGTTTTAGCACTGAAGTCCCAGAACTCCTTGCATTAAAGGTGGAGACGAGTCAATTGGGAAAATATGGCAGCTGTGGCTGTATATAAATGTAATGCTAGCTAGACAGTTGTAGAAATTGTTAAATTATGCATTCAGGAAATTATAATATAGATAATGTATTATATAATTGTGATTTAAATGTACGATTAAAAAGTTCAGCCAAAAACTTTTCAGCACCTATCAATTAATTACTGAAGTAGTATCCTATAAAATGAGCAAACTATGTATTTCAATATTTTAATGAAATACAGAGACCGATGACAAGAAAAGACTGCGTAGGTACTTTTTCGGGCAAAGGCAGAAAGGCGCTGAATGCCGACGCTGAAGTGTGTCCCATTGAACGTTTTTAGCTTCACCCTACACCCTCGCTCACTCAAGTGCACACTGTGACGTCAATACAACGTCACGCGAAGCGTACATTAATCGAACGGCGTAGGGAGCAAGTGTGCGATTTGGGACGCAGCCCAGTTCTCTAAATGTGAAACAAAGAATTGTGGGTAACTTGTTCCATGCCGTGATTTTTCTTCTCCCTTGTAGTAAATCTCATCAGTATTTAGCTTGCCCTGGACCCATTGGACAGGCCCTCAAGTACTTTCCTTTTCTTCTGATCTTCTAGGCACTAAACTTATTTCAGCCATTGTTAACTCGCTGTGAGGATAGTTGTATATAAGTGGACATTTGAGAGGATACTGAAGGGTATCATGAGCTTTGTTTCTTAAAATTGTCCCCAGAATAAAGCCAATGTCAACAAGGAAGACTTTCCACTTTAAAATGGGGGGCTAAAGCCATCAGGAAGACTAGACATATTTCAACATTGTTGTCTTGTATGGTTTCAGGTTAGTACGCCGGTAGTGAAACAAGGACCAGTTCAACAGCCAATACCTCAGCAGCCTGTTCCTGCTGATAAGCAACATGGGCATGAACCCGCCTCTCCTCGCAGTCTTCAGAGGTCAAGGTAATACAACCTGCTTGTTGCTTGCGTAGAAGTTAAAAGCTTTTTTTGATTTCTATATGTTGGACTCATTCCCAAATCTTTTTTCCTTATCTGTGTGAATTTTACAGAAATTAATCGACATCTGGCTCATGACAATATTGTGGCAATATTACATCAAAACATTGTGCAAATCTCCTTTAAAATTAACTGTAAATAAAGCTTCCTTCTAGTATGCATGCCTTTTTTTTTAACCTGGTTTCAGGATTTTGTTTGATTTTGTCTGATTTGATCTTATTTGTTGTACCACCATCTTCTGGTACATTTTAGAACTGCACTGCAAGTTTAGTTTACTTTCATACCAACCATAGTTAATTTTACAGTATCCTTTTATGTGTCAGTCTCCCTCTCTCATCCTGAAATAGGTTTAAAACAAAAAGTCTTCCCAGAACCAAGTCTAAGGAGTTGATTTCTTATAACTGTAAGAATTTTTTTCCCCAAGTCGGTCTGTGAAATTCATTACCATTTATATCGGGCAAATTGAGCATGTCATGGTGATGCATGTGGTTATACCAGGGAAAGTGAAGCAGGTGTTCATGCAAGCTGAAGGGTTAGGTTTTTACTTTGATTTCTTGGTTTTGATTTCCCTCCTGTCCCCTCTCTCCACAGCAGTCAGAGGAGTCCTTCACCAGGTCCAAATCACATCTCTAGCAGCAGTGCATCTTCAGGTACACAGTCTGTACCACAGAGTGCGTCTGCCAGGCCCACGTGCACCTTCACACCCACGCTAGCAGCACACTTCAATGAAAATCTCATCAAACATGTTCAAGGGTGGCCTGCAGACCATGCAGAGAAACAGGTACAGTAGTGCTTCTGATTGTCCTTTATTTTATTTTTTGTACTTTTCATGAAAAGTGAAATTAGATTATGAACTGGATGGACTAATGTGTGCCTAATGACTCTTGCAGGCATCGCGATTACGTGAAGAAGCCCACAACATGGGGAGCATCTATATGTCGGAAATTTGTACTGAGCTAAAAAATTTAAGATCTCTAGTTCGAGTATGTGAAATTCAGGCAACATTGCGTGAGCAACGGTAAGACTCTCTTCTTTATAGTTTTCATAAAGGATTTGGGAATTTGGTGAAATGCAATATGTTTAAGGCTTCAGGATACTCAAGTTGAATCTATTGGTTCAAACGATAAATTGCATTGTTCAGCTTGATTTTTATTAGCATTCCTAAAAGTATACATTAAAAGTGAACGCTCAGTGTGTGAAAAAGGTGACCATTATTTCCAAGTTTTATGCGTGCTGATCAGCCCAAAGAATACAAACAAATCTCACTAAGCCAGGTATGATTTTTAAATTTAGCAGGTTTATATTTTTTATAATGGTGTAGTCTTTTCTGTAGCTGCCATTCCATATTAAGTTATGCAGGTGCACAGATCATGATTTTCTATGCTACATGTAAGGTTTGAAGTGAACCCGTTGTGTAGCACATTCTTTGGCAATTCACTCTGCTGTTTCCCATGAAGAGCCTTTTTGTGTTCTGTACCATAATATAAATTTGACAATGGTTTCCAGAAGTAACTGTTTATGACCAGAACTACAAGAACTATTGGTCAAATGGTGTCCCATGTTAAATTTGAACAAAATGCTTTAGGAGTGGACACCCACTACTATCTTAAATCCTGTACTTTCCAATACTGTTATGAAAATATTGTACTGAATTACATGTCATTAATGGTCTGCTTTTTAATCTGAATTGTAATGCTACCCAACTCTTTTGCATGTGCTTTCAGTTTTCGCTTCTATAGTTTATATGGTTTGATGTATGCTTTTCTCTCATAAGTTTTTTTGCTTTTCTCTCCAGGATACTATTTTTGAGACAACAAATTAAAGAACTTGAAAAGTTGAAGAATCAGAATTCCTTTATGGTTTGAGAACTTGAGGAAAATTGCACATGGGTGGAGTCCAAGAACTGTTATTCTGTGCCCAGTCTTAACACTTTTGAGCTGCAGTTCGGTAGGCTTTGGACCGTTGGGCTGGGCAAGGAAAGTAAGGCAGGGGAGGGGGAAATGATTTGAAGGGTGATACAAGGTATGGTTTGTAAAACTCTTGAAATGTAGATTTCTTGTAGATGTATTCATGTTGTAAATATGTTTTGTAGAGTGAAGCCATGGGAAGCCATGCTTATTGGAGCTTTCACATCCAAACTAATCGATGCTGAGGTGGCTAAGTACCTAGCCTTTTACATGTTAACTTGTCTGCAAACTTTAGCTTTTGTTAATAGATCGGTGAACCATTGCCTCGAGCATGCTTTATATCTGCATGGAATGGTGGCGAGATGTAAATTAATGAAAAGTCTGGTTGGTTTGATTTTATTAAGGTAAGGAGGATTATTATTTAACCTTTTGTTTGAGCAAGATGTAAAAGGGTTTGAGCACAAATAGATGGCTCAATGATGGAAGCCTCTCCTTTAGAAGGCTTGGCATGTCTCGATGCAATGGTTCAAGGGTCTGTTTTTATCATCCAGTGATCCTGTATTACATAGATTTAATACCAGTGCCTGATGGTGTGCAATTAAAGCTGCAGCACCTTGGAACAGTTTGGTCAAAGAACACAACCATAAGAGATCTAATTCCAACCACCCTGTGTAGAACAGCGCTACATCAACCGGCTCCATTGCAGGGCAGTTTTTAGTTTTTTATGCCCCATTTGTTTTTGTTTTTCAGCTGCTTTTTTTTTTTTTTTTTTTTTTTTTTTTTAACTGTACATTTTAACACTTTGAGGTTGTTTTCAAGGTACCTTGGCTCAACCCCGATTTTTTCATTCCGGTGTACAGTTCTTAAAGAAATTGTATTAAAAGTTGCAGTGATTACTACTATATCCAATATCTTGTATACATAAATTATTGCTACATCTTTTCATTTGCACCCTGTAAGGAGGGAATGAAAGTGCTTCTGGGACACGTTTAGGGCACTGAAATGCAGCCCGGGTGATAGAAGCCCACTTGGCAGGGTTGGGGCATTGAGAAGACAAGGTCAAATGTGAAATGTATGTATTGTAATAAACATGCTAAAAAAAAAAAAAAAAAAAAAAGGAAAAAAAGAGCACTGGTTGTTGTTCATTTTATTTAGCTACTGCTTATTGGAAGCGGGAATGCCCAGGGAATATTTCAATCTGAGCCATCCTTGTTGAAAATCTTTACCTTGCACTCCCCACCCTCTTGTTTTTGTTTTGTTTTCTAAGATACTGTACTGAATTTTATTTTTTTAAAGGAGAAGGAAATTCAACAAGGATGAGCTGGACCTCTCTCCTGTGATCGCCCTTTGTGTTGTCTTGGCTTTCTTGTCCTGCGAGGACTTTCCTTTCGACTGGGTGTTTGTATGTGTTGTAGCGAACTGTGCAAGTCCGGTGCTGACCGCTGTTCTCCACCATCACAACGCGCAAGTCTGTGTAACTGGAGCGTACCACTGTTCAGAAATGGTGGAAGAGCTCAGCTTTGTATATTGTTTCCTAAAGTATATAAAAAATAAAAACTATGCTACCACAGGATTCATTTGCCTTTTTATGTTTTGTTTTTTAATGAAGTTGCATCAGAAAGGCCCTTCCTGGCAAATGGACTTTCACTTTCCCTTGTGATAAGATCTTCAGTTGACATGGCAAATGTATTTCAAAGTTTTCACATTTGTGTACCCCTTATTGTCAGAATGCCTTTTTTCAGACTGAGTTAATGTCCCTCTGTATTAACTAATGAACCTGATATATAAATAAAATTGTGGCATCAGAAACCATAGATTAGTGATGATGGGGGAAATAGTCTACTTGTTTTTCATAGCCTGTGTGGCAATTCTCATAAATTGGTAAAATGCTAAAACAAAATGAAAAGTTGTACAAGGTTTAATAAAAAAATAAATGCATTTCTAACACTTTTTGAAAGGGGTAGCGCTAAAGCTACTGCAAAGTGTCGGCTGATGTTTTATAATCCTAAAGGAACAGTTTCTTAAAAAAAAAAAAAAAAAAAAGCTTTATAGCATTCAGCCTTTGCATTTTCCGATTTTTCCTGTTTAAACACACAAGTACTCCAGAGCTTGTGTATTTGATCTCAAAAGCTCTTTTTAGTTTGGAAACCATGCCTTCAGTTGAGCAATACCTTATTTTCACTACTTCATTTGTTTTAAATAAAATAAATAGGCTGCTACAGCTCTTGTATGAACATAAAATACGGTGAGTTCAGGGTCCGGCTGCCCTGAAGGAGACTGCTGGAGGCCCGGAGATGCTGGAGGTCCTGCCTGGAGTGCCAGAGTGGAGAAGATTCTGCTGTTTTGGGGGGGATCCCTCAATGTGCTAGAATTTTTTTTTTTTTTCTTGAATGCTGTGAATTAATTTGCAGTCTGTATATATCAATATATTTTTGTTTTGGATTAATTCTTTACAAATACTGTACATGATGGAAGTGAAATTGAACTTTATATTAAAAAAAAAAAAAAAAATTAAACTTTTTCCTCTGAAAAGGTTTTTGTTTTTTATTAAACACTTAAACATGGCTATATGAAATCTCCCTGATCTCATAAATACCATTTCAGGTGTTTGATATTCAATGTTACAATGTATTCAATTGTCTTTTAGGAGTTGCCTTATGAATATAAAAGCAGTTCACACAGCTGCTTTATCATTTCAGTTGAGCTTTTTCTTGGTCTGATGTTTATTAAAAATATACTCGCTTGTACAGAGTTGTAAGGTACTTTGATTTTGAGACTTGGCACATAATGAGTCATTTTGCAACCATAATGGTAGTGATTGTTTAAAGATGTAACTAAGTGATCTGTGGTTTGATTGCACTTTGATTAGTTGCAATATTGTGCTCTAACATGGCAACGTTAACACAGCCACAGAAGTAAAATTATAATTATTTTGTATGTATAATGTAACAATTTTGTATGTATACATTGATTAAAAAATATTTATTACCTGAAAATCATTACTCATTCAACTACAGTTTTGATACAGTGATAATAGCATTATCAAAGATTCAGTGTGTTTCAAACCTTAGAAGACAATGTAGCATTCATTTGCAGAAAGTTTAAACCACAAACTAGCTGGAAAAAAGTTTGGGAAGTTAAATGTAAGAGTGGACATTTGGGTATCATCAGGGTAAAGCAGTTCCAAGAGAACCATTTGATGCAGTTATGTTAGTTTGAGGGCTGTGACAGACTTTTATAGATGTCTGCCCTGAAGGGGCAAATAGGAAACAAAAATAGTATTTTTATAGTACATAGTACAATAGGATAACTATCCAAAGCACATCAAAGCTCAACCAAATATAATATTTGTGTTATTAACTCATGACAATGGTTCTCATCTATAACTTGGAGAGGCTAGAGAGGTTCTCATCATGAATCCCTCCTCCAGCCATTGAAAGAAAAAAGCATGTGCCTTCCTGGGGATTTCAGAGCCAAAGGAGATTGCTTTAAACAAATTACTGTGGTGTGAATAATCTGAATAATTTTAATGTAATGTATGTGAAAGATTTTTGAAAGACAGATATGTAAGATCTACCTGTAGATCTGTGATGCGGTGTGACCCAGTATGATTTTTGGTCTCCATCACGCCTATAACCATGGTTCAGGGTTCAAAGATGGCTTAACTTTTGTCCTCTTGTTTATTGGTCCTCCTCAGTAGCAATCTGTTAGTGTATTTGCACTCAGGAATACCTCACTTGTTTCTGCTGTACATTCATTTAACTTGAGATATGAATGAACTACCATGAATTATATTACATTCTCAGATCCCTGTTTCCTTCTGTAATAAGCCAATTTCATCATAATAATCAAAATTAAAGAAGCCTGATGTGTATTTTGTTACACTTCTTGTAAAACCATTTTTTTTTTTGCAGTATGAAAAATGTGTGTCTGTGGGAAGAAAAACCTTGACTGCTGTGGTATTGTAGGATGGAAATCGAGAAACACTGCATATTATTTAAATATAAGTATATTCTCCATCAGCAAGCTGCAGATGCATGACTGCATATTCTAATTGACCAGCAAGGGGCACCATTGTGTCAGTTTCCATCATCATTTGTCAGTACAGCAATAAATAACATGGAAGTTGATTGTTCCCAATAAAAAAAGAGGAAGGCTTCAATTCCTGCTTTTATTATAAGGACATGTGAAATGTCCTTGTAGTGTGTGGGTGGAGGGTTCAGGTGGACATGCCACCACCCAGTCTAGTCTGTGTGGGAGAATGATCAATGCGTGTCTCGTCAGGGGCTTCTGTCTCAGGTGTAGTGTCTCCATTAGCAGTTATTTGACAAGCCTGTGGAGAATTGATCGTTTACATCCTAAACAAAGGGTTGTCTCACTGGGGGTGCTGTATTCAGAATTGGTTTGTGAAAGTGTCTCTTTGGCAGCACAAAGCAATTAGAGGGCATTTAACAGCCCAGGCTCCTCTTAGGCTAGTGTCCTGCTCGCACCTTTTTAAAAAGCCCTGTTTAAAGCATTGAATTTAAAATGAATCCAGTTTCACAGCATTTTCTACTTTTCTTAATCTGTGAATCTGCATAGAGAGGGCTTTTGTTTTGTTGTTGTTTGTTTTGGGTTTTTGAGACAGGCATGTTAAAAGGGAGAAGTAAATGGAAATGAAACTGAATTTACCGGAGTGAAAATTAGAAATGGATTATATGAATTAATTTATATTGTTCTGGAAATACAACCTCCATGCTAGAAAATGTGTTTTCACATTTTCTGAAGAGCAGAATTTGAACAGAACCGCATGAGTGAAACAATATATAATGATTTAAAAGTCATGCTTTGTTGCCTTATTGTCAGCAGAATATCCTTTTTTGGTGACAATTATAGCTGTATATACACTAAGCTTGGTGTGATACCTGTATATTCACTATTCAGCTCTCATAGGCTGCAATTTGCTAATCCTACAACGTGTACCTTGTTGCATTTTCTATGTATATGGTTAATAAATTATCATTGTTCCTTTCTGTCTTGTGTTTCATATTTCCAACGGTAGTGTAAGTATGAATGGTATACCTTATGAGGCCACCAGATGGCAACATTAAATTGCAAAACTTGCAATATGATTGAGCAAATGACAGCTCTTATAGCCATGGCATGTAGTAGTGTCATAAACTACGGTGTGTGGCCGTATTGGTCACAATATTATAATAGTCAAGATTAAATTGTACGAATTGTGCTGAAAATAATAATTAGAATTGTGATGCGTCTGCCTTCTATAAAGAAAGTGTATAACGTTAGCCAACATACATTGATTGCAGAGGATTGTTTCATAAGAGCAACATGAAGGAGGCCCAGCTGATAAAGACCGGAGAGATCATTGTGGGAGGAAAGACATGTCGTCTCCCAGACAAGGATCTCGTGTTTGTACTATCAGCAGCTGACAGCCCTCTGCCCTGCACTCACATGTGCGCCAAGGTTTCTGTTGAGAGAGAGAGAGAGAGAGAGAGAGAGAGAGAGAGAGAGAGAGAGAGAGAGAGAGAGAGAGAGAGAGAGAGAGAGAGAGAGAGAGAGAGAGAGAGAGAGAGAGAGAGAGAGAGAGAGAGAGAGAGAGAGAGAGAGAGAGAGAGAGAGAGAGACGCAGACTACATGTAATTAAGGATTATGCAGCCAGGCGTTTGCAAGAGCGACATAAGGCCTATGGTGTATTTAGGAAACCTTAGGGTGGATGATGCAAAGCAGATCTGGAGCTGGCGCCTCGGCGTCATTACCTACAATTACAATAATTGCTGCCTATCCAGTTATTTTTGCATACATACAGAAATGTGCCTTTAAGGGGAATTTTTGTCTTCACCTTTTGACACTGGTGATGACCATCTATCTATACTGCATAGTTTTACCATCTGCATCTGTACTGATTTGCTCAGCGCTACACCACATAAACGCAATTAAAAAACAATGAATCATTCAAGACCTAGATAGTACCATTACTACTACTAAATAATAATAATAATAATAATAATAATAATAATAATAATAATAATAATAATACTGGACGACATTTTTAGAAACTATTTAGCTTAGATAAACGCCCAGAGGCAGAGATATTGCAAACATGTCAATATAGTGTTTCGTTAAAATGTGAAACGCATGTGACTTAAATATAGTTAAATACACTGAATATATATATATATATATATATATATATATATATATATATATATATATATATATATATATGAGCATTACTTATTAATGATAATTGCTTTGCCCTCCCTGCTGAATTATCCGCAACATCCAGGAGTTGCCTGCTATGTGTTTCTGTTCAAGTATCAGAGAATCTCTTGAGTTATTTTTATTTGCTGTGGTTTCTTCTTCGCTTTAGACAATCTGGAGAAGGTCCTTCTTCTTCCCAAGGCTGCAGACAGTACACTAACAAAGCAATCAACATATCAGAGGAGATCGGGCTGGGTTTGATATCGATCAGACGGCTGTGTGTTTTGCATGGGGTTGTTTGGGGGATAATTGAGTGTCAGTCTCTGTCTGTGTCGTCTCGGTGGCGCCATGTGCTTTTTTGGATTGCTAATTTCGCCAACCGCCTGGCTGCTCCGCCTACAGCATCCACTCGCACAGCGCCAGTCAAGAGGATCCCCGAGTTGCTCTCCAAACTCAACCCGGAGAACTGGTTTAACCTCCAGTGCGGACCCGGCTGACCTCTGCCAGTGCTGTCAGCCTCCTCCTCGTTTCCCTCTGGTCTTCACATTTACTTCTACATTTACTTATATAATTAAAACAAATTAAATAATGAAAAATACACAAATTAAACAAAACACCAGAGAGACCAGTAAGACCTAATTTAATACAATGTGGTTTCATGATTACATTTTATATCACTTCAGTTCACAGCAGGTCGGTTATCACGTTATCTTAAAGTCGCAATAGATATGTTCTCATCTGGTAGACAATCTCATCTGGTAGTAAACTAGCTGTGTTTTTTTTTCATATTTTATTTTATGGCTGGCATATTTAAAACTGGTGTGCGGAGCCAGTACTTGTCATTGTTTTATCAATCACTAATTTAGTCAATTAAAGAGCAGATAAACTCATTTTAAGGATTATTCGTTATACTTTCTCTCCAAAGTGTAGCCGACATTCATAAGAATTCACAGCATTCCGATGGAATTCAACACTTGTAAGATATAATAAGGTAAAGAGCATGATGGAGGTTCATATATATTAAATGTATTATTTTGAATGTGTACTTTTATGTTAATAATTGTAAGCCTTATATTCATTTTCTACTTGGAAGTCATTACTTTGATTAATAATGATAATTGTGAAAACAAATGTAAAACAAACAGTTTGTATTTAATTTGCTTTAGCCTACACATTTTATATATATATATATATATATATATATATATATATATATATATATATATATATATCGTATTTTTGTGAATGCACACTTAAGAATACAGGCTACAAAAAAACAGGAATGAGAACTTCAATTATCTGTGCCTGACGTCACAGGCTCCAGAATTCTTCGTACTTGCCTGAAGTGGGAGGAACCAAGAGCCATTAGAACACAGCGAGAACCAATCGCATCTACGAAAGTGGCCAATATGTAAATCTTGGGAGTTACCAGCCAATGGGCGGCGGGATGGGAGGAGCTATAGTTAGGTTGCGCCGTGGAGCCCATATTTGCGGCGCAGCCCGCAGTCAGTGAAGAGCGCAGCTGCAGCGGGACGGCACTCTGCGCAGGGCTGCGATTTGTGGGATTATCTTTTTATTTTTTAAATACACAGTCGCTTGAAAGGAATTACATGTTTTTGTTGGGGACTCCTCTGACTGCGAGAACTTATTTATTTGCTTGATATACGAGGAATGTGTGTGTTTCAGTCCATGCCACCGTTATTAGACTGTTAGCGAAGTTACGCGTTGGCTAGTCTTAACTTCAATGCAGTTTTTAATAGTGACCGGGCGGAGTTTTTTTGCTTTAATTTTGGTCATGCTTTTTCTCTCCCTGTCGGAGGATTGCGCCGATACCCTGTAAGGAAACCAATGCATTTGGGGGTATTAATGCAGCTGTGAAAACCAGGTTTACCGCTGAGGACCTAGCGACCAGAGAGTGGACTTGAATGTGAAGCAATTTTTCGTAAATGGATCGCCATCCCAGTTTCATTTCCATTTGGCTGCAACTGGAACTGTGTGCCATGGCTGTGCTTCTCACAAAAGGTAAAGCATGGATTTAATGTAACTGTGCCCTGGCTGTACGTCTTATAAAATACTTTTCCTGCCTATAAAATAGAAATAAAATAGTCCATACTGTTCTGCTGTAATTGATCGTTTTTATGAGGATGGATGCAAGAAAAGTAGAATGAAGACGGGAGACTGCACTGGTATGAGAGGTTTGAATCACTGATTACAGTCACACTTAAGAAAGGTTACAGTCCCACATTTTGAATTGAACCGTAAAGCATCATCTTGCAGTTTTCTGATCAAACTTGCCCTTGACTCCCATCCCAAACCACCAGCTTTCTTGTTCAGTCTTTGTTACAATACCTGACAGCGATTGCTTCCTTGTTGGTGTCCTTTTTGGACATGTGCACCTCCGTGGCAAGTGCCCATCTTTACATTGGAAACTCCTAAATATGGACGGAAATGTGCATCCTGCCAAGCCAAAACAGTGGTTATTAAATATACCCATTTGAGCGTTTACAGTTTTAATGCTCAGGTTGTCTGATGCACATGCACTGATTAAAGACTTTCACAGACCTAATGGCAGTGAATCAAAATCCCCAGAAAATACAATTTCATGTGCAATGGTTCTTAGTTTGCGTAAAATGGATTTGCACCATCTTCTCGTTTTAAGTTGTAACCTTTGTTTGTGCCTTTCACTGAGCTCTAGGTATGAGGTTCAGATGTGCTGCTGTTTATTTTGGGGAAGGAGGTGTATAATTAGCTCTAAATAAGAGATTTGCAGGCGCTGGAGAGACGGGCCCCATCAAAGGCGCGCTGATGGTGACTGATGGGGAGTCAGATACTGAAAGTATGCGCCTGATACTGAGATAATTAGGGGATCCAGGACTTACTGCCGCAATTCACTGAAATGGGCTTGGAAAAGCCTGCAGCCATGTTGACAAAAACTGACTAGAAGTCATTATAATCCTTGGAGGCGACTTATAATCTATACATATTTTGGGTTGACCATATACATGCGTTTTAAATTGGAATACAAACCCACCCAGCTCATCATTTTGATAGTTTTCTTTAGTCTTGGTCTTTATCTATCCCTGATACGGACAGTCTCTTTTTCTTGTCTTGTCACCTCAGCTTGCTTTCCACCTGAAATATGAGCCCTTGTTTGTGTGCATGTTTTCAGTTGTATACGTCCGGACACAATGGCCATTAGGGTGGGATAGACGGCGACCCCTCTCCAAATTGCCGCAGCTTATTTATTTTTCCGGGAAAGGTAGTTTCTTTTTTGTTTTTGTGTGTATGTAGTCCATTTTACTGTAACTTTCGTAGCTTCTTTTTTTAGTTTGAGCATTGATGTAATGTTTTATTAATATTGATATTATTGAACAGACCGCTGGGATGGAGCCGCGCTGCTCAGTAGAGGCTCCTCTCTGTGTCAAATCAATGTCATCTCTCTCGTTTATGGAGCTGAAATCTCAATATTTCCCCCATTCAGACCACAAAGTTAGCTTGCGTGCAAATTGGAAAAGGCGACTCCTGCGCAGCCCTTTCACCCCCTTTTTACGAGTTTCCATCTGGGTGGAAGGAGATTGACTTTGGCAAACAAACCACTCATTATAAAGCTACACGGTTCCTGTTTTATAATACTGAATACAAGGGGCCTTTTGCACGAAAAGCTCTTAAAGTAGTAGGTAGATTTTCTAAAAGATCTAAACTTAATGTCATACCAACATTTCAAGCTCTGAAGTTGGGAGATGATTGTATCACTTCTCTGGATGTTGGAAGTAGGACTTTCTTAAATTAACCCTTGACTGATTGATTTGGAAATTGTTTATCCCAAGAAGTTCATTCTGGCAGACTCTGTGTGTGGCTCTGGATTATTACACACTGTTGGGAAGACATGCTTAAAACCTATATTCACGATTATAATGTGTATTTGAATTAATAAAATAGATTTATTGTTGCCTTGTTTAAGATGAGGGAATTAAGCAAAAGTGAACCAAAATAGGCTCTTGCATGTCTCTGAAGTGTTGCAGTAATTTGGTTGTCTTGGTGAAAATAAGTTTTCTGGGGGGCAAACTAATTTTCTTTGATATTGAATTGACTTGTAGAAATGGCTGAAATGTGACTAATGTTCTTTCTCTTCCCCCCAGGAGAGATAAGGTGTTACTGTGATGCTCCTCACTGCGTGGCCACAGGCTACATGTGTAAGTCGGAACTGAACGCCTGCTTCACCAGACTGCTGGACCCTCGCAACACCAACTCGCCCCTCACCCACGGTTGCTTGGACTCCTTCTCCAACACGGCTGAAGTTTGCCATGCAAAGACCATCGAGGATTTCACGGGCAGCTCCTCCAGGCTCGAATGCTGTCACGACGATATGTGCAATTACAGGGGGCTGCACGACCTCTCGCATACCAGAGGCGACACTTCAGGTAAAAGCAAACAAACGCTGTGATTGAAACACTGGGTTTAACCTTTTTAGATGTACAAGTTGTCTCTTACAGAATATTTTTTAGCTTTTTCAACATGAAAGAAAAAGCTACTTGATTTTGAAAGTACAGTTTAGTTTACTAGTTTCTAGATCTTGATACTATATTATGGTTGAGTTTGGTGCCTTTCACACAGTAATCCACAGTTCCCGCATTGTGGACTGTAGATCCAGTCTTCGTCATTTCATGCACCTTTAAACAGTGGCTAGTGAATTGTGAAAATGTTCCTGAAACAACATGGCTTACCATTACTTCAATCAAATCTTCTCAATTGTGATGCATTGCTGTGGGTGTGCATCTTATTTCTAGCTCTTGATTTACACATTTAACAGAGGAAGGTGTTTGAAATGAAAAAAATAAATAAATACAGGATTAACCTAAATAAGTCGCAGACCATACTGATGACGGCATTATTAACAGAAATGTGTAACAAGCTCAGGGTTATCCTATTTTTTGATTGAATAGAACAGTTAGTTCAATGTGATTTTTTTTAACGCTAGGATGTTTTGAGAACATTGCTATACAACTTGTGGGTGTAGCAATTTTTCACTGTATCAAGTGGTCTCCTCATTGGAAACAAAGACTTTGTTTATATATATATATATATATATATATATATATATATATATATATATATATATATATATATTACTTGTTTGTGGTGTTTGTGAAGTTGTAATTGTGAAAGGTTGGCCTGGGATGTTCTACACATTCAATGGTTTGACTGGATTGTTTGTGTTATTTGAAATGCATTCAGGTGGAAATGCATGCAACTAATCAATCAATTTGTTTGTTAGAACATGGAACAAGGTACCAGCCAGAGAACAGCAGGAACCTCATCACCAGAGTCCAGGAGTTGGCCTCAGCGAAGGAGGTGTGGTTCAGGGCGGCAGTGATCGCAGTGCCCATTGCCGGGGGACTCATACTTGTTCTTCTCATCATGCTTGCCCTGCGGATGCTCCGCAGCGAGAACAAGAGACTGCAGGACCAGAGGCAGCAGATGTTGTCCCGCTTACACTACAGTTTCCACGGACACCACACCAAGAAGGGCCACGTGGCCAAACTGGACTTGGAGTGCATGGTGCCGGTAACAGGCCATGAGAACTGCTGTATGACCTGCGACAAAATGCGCCAGTCGGACCTCAGCAATGACAAAATACTGTCTCTTGTTCACTGGGGAACGTACAGTGGCCACGGGAAGCTGGAGTTTGTATGATCCTCTTTCAAATGGCTAGAACTTTTTCTCTTTTTGTTAATTTTTTTTTTTTTTTTTTAATAGGGAAAAAAAAAAAAAGATTGCAAACCTTGTGGTTTTGCCCAGGAGCACTTTACTTGAAATAAAGACTAATTGATGAGGAGCTGTAATTTAAAACAGGAAGGGGGGCGGGGGGGAAGCTCTGCTTAGACCCAGAGGATCCTGGACTTTTACTGATCGCTGAAGGATTCCAAATTTTTATCTTATTTGCACATTTGTATAAAAATAGGTTGTTTTGCTTTAACAAAGCTAAATAGAAGAAATTCTCACTGACACCAGGGTACAAAAGACACAGAGGAGTTGAAAAGAATAAAGTGTAAACTGCATAGTTACACACTCTCCTCTGTGTATGGTTCTTGATTCAGTTTATTGTAAAGATTTAAATATATATTTTTTTGTCGGATAATCCGTTGGTTTTGGTGTGTTTCTTATCTTTTGTTTGACTTGAAGGTTCTCTTCCCTCCTTTTCTGCAAGAATATGCAAAGCTGGTAATTTTGGTGGTTTGTGAAGGAACAAAGGGTAAAAGTAAATATTGGTCATATATTGCTAGACTAATGAGGACCTTTGTACTCCTTAAATATCTTTCTTACTGAACATACACACACACACACACACACACACATACAATTGAGTAAACCTAGAGTATGGATGATCTTCAGGGCCAACTCTTTATGGGCAATTCTAATTAAATATCCTGTTCCTTGCAATTCAGAATAAGCTGTTTTCTAAAGGTTTTTCCTAAAGTAAATTTATATTTTGTGTGTCCCGATATTTGAATTCCAGTAGGATTTAATCTCATTCTTTCAATATTCTATTTCTCGTGGCTATAGTAGCTTTCCTAATTCCCCACCTTTTTTATTTCAACCTACAACCACAGCTTAAAATGCTTTTGAATTTCAGCAAAAACATTTAATTTGAAATGTGGGGAGATTACTTTATATGGTGTTGGGAGTTAAAGATGTAAAAAAAAACCCCCAAAAACAAGGGAAGCCAATAAACTCTAAAATGAGGTAGGTCATTCTGGTCATGTGGTTTATTTTGAGAACACTGGATTTACAAACCTATACTAGTGTCACTGTGAAGTGTCTAAAAATGAAGTGGGAAAACCATTTGAATTTATATGATGGATAAAAATCTCTGCAAAGAAAGAAATAACTGGAATTTGTGTGATTTCTGCTGTAATATATGATAATTGTTCTGCACCTTGTATACAAAGATGGCTTGGACTAGTTTTTCTCCAGGATTGAGGCTGTATTACTGGCATGGTGATTCATTAAGAACCCAAACTACAAAGTCATTTGTAGCCCTGGAAGCGTTACAGAGTTTTAAGTTGTTACAGTAGCTCTACAAATCTGAGTGACTCATTCTTGAACTACCTCCAAAGGTCAGATTTTTGCACTTCAAACAGCTCTTGCAAGCAACAGCTGGATTTATCCTGGAAGAAGTAGTAGTATTTATTTTATATCCATAATGTGTGTAAGCCCTTCCACTCAATTTCTCTGCATGTGCCTTTTCCTGCCCCTGCACTTTGCTGCAGTGCCTGCCTACATAGGTAATCATTTAGGCAGTGAATATATACACCACTTTCCTGCACTGTCCTGTGTGTCAGGGTTAGCCCCCTTTTTTGCTGATAACAGCTTTGAAATGGAAATAAGTGGACTGTCAAGCATACAAACATGCACTTTGGGATGTGTGATGTGTCTGCTGTGTTTGGGTGCAACTTTAAAAAATGGCTATTTTGGATCTGTTTATTAGATGAAAACGTCATACTTTAATCAGGGTAGCAACATGTTGAACTTTTATTTGAATGAGTTTCAGTATCTGCTTTTGAAAGAATAAATTAGCATTCATATTTAAACATTAAATTGTGAATGGAAAAGGTTGTAAGTTGAGTATGTAAAAAGGTTTTGAAAATATATATTTCAGTGGCCTCAATGTGGTTTGGTGTAGGTTTCCTGTGATCATTATTAGAAGATTAATTAGATAAACCCACCAAAAACATTAAACAATGAATTCTTGTGTTACCAGTTTTGGTGGGTGGTAACCTCTACACTGCCAATAATGGCAGTTGTCATAATAATTGTGATCACCATCAGTAATCAGCATTATCGTCTGTATTGATCAGAGAAGGCACACCTGCACATATTTTGAAAAGATGTTTGAAATATGGTGAGGCGGACTTAAAAGTGTCACAGGTTGTCAGGGCTTTATAAGAATAGGCACATAGCTTAAGGAATTGCATCAGAATTTTATATTTTGATACCCAGTGCAATAAGGTTATTCTGATCTACAAAAAGTCCAGATGCAAAGTTGGTAGAATGTGTTTTTGTTACTTTTGTGTTTATATATCTATATATGTATCTCTCTATATATACCTATAGCTATATCTGTATATCAACCCACTGCTGGATGAAGGCTCCCCAAGATCCCACTTGCTTTGATCTACAGCTTCTCTTCTCTTCTCTTGCAATGTTTTTCATTTCACATTCCCATCTTGAGGTCATCTTCTAGGTATTTTTTCATCTCTTGGTATCCATTCAATAGCTTCCTTTGTCCATCTTCGATCTGTTCTTCTTGCAGTGTGTCCAGCCCAGTGCCATTTGAACATTTTCACTCTTTCAATGATGTCACATATTTTGGTTAGTTCTTGGATCCATTAATTTCTTGTTCTATCTCTTCTTGTTATATATATATATATATATATATATATATATATATATATATATATATATATATATATATATCCTGGGATGTGGGCACAATGAAGAATCTGCACCAGGTTGTGATATTAGAACTATAAAATGAACAATACTCCTTAGGAGGCATGTTTAAAAATACCATTTATCTAGCCGCATAATACTCACATTAGCATCCCCAACCTGAGCACTTCAAATCCCCCAGGACTATTAGCCTTGTAGTAATAACATAGCCCCTCAGTTTAAACAACTAATGTGGTCAATGTTTTGTTAACATCGTTTTCTCAACTCTTCGGATCACCCACTGACACCAGACCGTGATATTTCAAGGTCTGTTTGACGTCGTTTCTAGTACTTTGACCACGGTTAAACAGCGCCATTTAGGGCCCGGCAATAAAAACTCAAAGCAGGGTTGATTTACATCTGCCATCTTGTATAACAATAGGTGGTTAGTCTGTTTGTATTGACATGCAAATATAACCCAGTGTCTTACAGGTTTCCTTGAATAGCTCAATTTGTTTAGCAGTGTCTACAAACCACCACCCTAATTGATTTATGAAGCTGTTTTTCATGGCTATCAGCAGCTAACTTCAGTTTAAAATTGTACCTGGGATTTTAACAAAATACAGCAAATACATAATTGCACATAGAAGAAACAATTCAAGAAATGTTTATTACATTAAAATGTACTTTCTGAGAATTGTTTTGCTCCACTTTCTTAATTTTCTCTTATTTATACATTTTCAATGGAAGCACGTCAGCATGTAAACAAAATAATTTGCATACTTTAGTTGTAAACTGCTGTGTGTCTCCACAGAAATGTGCCATGAATTCATAAAACAGATGAATGTTGAATCACAGTCTGATGGACAGGTGCTCTTTAACTAGTAAAATAATGGCACTGTTTGTTCAAACTTTATTTGGGTCTGTACTTTGTTATTATCTCTGAGCTCACACCCCTAAACAGTAAAGTCAACGTATATCGTTATAAAGAACTTTAAAACAAAACCTTTGCTTCTAATTATACCCACCCAAGTTAATGGATTGAATCTAAATATTTAAGAAAAGTAAAAAACAAAACAAAAAAATGCTAATGTTCCTCTTTGGGAGGCTTCATACATGTTTATCCTTACTAATGCTATTATGACAAAATTCAAGACTAAACTTTTGGTCCTTGGCTCAATTCTTTTTTTTATACACAAATTACAATTACAAGTTTGATTAGTCATTTACAAAAATATATCACTATTTCAGAATCAGGGATTATGCTACAGGAGACTTAATATTATCAGTACAAGTATACATGTATAATTATTTTCAATGATGGACATAAATCCAGATTGGAACTGATGTAAATATTTAGACTTTTCAAGACCATTAGTTTTTTTTTTTAACATATTTTTTAAAATATGCACTATACACAGTCCATGTTTACCTGCTAAGTTTAAACATTTATCCACATGTATTGTTAACATTTAGATATTGATCTATTCAAAACAAAAATAGTACTGTTCAGTGTGTTTATAAAACCCAGTTAAGTACTATAAGTTAAATGTTGCCTTGTGTAAATTGTTTTTTCTTCGTCTTTTTTCAAAAGAAGGCACATTTGAAGATTCAGACATGTATGAACAAATACAATGTATGTCAAATGAAAGACTCTACTGTAGGAATTAAAAAGAGAAAGGATCCAACTCGACTTTTATTCTTACAGTGCAATTAAAGAACAACTGAGCCATCACTCAGATGGACTGTTGGCTTATCTGTCTGTGTATCGCAGACCGAAGCAAAGTGACATCTTCTGAGTGAACGGGAGAGACAAAGGGGTAGATTCATCTGCTGTTTGGAGACTCCTAATATTACATTACACACATGTAACCCCCAGAGGATGTTGGAATATGATTTATTCTGCCCTTGGTTACAGTAAGTTAAGATCTAAGTTCCATTTGACAGGACCTGTTTGAAACTGTTTGAAATGGTCAAAAAGATGCACTTGTCAGTTACAGGCTTAGTGAGCTATTTCCTCTTGACAGGGGAATCTCCTCTATAGAGAAAGAGACAGTGGAGGCCTGTGACAATGATCATCTTTCCTCAGGCTCAGCAGAATGAAGGTCTTAGTGAGGGTAACATGAGACATCAATGTGCAAAGCTACTGTCTCCCTAAAACATGAGTACTGTATTTATATACACTATATATGTGTAGTAATGTCATCTTTATATATAATCATAATACATCAATTCATTATTTTAAATGTATGTATTAATTATGAAATGATCTGTTTCACAAAAACATGGATTGAACTAGTGAAGAAAAAAAAAAGATGTGTTGGGTCCGTTACCCATTTATTATGGTGCTAAATGTTTCATGAGAACATACAAATGTTTTAGGACAACAAGAGGCCATTCATCCCATCAGAGCTCCCCAGTTTCCATGGCCCTGAATAATTCCATCCCAGCATTGAGCTGAATGTTACAAGATCCCAGGCTTTAGCCCCCACGATGCAGCTTGGCAATGTACTCCAGGCATTAATAATTCTTGTTACCGATTTCTTTGAAGGGGAGATTTAGCAGCTCATTGTAGGGTGCCAAGTGAGTAAGAATTTCTACGACAGGGATACCTTTAATATACATGGGAAAAGAACAACAACTCTGCTCTAAAAGTAATAACAAAAATGTAAAGATTGCGTGCATGCTAAAGACTAATAATGGGTTTTATGAAGCAAGCTGGAATCCAGCCAGCTTTTAACAACGCCGTGCTCCTTTAACTGAGTCTAGCCTGGGGACTCTTCTGAAGGAATAGCGTATCTGCATTGTGAGAGGGATCTTGGATTAGCTGATTGAAAGCCGAGAACTTTTTCTGTTGATCTCCCTTTTATTCCTGCCTATATGTTAAAGGAGTCAAGCATCGATATGCCACGGTTAATGTCTGAGGGTAATACATAGACTGTCTATGGTGTTTATGAATAGACTTACTTTAGCCGTTCACTGTCACCCTAGGTCTTGGTCAAATCTTTAAGGTGACAGTTGTTATTATCGCTGAGAAAAGATTAGAGTAACACATGTGTCTTAAGTGACAAGTATTTGTTGTCAAAGTTTCTCCAGTGGATACAAAACACAGACTCCCAGTCTTGTTCAGTGGAGTATGGTGAGGGATCCTACTGAGATACAGTACAGCAATATGTTTCACATCATGTTAGTAAAAGGTTTCGTTTTATTTATAAAAATGTTAGCATTGACTTTATCAATGACCTTTTGGGATTTAAACGTTAGTAATTCCTAAACATTTGTGTGCATAGTATTTACACGCTTTCAAAACATAAGGTGCTGGAAAAGAGTTAGTTGAACTTAATAAATAATGTATGTTATTGTGGTTAATGTATGCTTTAGGTCTAAATTGATAAAAACAAACAAACTAACAAACAAACACAAAAAACACAAAGGCTCATCACACTACATTTCAGGGTGACTCCCAGGATTCCTGGCAATTTAATTGACATTGCCAATTTGATCTCTGGGCAAACACCCCTATTCTAGACCAGTGTTGAAAGTTTTAAAGCCTGGGAATGAAGCATAACCTTAAACGAGTCCATGCCCACTAGTGCTAGAATTCAATGGATACGCTTTCAGGTTTCTGGTACATATGTACAGTTTGACATGAACCAGCTGAATATTGCAATTAATGCTGAATAAAAATATTTTTTAACTAAGCCTATATACTGTATGTGGCCCATTTTAAGAAATGGTTAAATTAATATTTTGGATATGTGGCCCCTGATAAAAGGTGAGTTTCACACCTTTGGACTAGACAAGAGGTGTTGGCTAACATGATAAAGACTACTTAGGTGTTGTTTTCTCGCTTATGCAGTAAAGATGGCCTCTGATGCCGATGGGGCTAATACTATTTATATGACATACCTAGAAATGGCCACTCATCCCAGCCTGTTCAACTGGTATATTTAATAGTAGACAAGGAATACACATGTAACTGTTTCAGCCTTCAGACTCAAATCCCCAACCTGGCAGGACAAATGTCTCATTTTAAACTTTTTAAAGAGAAAAAAACACATTCAACTTTAAAGGATGTTTCCAAAATGAAATAATTTAGTGTTCCAAATAAAAGTCCTGGTTGCTGCTGTAGAGCCCATTAGATTGGGTCATAACTCTTCATTAATAAGTACGTATTATAATGAAAACATGTGTCTTTGAAAAGGTACAGCAATACAATTAAAATGGACCTTTTTGTCCTTAATATTCTCCTTACTAGCATGATATAGCTTCACAGTATATTGCAGTGTATGATTGCTTGAGTCTTTGAATATGATAAAAATAATGCTTTTCTCATATTTGAAAAAATACGTTTCATGAGTAGACTTTTAGGGAAAAATTAGTGGTCTGCCTGGTAACATGATACTGCACTAATAAGAGGTAAAAGGGTAAAGAGGATTACCACTGTACTGGTTGTCAGAAAAAAACAAACCACTCTGAAATGTACCTTTCCCTGTCCTTGCAGTTCATGGCTGCAATATATCATCAGGCGAAAGGCTGTTTACTGTGGAGGTCAAGGATCTAGCAATGTGTTTATAGACTTCCATACAAAGGTGTTTTTGCTAAATTGTACCCACTATGCCAGACAAGTTAAAAAATATTTTACTGATCTTGCTGTGTATTTGCATTTCTAACAATGCCATTGCACTTAACTAAGAGTCATATTTTACACACTACAAAATATATGATATGGTTATGGTTGCCACCTGGCCTCCCTAATCCCCAGACACACAGAGACAGGACAAGTTTTCAGAACTGCCCCTAACCTGAAAGAAATGAATGCCTTAACTAAGAGGTAAACCTTTGCTAAATTGCTACTGTTGCTTAAATACTGCAACAACACAATGCAATTACAGTTACCAACTTGCCTGGTAATTCCAACAGTCTTTGAAGTAGTTTGAAGTGCATTTTAACTACAGAGTCCCTGAGAATAATCAAACTTTATGATGTGTTCCTTTTTGACACCAACCTGATTGAATAAATCATTTGTTCTGTATAAAAAAAAAAACATTTTTTTTGGTAGCACCCCTAAACACTGATATAAACTGAGAATCTGTTGGTTTGACAAACAACTCAAGTCACATGAGTAGAATGCAACACATTCCTTTTTAAACACCATACTGAGCTCTCACTCTTATCATTTGTGTCACTGGTTTGCCCAAGCATTACCTCTAGCTCATTGTGTTATTATCATCATTTGTCCTGTATTAACGTCTTTTAACATGTTTCTCTAGGCCTTTGCATGGTCTTGCCCTTTTGAGGTTCTAGATAATAATTTTCCTTGCTTCCAAGTGTTCTTTAATATGCTTGGGAAATACTCTGTTCTGTGGCAAGACTTCAGTGCAGACCTTAATGTTAGAACAGAGCTGGGTGGGTTGATAGATGAGTCGCCCTCAACCACGTAGCAATAAGAGTGAAAAGAACATAAACTGTGTCTCCTTAACAATGGAAAGCTTTCAAAACACAAACAGAGAGTAATTGCGAGTCCAAAGCCCATGGGGGGTGAACTGGGATGACAGAGACAGGAGTAATTCAGACCAGAGGCCGCAACAAAGTGCAATCTGAGACCCCTGTTGACAGACAGGAAGTGGTATATTAACTACAGCCCTATTTAGCGTTGGGACAAGTAGCCCGTTCCTGGTCTCCAGCCTCTAATACCTCACATTTTCCCCAGCGTCCATTTTTAAATATCTCCAGAAACACAAGATGTATTTGCTGCCTAGAGCCCTGTTTTGGAGACATGGGATGGTAGTGGGAACTCTGTGTAGAATTTCCCACCAATCCAAATGTTTAAATATCTTTTGATCTACCCTTCTTCAGAATTTCAGGCAAATAATTGAATTTGCATATGATTGAATTAAACAAACAAACAACATTAAGTTCTAGATTGAGATCTCTAATACAGTGCTAGCATAGAATTGGGTTAGTGAAATGATCAAACAGAATTTTCTGTAATATCTGGTCCCTGTGTTTTCCTGGAAACTATTGTATGTGCTGCAAAAATCAATATTATGTTGATTTTCTTTAGCCACATAAAATAAAATAATTTAAAGCAGAGAAATATCGATCTGTGCTGGAACAGGCAGAGAAATCCGACGAACTCCCAGATAGGCAGCAAGGTCACTGCAGGCCCACAAAACTAACGCAAGGAAAAAAGACACCAACCAGCTCTCTGCATTGGTCTGTCCATTCAATAAATACTGCTTTAAAGCCTTTATCAGCTTCTCACTCTCAAATCAAACATACAGAATTGATGTACTGACTAAACATTACTTGATCTCTTTCATTTACTGTAAGTATATCTATAGACAACAGAATTTCTCCTTTTATCAATTCTACACTATTCTAGTGATTTACAGTAATTCTTCCTGTCCCATATTGGCTACACCATATTATATGTCTACTCCTGGTTGCATAGGCTTTTATCTTTCCTGTCTGGGACCTTTGTTCAAAGTATTTATTTTTTTACTTTCTTTAAGATGTTTGATGAAATTGCGAAGCACAATAATCTGGCATTCTGATATTTTAAGGAGAAAGATGGAATTCAATTAAAATAACTTGTTAAATACTTGTGTCAAAATTGTCCTTCATGTTTTATACCATTTTAATAAACTTGTATTGTTTTTCACTCCTGTTTTGAATGTTATGCTGTCAAACGCCATGCAGCTGCACCCTCAGTGAATATTGTTAGATTTTGGTATTAACATAAATTAATTAATTCACTTGAATGTAAGGTGACCAAAAGTAGGTATTTAGACATCAAGAGTCTTTTTAAAAATTAAGGTATACATCACACTTGTTTGGTTGGGTTGTTTAGCAATTCAGTCCCTATTTGTGTTACATTTTCCATTTCCAGAGGAAGGTTCCAGCTAAATTTGAAAGATTTTAATGTCTTATAATTATAAATAATGAAGTAAGTAACTAAGTAAATAAGTAACATATAATCTGCAGCTGAAGTAACTTTTATATCCACCAATATACATTTTACCCTGACACTGACAAATATGTTTATAACTTTATTCATTTGATCATAAACACTTCAAGTGTGATCACTTACAGATTGGTGCTATGTTTCACTTCCTTTGGAAAATTTAAGAGGCTCTGGTTTTAATATCTTTTTTATAGCCGAATCTCAATGGGAGCTGATTTTCCTCCTGTAAAACCGTGTTACTAAAAGTGTGGAAGTGTGCTCTACTTCAGTTTCTAAAGTTAAAATTAATATTTGGAACTCTAGCCAGACTTGGCTGGTTACATTTTTACAGTCAAGCACATTTCATATTAGGTGCACAATATTTCCCTCTCTCCACTCTTTTAATATCAGTTTGAAACGTGGGACTGAGCTTAATCCTAGCTGATGTGGCCGAGTCTTGAACCCCTAGTTCCTGTAGTTTACGCCATATGTCCCAGTGCTTTTCTTGTCCCAGAACCCCTTCATTACCTTTCTTTTAAACAAACCCCGGCTCATATTCCATGTGATTTTTACCACGTGAAATTTCTCCTAAACAACTACAAGACAAGGTGACAAGGTGCTCAGACATACTTAGTTCTGCCAGAAATCCTCTGCTTCCCCAAAACAGAGCACAAGACCTGAATGAGTTTTTTTGGCTGGATTAATGAACACTGTGTTGTTTTTCATCAGGGAATCTTTATTTTTCTCTGATGATATTTCAACACTAGAAACAAACCAACACTTTTCAGCAAAGCAGTTGCCTGCCATCCTGATCCCTCAGGGGCACTAAAACCATCATGCCATCAGACCCGTCTCCACTGTTCAAGTCAAGTCTGGTGTAAAGCAGCATCCACCAACTGACTGTGCTTCTCGGTCATGCATGCCAATACAATGCCCGATGGTTTCCATGCGTTTTTCATTAATGGGATTACATTTGATAACTTATTTAGTCGAGGAATGCAAAGCTGGTGTTTGGTGAATGCAGCCATCTGGATGTGGAACTATTGTAGCTAGAGTGAGTAAAGTGGGGCGGTCTTGTAAACGGCAAACAGGAAACAGATGCAATTTGATTAGTGGTGTAGAGGTGATGACAGGCAGTCAGTCTCTACAATGAAATGAGTCATGAGTTCAGAAAGGTTATTGTTGCTGTATATTGGGGTTACAACACCTACAGCATCTCTTAAACAACGCTTTAGTCTTTTGCTGAAATGAAAGATTCACAATGACATAATTTCTTTGACCTAATGGTTATACGAACCCCATAAGTAACAAAATCAAGAGAGATTACACAATACTACTACATTTATTACTAATAATAATACATAAAATTGAAGTCACAGATTACCTTTATTTTTTTTAATGATGTCATGCTGAGGAAAGTTGGCACCTTGGCCTCCAGAATTAAAGACAAATAAGAAAAAGTACAACCACATGTCCTTTAGGCTGCAGGGAAAAGTGGCACACAAAGATACCACTGAATTAATCATATTCAAATAAATTGTTGAGGCAGGTACAAATGTTTAAGGGAGGTTCAAACATTTTATTGTTATGCTACAGATATATTATTAAACTATTACATTTGTGCCTTATTTTTCTTGACCGTGCCTCTGCCCCCCTACCCCCCGTACCTTTCACCAGCACCGAACCACACTTCTCCAGCCAATCAACTGCGCCCCCCCCACGCAATTGTGCCCTTATTTTGATTTGAGCCCCTGCCCTCCCACAGGACTGTGCATGGCACTGCCTGAAATACATTATAGATTGTTATATTGATGGAGAACACCACGGTTCAAAGTCACTTATTTAATCTTCAGGGTTGACATGCTTTACTGATTCAAGGACCTAAACTAGCCATAGAAAGTGACAGAAACTACAGGGACAGTCCTATTACAGATCCCTTTGAAGTTTCTTCAGAATCCAAACATATTGAGTTCTCAGGGTGACTGCCAACACATCGTCTTTCTATCACATCAGTGAATAACAGCAGCCACTAAAAACTGCATATTTCAGAAACAGATCTGCTAATTTAGAAAATGAACCATCCATGCAATCCTTTGCATTTCCATGCTTTGCAAAACATACTAATTGAAAACACAAAAAACACAGATCTTCTGGCAAAATTTGGACAAGTAATGTATAATTTCATCATGTACCTAATTTTAATCTAGAAACAAAATATAAAATGCCATAAGATATGCATTACACTCCATTAAAAAATAAAAATAAATACTACAATATTTATGTGTATATGTAAATATATCTATAGATGGGTGACAAATTAAAGGAAAAACCTGTCTAAATTAGTGGAGGAACATAATAAATGCAGATGCCTCCAAACAGGTGTACTGCATGATACAATTAAGCAATTAACATCCTATCATGCTCTGTGGCATGTATACAATTTCTGAGCAGGCCCAGTTGACCTCGATTTTGGATCAAGTTGGCAGTGCATAAACCCCTCATTACAAAGACAAATGCACATCTGAGAGTTCACTGCTGCAAAACCCATAGGCACTGGTCTACAGAGATGTGGAAAAAAGTGATATGGTCAGATGAGTCATCCTTCACCATATTCTCGACAGGTGGGCGAGTGCATGTGTGGCGACACCAAGAGAACAGTACAGGTCAGACTGCTGGACCCCTACAGTGAGGGGGTCTGGAGGCTCTGTTATGCTGTGGGGGGCACTTTCCTGGCATGGTTTGGGTCCACTTGTCCCCTTAGAGTGAAGGATCACTGCAAATCATTACAAAGTTATTCTGAGTGATCACCTTTATCCTATGGTGACACATTTCTATCCTGATGGGAGTGGTCTCTTCCAGGATGACAATGCCCCCATCCACAGGGCACGAGGGCTCACTGAATGGTTTGATGAGTATGAAAATGATGTGAATCATATGCTATGGCCTTCATAGTCACCAGATCTCAACCCAATTGAACATGTATGGGAGATTTTGGACCAATGTGTTAGACATATATATATATATATATAATTAATTAATTGTTTTCCCCCCGTAGAACTTCTACAGGGATTCTGCAGGGATTTGTGGATTTGGAAATATTGATATACACCTGTGAAGTAAGTAACAAAGTTAAACCCAATAACATTTTGATTTATTAAAATGTCTTCTAACAATAAATTAAACAGTAATTGGGTACAGCATCATAGTGTGTGGGTCAACCCAAACTGTAATTAAGACCTTTCTTTCCTTCTCTTGGTTTTTACTGTACTGTTGAATGGAAGTCATGTTCTATAAAGTATAGTATAAAAGGCTGCCCACCAAATACTGATCATATCCAAACAATCAATATTAATCTCATATTGGTATATTATTATTATTATTGTTGAAGAAAGAGGTTTGCATTGCAAGTATACAGTGCTGGTGGTAGACTGAGGACACTGACATGGTAGAGTGCTGTGGTTAAAATGTAGCAGGGCAACAACCTACTTGAGACAGTATTTGCCTATTTACAAATAATTAAAAATTGCACTGCAAGGGGTATTAAAAACCAAAAAACACATTATTACATCACCAAATGGCCCTCATTCTTTCTGCTTCTCCACACATAAGTGCATTCACAAATAAAAACAATCAGAACTTGTAAAACTGTAGAAAGTGACCTAAAAGGTATTTTTTCACCATGTATCAAGACCAAATTAAAAAATAATATTTTTAAATGTTAAATCAGTCATTATCACTGCAATTCTTCCTTAGTAGGATATAACAACTGCCAATAACAAGGAGTAGCTCTGAAATAGTTTGGAGGTACTCCTGATATGCTGGCCAGGAGTCTCTTGTGTGAAGTATTACCACTCTTATCAATAGTGATTCCATACCTAATTACTTTTCCCTCGTCTTTTCTGTAGCTGATGTTAGTTTATTATACTGGTACAAGATTAAGTTTAATTGTTTTGCCTTTTACATGACTACAAATTGCATTTATTCTGTCAAATAGGGAGTTCCTTGGTATTTTTGTACTGTTCCTTCAGGGAATAAAAAGTAAAAGAACAATTCTGACATAATTGCTTGGGATTTCCTTAACTGAAGTGACTATAATATAAGGAAACCCATTTGTGCCTAAAAGTAGGCCTCACTTACACATTATGAATATCTCAAATGTTTCACGTTTCCTTCTTCATTCCTTCACTGGTTTGTTAAAGAATTAGAGTTCTATCAACAGGGTTATATGATTTAGTTGCTGGTGAATCCAAGAACAAAAATGAGTGCTGTTTATACCTGCATGATACATTTTGACTTCTGCCTTCCAACACAAACCCCACGCATAAATATTTCAATATAATTACTTCTTTGGAATAACCTTCAACAACCTCTTAGTAATTATATCTTAAATACCCAACATATCTTAAAAACATTACATCAGAAATGTCTGATATGCATAGCTTATATAAAACAAAGGTAAATGTGTGCTTGGTAAGGCTATTTAGGGCAATGTCAGTGAGGTCTGGAATAGTACATCATACCAGACAGCAAGATTAACATTTAGAGGAACAAAACAAAAACTATGTTTCTTGCATTTTCAGCTAAATTATATGTAATAGAGCAGGGTGTAATTGAATCAAATCATTATTTTCATTTCCAAAATGGCATCTCCTCAGGAGGCACAGGCTACAGCTGACTACTATAAAAGACCCGATGGAATTTGTCAAATTGGAGAACAGCAGAAAAGCTTTAATTATAAAGCAATCTGCCACCCTCTCAATTAGAGCCTTGCATATTTTTTCTTTCTAATCTGAGGGTGGATACTACTGTCCTGATCGCATCATCAGCTTTGTAATTACATTTCAAATATGATTCAGTACATTCAAGTACTTTACCCTTTAATGTCAAGGAAAATAAACGCAATCTGCATCCAAAACATCCAGTGTTTGCACGAGACGGTCCAGCTTTAGTTGAACGCCTTCTTTGCAGTGGTTGCAGTGCATAACTCTTTGAACTGCGGCTATATAGCGATATCATTATTTTACACTTTCCACTGTTGTTGCTGTTTTTCTCTTGTTTAAGCAATGATGCCATTAGTTTACTGGATGGCAATGTTATCCAGGCTTCTCCTGCTATGCTGCAGCATGTATTAATAAGAGTTTACCATGGTGGACTGTGGATCACACGCCATCAAAATATTTACTGTATGCTTCGTTTGGTGGAGCATTGCACAAACAAAACAACTGTCTTTTATAATTATATTCCACCATATGCTTTGTGGTGAATTACAGTCCTTTTCTTGTTACATTGGGTGAGAAATAACAGTGGCTGAGCACGCATCAGTAAAAGACAATATCAGAAGTCAAACAGCTGTGCCGAGAAACAATGGGATTTTCATGCCAAATGGGCTGATCATAAGATTGCCCTTGACTGTGAGTTGCTTATTATTATAACTAGTATTAGAAAACATAAACAAAGAAACTGTGGGGTCCAAGCAGGGGCGGACTAGGACCAGAAAGCAGCCCTGGACTTTTACCCAGGGGGAAGATGGTTGGTGAAGTCTGGGTCCCAATAAAGTGCGGTCCGGGGGAGGGGAGGGGGTTGCCAAGGTATGGATCTCAGTGCCAACGAAGGGTGGTCCAGGGGGGGCTTTTGGCGGTCTGGGTTTCCACACGTGACAACTGGCCCACTGAACTAAAAAATGGACCAGCCCTTCTGGGATTTGTCAGAATTGCCCCATGGCCAGTCCAAGTATATTCAAAATACATTTTCTGAATCCTGATATGGTTGCTCATATAAAAAGAAAAACCAGCGCATGGTTTTCCAAGTCCGAACCTGCTGACAGTATAAGCAAAGCTGAGTGGGTTTTGACCCTTCACCTCATAAATGTAATAAGGAATCCGTTTTCAGTGTGGTGGCTGCGCGGCAGCATGTGAAGAATTAGTAATAATTCTGATAATCACAGGTATAATTTAGTTTGAAAAGAGGCTTTTCAGTAAATAGTATAATGTTAGCTGCTGTGTGTCTCTGTAATTCCAGTAGTGGTCCGAGCCAGCTGGGCAGAATCAAACTCCAAAAACAGCTGTTACAACAAAGACTTTCTCCTTTTGCTGGTGTTTTGTTCTGCTAAGGGGGGCATCATTTTCACACAAAGCCACAATAATAATCATATTATTATCATTTATTTTATTTATTTTATTTATTCATTGTTATTTGGAATTTGGAATAATTTAAAATGAAACAGCCAACCAAGCAAACAGAAAAACAGCCTAACTACCACTGTCTTGGACTGCCAAGTATAGAAGTCTAAAATGTCTGTTTGCTAGAAATAAACAATGACATATATGTTTAAAAGTCACATTCTCACCACAAATGAGTAGCTGAGAGGAACTCTGAAAGCTTAATGACATCTGGAGTGGGGCCTGCCGGTCAGTCACCCTGTCATTTTCAGGATTTTTCCTTTTTATTTTCCTTTCTGCCTTTTTGCTGTGCCTCTGGGCTCCATTACATTTTTACTGTGTAAAAATGCAATCTTTAAACGTGTATTTCAGAGAGGGTTTAAAGAAAGGTTAGCTTATGACCATGATAAATAGACCAGAGCAGGAGCTGGATAGTGCTTTATACTAAAGCAGGTCAAAGAATGGAAGATACGTACACTGTGTATGAAATGGAAAATTGATTTTGGGAAATTCATTTCTAAACTATGCTTCATCATACTGAGTTCAAGATGCCATTATTCACATTAAAAACAATTATAGGATTTGGCTTAAATATGGCCCTGCTACAAAAAACCTAGATTACATCTCAGCAAGTGGGCTCTCATTCTTCATTAGATTTGAGCTTGCTGTGTACATTTTCTGGTGTGATGGATATTTGTAAATGTATGCATAGTCACATGTACAGTACATTCTGTGCATTGGGCATGGGTTTCAGGCATTTGTTGTTTAATGTTAATGATTAACATAAAACAGGCAAAACTGTGCATTGATAGTGTGCAGGATGTGTGAAGCTTATGTTGGGCATTTATGTCAAGCACTTATAATTCTTTAAACACAGAGGTGCACTGGAAAAAGAAAAACATCATAATCCAGTTATGCTAACCTAAGATACATAACAATTTGTTTTTTCTTCTGTTAATACGCACTGTATAATAAATACAAATCTATATCGTTTTCATTCAAATAATTAACGCAAAACATTTTATCAAGCAAAAAAATAAAAAATAATTTGAAACCAATTATCATTGGAGTTCTAAATCTGCCATGAAAAACATTATTGTTAAGTATAGCATAGTAGAAGTTCCTATCAATAATGTTTTCTTTAAGGATGGATACAATGTCTGAGGGAAAAATATTCTGAAAGCTATGCCAGCTATCTTCAAAAGTGCAAAATAGTATTACTCTAATACCTTGCATTTTTCATTTTACTGAATCCTTTCCTACCACTCAGTTTAATCAAAATGATGCTGAACTGAAAATAATCCCCAGATTAAATACAATTCCATCCCCCATGAAGGTGCTTTGCCATTGGTCAGATCTAGGAGGTTACTTTGATAAAATTACCACTGTACACTCCCTTACTGTCAGTAAAGAACATCATCTGAAAGCAGCTAAGGAAATCTACTCTTCACAAATTACACACAAAGCTGCTCCCAGCATGGAGGAGGAGTATAATGGCTACCACAGACCACAAAACCTGTTTACTTCTGTTAAAAGCCTTTCACCAAATTTTAGGATTCAATCGATAACCTGGAAAGCACTGACACAAATTCAGTCGCCAATTTGGCCTAAATCATTTTAAATTTTACAATGGTCCCAGCAACAGAAAACTTTCCCATCTGAGTAAAAGCAGCATGGCCAAGGTGATTGTATAACAGTGACTTTTCTATGATGGGATATAAAGAACTGCTGACATAAAAATGAACAGATCACATACAATGTAAACAGAAGGTCTTTAAACACAATCATTTATACAATTATCTGTTTTCTACCCAGATTTGTTCTCACACTGCTCTGGCAGGGATATGAGAAAGTGCTGTATGAGACCAATGAGTGTTCACATTTTTTCTTTTTGCATTTGAACTGTTTTGCATTTCTGTTTTTTAAACATCAGACATGGGGTTTATCTAAAATATCTGATATTTTGACAGATTGTATTACACATGATGTTATGCAGATATTGTACAAGACGAAAGAAGTCTGACTTTATTGGGTTTTAGTTAAACCTCTGTTTGGCAATATGATTGTTTACGTCTCCTGACACTTCAGGGGAGTAAAGGGTGTGATGATAATTGAACTGAAACAAAATATATACATACACATGAAAGAACTGTTCTTTGTATTGAATTGTATTATGGTTATATATAGACAGATACAAACTAACACATACATCAAATGAACAGAAATTCAAATATCTGTCTGGCCCCAGTCCAGGGAAACAGCTGGCCATATGCTTTCTAACAAACAAGCCTTTAGAATTGTAATAATGCAACCCATCGAGCCTGAAAATGTCCTATGAACTCCTGCAAGACATGCGATTTCTGAATCAAAGGCCGAACAGCTGCCATTCTGTGCAGGAGATCACTGTCCGTGCCATGCGATGTACAACTCTCCCAATTACTTTAATACTCTCTTTATGTTGTGTGCTCTCAATCTGTTTAGTTTTAAAGGGCTATAAAACCAATCCTTTGAAGACGGAGAGTACAGCTTGTCTTGGTGCATTTTTTCTCTTTGTTTTGTATGGCATTTCTGGAGCACATGGGATGGACTCTGGCTTGCTTTCTATATTTTCTTTATTAGCATGTTCAACATTCCCTATATATATATCACATTGCAATTCTCTGTAGGCTATTAGTTCAAAGGGACCACTTGGCATATTCAGTACTGTATAAAACAACTCAATGGAAGTACTCTCTACTAATTAAAAAATAATACCGATGATAATGTGTACATTATGTGATGAATGTGAGAAATCTTTCAAGATCAGTTCCAAATTCAGTTCCATTTCACACTAACGTGGCCGCTGACTGTAAAGCAATAACATCCAGCATGTAAGGAACCCTAAGTCACAGACCGTTGTGACATTGTAGTGTATGTATAGAGGCCTGCTCAAGCATCAGGACTGACATTTACAACAGGATCCACAACCACTAGGCATTTAGGATGTGTACACTGCAGGTACGACAACAACCGGAGAGAGGTGTAGCAAAAGGAAACAAGTGTCAAATGTGAAAAATGTGTATTCTGATGTAGCTCACAGCCATTAATATACATTTTCAAAATGCAAATGGAATATTATGCAGTTACCTGAAACAGGGTTATTTCAGGGACATGCTAGAGTTGAGAAAACTATCTTTCATGCAGAGCTTGACACGCAGGGTCACCCTATAATAACAGGGTTTTTTCTTTCAAATATAATATGTATGATCAAATGTCTCCTGGATTCCATAGTTTGCAAGCCAAAAGTTATCTATTCTCTAGAGATTCAACTACCAAATTCTAAGTAGAATAGTTCCAAAAATGTCTCTGTGTTATCTGGCATTTCATATTCAGGCATTGGTGCAAAATGCAAAGTGTTGAGGGTATCGGAGGATTGCTCCTGGGTAACACTTCCACTTAATAAGACCATTTGTTACCACAGAAGAAGAACACTCAAATGAATGGCAAGGCCAATGTATTTGAACTCACCCAATACAGACCTCACTGCCATGCTTTTGAATTCACCTCCACCTCCCCAGCCTCTACCTGTGTCCCGGATCTCAGGTCAGGGGGGAGTGGCACTGCGCTGTCCACAGCTTGACATCCAACACCATGCAAATGTTACCAAATTACTGGCGGACAGGGCCTCCTTGAATGTGAGGACATGAAGTAAAATTATTGAAACACATTATCAATAATCTTCACGTTATCACTTGAGTGGTCCTGACTAAACTATATTGATAGTCAAGTGTCAAATTTGAGGAAAAATATTGAACTGGATAACTAGAATTTTGTATTAATTAAAACAAGATGTTGCAAAAACATATAAACATTAAATAAGCATTGACAAAACTGAACACAGAAAAGTAGGTTGTTTTTGTTTTTAATCTTCCATTTTTGTTTTGTTTGCTATAATTGTTTGTTAAACCTTAGTTTAATATAGGAGTTCATAAATCAATGTGACATTGAGTCAATTTTAAGCAAAAAACAACAACAACCTATAATTCTCCTCAGTCAACCTTAGCTATTGCAATGTTTACAATAACATTCATGTGACTCACACCCATATAATGTGAATTCAGCAAGTTTAATATTATGGCCACTTTACAGTTTTTTTTTAAACCCAATGGGGTTATTAGCTTTAATTGAAGACAAAGAAGGTGAGGAAAGGTAAGCCTTTATTTAGAAAAGGGTGTTCACTTTAATTACACATAGCTGCTGAAGGAAGTAGACCATTGAGTGGCAATTTGCATGTGTCTCATTTGGCCCAGACTAGTTTATTCATGTAAAATAAATTGGCTGTGCTATGATAAGGCAGCAGAGATGGGACTTTGGGTTTTAAAAACTCTATGATCATGTTAAATTAAGACTGTAGTTTGTTTTGTTCCTTATTTTGCTGTTTGGTTTCTGTGTGTGTAGCTCTCTGGTTTAATTCTCTCAGGTCATCCAAGGGATTCAGTCTTTCAGGTTTCACAACCTGGACACAGCAGGTGTTCCCACAAATGATGTCCTTGTAATGACTGTGGAAAATGGCTAGCCAATGAGGTGTCCTGCATGGCTCCACAAGGTTACATACGTAGTGATAATGCTAACTGCCCTGGGTACAAGTGATTATTAGTCAGTGATTAATTTATTTTTCAAGGACAGAATGAATAGTTTCTAACATTTAAGATAAAGAAAATAAGGCACAAGTTCCTAAGAAGAGAAAAACATTTTGTATGTATGATTTATTATTTGTATTATTATTATTATTATTATTATTATTATTATTATTATTATTATGATAGCTACAACATATTGAATCATAATTTGAATTCTTCAGATAAAAAGTATAAATGTTAGGCATGTTAATGTTTTATGTACATGGAAATTTCTGTCAGTTCCTCTTGGAGTCTGAGCAATATCGTGTTTGGCTGTGCTGATGGCACTGGATTAAGATGAGGTATGGGTCCCAGTAATGTGTCCAGGCAGTAGTCTGGGTGGAACATAGACCTCACAGCAAAGGGATTCCTGCCAGAACTGCATAAGTGTGAGGTCAGCTAGGTCACAACTATGGATAAATTCCTTCTCTGAATCAGTGAGTGTCGGGGCAGATAGCAAGTGTCTGTTCACTCAGCCTGTCTCTGCTGGATTGTCGCAGCTTTATACAAGTCCTTAGAGGATATTAAACCAGAATGATTTTTTAAGTCATGGACAACTTAAGAAAGTGTTCTTTAAAAAAAAAGAAGTACAAAGTATTCATCAGCATTCATCATTCATATTTACACTGCAACGTGAGCTACTCTGAACATAGCGAACAGGGCAGATGAACTGCAGGATTTTCCAGAGGAGTGCTTTAACTGTACATATCTCCAGACATGCATCTTCCTGAGGGAATTAATCTATTTCTCCTGTCCAGATTCAAAGACTAAAGACTGTGTGATATTTCTGTGCCAAGACAACATAGAGCTGTGGATGTTGTGTGGAGTGATTTGGCAGTCTTGCTCAGGTCATTCCAGATCATCGTTAGCTTGTGAAAGTTATGTCTTGGTTGTCCTTTGCAACACTGTGAAGGTTTTCTGTGAGAAAACATTTCACCATATTGATCATTAATGCTGAGTGTGATTCAGTGAGTTTCCTGCCTGAGCCATTGCTTTGCTTAACTGAAGATGCACTGTTGTCAAATACAGGGTTGTTCTCTATATTTCAGGTTGCACAAGTCAAATAGGGAAACAGAGCAGAAATGCAAAGAATTTAAGATGCTCTCAAGGCTCCTGCCACTTAACCACATTGAAAGCTCTGTTTAGAGCAAAGCTTAAACTCTCGTCATTCCCAGCATTCTCTCCTCTGAGATAAACATCCTCTGCCCTGAATGCCTGGTACACCAAACACCTTGTAATTAATGGGATTGTCACCATGAATCATATAAGGGGCCTAAAGTGTGCCAAGAAAACATCCCCCACACCATTACACCACCACCACCAGCCTGCACAGTGGTAACAAGGCATGATGGATCCATGTTCTCATTCTGTTTATGCCAAATTCTGACTCTACCATCTGAATGTCTCAACAGAAATCGAGACTCATCAGACCAGGCAACATTTTTCCAGTCTTCAACTCTCCAATTTTGGTGAGCTTGTGCAAATTGTAGCCTCTTTTTCCTATTTGTATTGGAGATGAGTGGTACCCGGTGGGGTCTTCTGCTGTTGTAGCCCATCCGCCTCAAGGTTGTACGTGTTGTGGCTTCACAAATGCTTTGCTGCATACCTCGGTTGTAACGAGTGGTTATTTTAGTCAAAGTTGCTCTTCTATCAGCTTGAATCAGTCGGCCCATTCTCCTCTGACCTCTAGCATCAACAAGGCATTTTCGCCCACAGGACTGCCGCATACTGGATGTTTTTCCCTTTTCACACCATTCTTTGTAAACCCTAGAAATGGTTGTGCGTGAAAATCCCAGTAACTGAGCAGATTGTGAAATACTCAGACCGGCCCGTCTGGCACCAACAACCATGCCACGCTCAAAATTGCTTAAATCACCTTTCTTTCCCATTCAGACATTCAGTTTGGAGTTCAGGAGATTGTCTTGACCAGGACCACACCCCTAAATGCATTGAGGCAACTGCCATGTGATTGGTTGGTTAGATAATTGCATTAATGAGAAATTGAACAGGTGTTCCTAATAATCCTTTAGGTGAATGTATGTATATGAATGAGTACAAAAGAACCATACAAAATAAAACATAACACAAAATATAAACATATTCCAAATCAAATCACATTCTCAGACACATTTAATTTATTTTTAATTTGGTTTGTTGCAGTGTTATTGAGCCCTCACATCTGTGTCGTTCTGCATTCAGAATTGTCCAGAGTGTATCAGGATTATGAAGGTAATTGCTAGAGGAAGCACAGTCCCTAATGCATGGTTTATTTGGAGAATAATAACCTTTTAAATCGCTCTTAATTATATTTTGTAGCTAGTAATTTCATTGCATGTTTATTTTTCAGATTAAATCCTATTGAGTTGTTTGAGATTAAATTTATTTATAATGGTTTCTGTTGGAAGAAGAAAAAAACATGGAATGGTGTTCAACTCAATCCAAACAAGAAAAGGGTGAGAAATGGTCATATACTTTGACATGAGTCATGTTCCTAATTCATTACAAAAATACATAAAGTATAGCCTATAGTGTGTCACACATCTAATCAATGAAATGCAGTTTATATATACACTAATTCCTGAAATCTTCCTGAAATCAATTAATATAAATGTGTTAACTTTCTCAAAAGAAAACAAAACCAACTAGGTGTTGAAATATTACAGCAAGCCTTTCTCACTAAAATATTCAAAACATCCCCTGCTCAAATTCACAGCGGCACGTACTATCACAAAACCCAAGCAGAGTATAACCATCTAGTATTATTTCTGTCTATACAGTGACCAGGAGTTTATATAAGCTGGTAGCTGCCCTTCAGTGTAACAAACAAGGACCAATGGATGCCGAGGCAATGATAGTTTCATCCAGTCACAAAACACAATCCTGATCAGCTCATCCAGTCTCTGCTTTTGATATTGTCATCCCAGGAGAAGCTGTCTTCACACATCTCTGCCATGGACACTAGACTCATGCATCTGATGTAGTGTACGGTCAGACACCCTGCTCAGATTCGAAAGCTGTCTCACGCCCAGCTCCGAGCACCTGATCCACACTGCCTCACCAGCAGAGCAACAAACTGTCTGCACTGAAAGACCAGTCATTTGATGTGAGGGGTTTGAACCCTCTACCAATGTCAGAGAGGGATGATGTCACCATAATGAGCTCATATACAATGCACCTCGTTACCCTAACATAGAATGGTAGTCCTGAGGACATAGATTTTTGTAATATTATTTATATACAGTACTGTGCAAAAGTTTAAGGCAGGTGTGAAAAAATGCTGTAAAGTAAGAATGCTTTCAAAAATAGACATGTTAATAATTATATTTATCAATTAACTAAATGCAAAGTGAGTGAACAGAAGAAAAATCTACATCAAATCCATATTTGGTGTGACCACCCTTTTGAAGGAACTCGGCAGGTAGGTTGGCCCAAACATGTTGGAGAACTAACCACAGTTCTTCTGTGGATTTAGGCAGCCTCAGTTGCTTCTCTCTCCATGTAATCCCAGACTCAATGATGTTGAGATTAGGGCTCTGTGGGGGCCATACCATCACTTCCAGGACGCCTTGTTCTTCTTTACGCAGAAGATAGTTCTTAATGACTTTCGCTGTATGTTTGGGGTCGTTGTCATGCTGCAGAATAAATGTGGGGCCAATCAGATGCCTCCCTGATGGTATTGCATGATGGATAAGTATCTGCCTGTACTTCTCAGCATTGAGGAGACCATTCATTCTGACCAAATCCCCAACTCCATTTGCAGAAATGCAGCCCCAAGCTTGCAAGGAACCTCCACCATGCTTCACTGTTGCCTGCAGACACTCATTCGTGTACCACTCTCCAGTCTTTCAGCAAACAAACTGCCTTCTGCTACAGACAAATATTTCACATTTTGACTCATCAGTCCAGAGCACCTGCTGCCATTTTTCTGCACCCCAGTTCCTGTGTTTTCATGCATAGTTGAGTCACTTGACCTTGTTGCCACGTCGGAGGTATGACTTTTTGGCCGCAAGTCTTCCATGAAGGCCACTTCTGACCAGACTTCTCCGGACAGTAGATGTTTTCTGCCAATTCTGAGCTGATGGCACTGCTGGACATCTTCCGATTGCGAGGGAAGTAAGCATGATGTGTCTTTCATCTGCTGCAGTAAGTTTCCTTGGCCGACCACTGCGTCTACAGTCCTCAACGTTGCCCGTTTCTTTGTGCTTCTTCAAAAGAGCTTGGACAGCACATCTGGAAACCCCTGTCTGCCTTGAAATTTCTTTCTGGGAGAGACCTTGCTGATGCAGTAGAACTACCTTGTGTCTTGTTGCTGTGCTCAGTCTTGCCATGGTGTATGACTTTTGACAGTAAACTGTCTTCAGCAACCTTACCTTGAGTTTGGCTGTTCCTCACCCAGTTATTTGCACTTTACTGTATATACACTCACCTAAAGGATTATTAGGAACACCTGTTCAATTTCTCATTAATGCAATTATCTAAGCAACCAATCACATGGCAGTTGCTTCAATGCATTTAGGGGTGTGGTCCTGGTCAAGACAATCTCCTGAACTCCAAACTGAATGTCTGAATGGGAAAGAAAGGTGATTTAAGCAATTTTGAGCGTGGCATGGTTGTTGGTGCCAGACGGGCCGGTCTGAGTATTTCACAATCTGCTCAGTTACTGGGATTTTCACGCACAACCATTTCTAGGGTTTACAAAGAATGGTGTGAAAAGGGAAAAACATCCAGTATGCGGCAGTCCTGTGGGCGAAAATGCCTTGTTGATGCTAAAGGTCAGAGGAGAATGGGCCGACTGATTCAAGCTGATAGAAGAGCAACTTTGACTGAAATAACCACTCGTTACAACCGAGGTATGCAGCAAAGCGTTTGTGAAGCCACAACACGTACAACCTTGAGGCGAATGGGCTACAACAGCAGAAGACCCCACCGGGTACCACTCATCTCCGCTACAAATAGGAAAAAGAGGCTACAATTTGCACAAGCTCACCAAAATTGGACAGTTGAAGACTGGAAAAATGTTGCCTGGTCTGATGAGTCTCGATTTCTGTTGAGACATTCAGATGGTAGAGTCAGAATTTGGCGTAAACAGAATGAGAACATGGATCCATCATGCCTTGTTACCACTGTGCAGGCTGGTGGTGCTGGTGTAATGGTGTGGGGGATGTTTTCTTGGCACACTTTAGGCCCCTTAGTGCCAATTGGGCATCGTTTAAATGCCACGGCCTACCTGAGCATTGTTTCTGACCATGTCCATACCTTTATGACCACCATGTACCCATCCTCTGATGGCTACTTCCAGCAGGATAATGCACCATGTCACAAAGGTCGAATCATTTCAAATTGGTTTCTTGAACATGACAATGAGTTCACTGTACTAAACTGGCCCCCACAGTAACCAGATCTCAACCCAATAGAGCATCTTTGGGATGTGGTGGAACGGGAGCTTCGTGCCCTGGATGTGCATCCCACAAATCTCCATCAACTGCAAGATGCTATCCTATCAATATGGGCCAACATTTCTAAAGAATGCTTTCAGCACCTTGTTGAATCAATGCCACGTAGAATTAAGGCAGTTCTGAAGGCGAAAGGGGGTCAAACACAGTATTAGTATGGTGTTCCTAATAATCCTTTAGGTGAGTGTATATCACTTAAGTACAGATGTATTTTATGAGGGTTTTGACATTTGCAGCTATGATTGAATTAGGTCACAGGAGAAATGTGCTGTCACCCACTTTTTATTATTTTCTGAAAGCAGGTTACATTTGGCAGGTTAGCCATTATTGTACTTTTATTAAACAATATGTTCTAATTAATTACATATTGTTATTATTATTATTATTATTATTATTATTATTATTATTATTATTATTATTATTAATAACTTTTAACTTCTATTCCTCCTCCATAAAGGTTGAATGCTAGCCAGAAAATGCCAAGTAATTTCTTGCCATCACTCTAAAAGAGAATATCAATTGGTATCATGTCTGTAATTACAATATGGAATCTTCAAATCATACAGCTGTGTGTGTCTAAAATATAAAACACTATTCAAATACCCCAGCTTTATTTAAAATAATATAAGTACTTAGACCTTTTATTTTAACCACTACATGTTGGTTGGCATTTCAAAAGCTATCATTTCCTCTTCTTCTTCTTTTTTCAGATTTTTCTTCACAGTCAAAACCTTTGAAAATCCGCCAGTGATTCTTATTAAAGAAATAGAATTAATTATTTTTTCTTTCCCGAAGGGCCTTCATGAACAAAGTGCCCCCAACAAGCAAGTATAACATCTGTTTACAATAGAGAGCAGTACTGCACACTGAGATACATTAAAGCAACATCCTCACGTGATGCATTATTCTGTGCACATAAGGAAGTATACAAATAAAGACCACAATTGTTAATGCAAACAATCCTTCCGATTTTTTTTTTTTTACATTTTGTATTTGTTTTATTTTGTTTACAAAGATTAGAGGTATTATTGGATTTTCAAACATTTTCCATTTAAATACTTGAATCATTCACAAACTGAGTTGTGTTCTTTAAGACACATATCCCAAGCAGTTTGTACTTTTTTTAAATAATGGACAGCATGTAATGTGATTTAATTCCATTAATTGGAGGGTGATCGTTTTATCTGAAACCTGATAAGTCTTTAAACAGCACAGAAGGAGGTACTGTATCCTTACACTGATATAACAGATACTGTGATTAAATACACAATCTCAGTCCTTGTTAAGAAATTGTGTGGCCTATTTGGAGATAATTTATTTTAACATGCAGGTACCTCTGAATCCCCATTCCTGCTTAGATTCAGACATTTCAGATAGGACATATAATTAAAAAAACTGAAACTGGCAAAGGCTTCTTAGATGAAGTCAAGTCCAACCGGAGTCACATGTGCTCTGAAAGGTGTTTTCTTCCAGTTTATCTCTTAAACATTATTGTAGGAAGTTTAGACCTAGACATGAAATCTTAAGTACTATGAATAAAAGTCTTGGTCTTGGTAAGATGATTTGTGGTAAAGATAGAAAAAAGAACAAACTAACAAAAAACATAAACAAACAAACAGAAAAACAATATTTGATACATATTGAGTGTTAGGTCTTGAATAGGTCTTGAATTAATAGTGTATGGTGACCAATGCTAATAACGTTTGATTTTAATCAAAGAAGGCTCAACATTTTAAAGAAAATACGTGCTTCGGGGAGCACTGACTAATTCCTCAAACAGTCTAATGGGGGTGGGGGGGACAGTGTGTACTTGTTTCTAAAAGAAACCGAATAGTTAGTAATGATACCCAGCTCAATTGACCTGCAGCTCCACAATTACTAAAACAAACCCATTACCACACTATCGGGGGCAATTTGTGTAAGACACAGACTACTTCTAAAGAGAGGGATCTCTCAGGAAGGAGACCTAAAATAAGTGGCTTTGCACAAAAACACTTTTCATGAGTTTGAGAGCAAGAGGTGGTGCTTGGCTAAATATAACTTTCCCAAGTATCCCAGGCAATCAGCTGATGAGACTATTAGCAGGAAAGATCTATTAACTAATTGATCTGAAAAGGCACTGCAGACAACTCCAGCTGGAGATCAAAGGTAGGTCTCTCCTGAAAAGACAAGCGGCAGCCCCAGACCAGATGTTTCCTCTCGTGTCCTGTCATGCTTGATAATTGCATGGCACTGTCGATTCTGGCCATGCCCCCTGACATAAAAGTGCAATGCCTGCCGGGATGCATCTCTGCAACTTTCTTTAAATTAGTCAGGCTTCCGTGCCACAGTCCAGGCCTGGGCTGAAGGAGAGGCTTCATTATTGTTATTATTGTTGCCATTGTCTTTTAATCGTCTGTGTGTTTCTCTGGGCAGCCGAGCAACAACACCGGCTTTACTGGCGTTCTTGTCTTCTTAAGTCATATCTCCCAGGCCTTTTCCATTGTGGGACCCTTATCATTACAGGTAAAGTGTAGAGTCTGAAATTATGGAGAAGCAAGCTTAATAACAGGGCAGGCTGCTGCAAGTGTAACACTGGTTTTTCATGTTCCACACATGAGCCACAGCTCCTCTCACAGCTCTGTAAGAGATTAGACTCAAACCAGCCTGTCAGATGACTCCCTCTCTCCTTAAAACCCTGAGGTAAACAATAACTGCAGGTGCCCAACTGGCTGGCGCTTCAGTACAGCAATGATGCTGCTGTTCTCCTTCATGCTTAACTGGTGCTCACTTTAAGGATGACAATAATAATGTATGAAAGTATGTATGTATGTAGTTATGTATGTATGTATACATTCATTTATTGATTTATTTATCAACATCCTGTCCATGTAATATCAAGCCGTCGTTGTGTATTGACTGCAATTTTAACAAAGTAATATATAGTTAATTGACTTTCATTAATTTGATTGATAATGTAATTTCCTTTCTTCTGTTAGTTTTTCATTATATGCTCTGTTGCACATATTTCATAATTTGTGTATTTATTAATTTACTGAAGTTGATTTATTTTACATGTTTTCAATGCAGGCCAAAATACACCTTCATAAAATGTCTAATGGAGAAAAGAAAATGTGTTGGTTTTCATTCTGACGAATGAAACACAAGATTTTATAAGCTCCTATGAGCTGAGCAAATTTTGTTTTTGTGGCTGAACAGGTATTGTATAATGTTATACTTGTTCAAGTCCCCAATCTTTACTAAAACATTTTTTAATCATACTTACATGTGTATGAGATGACTGTAGCCATTTCAGAATTTGGAGTGTAAACCTCCTGACTCTTTGTAATTACTTACCCTTTGATCAGTACTGTGTTTATGCCCAGTTCTTTCACCACCCAGGTACCACATACCGAGACCGTGTAAATAGAGTGATTGTGCACTTGAAGGGGATCACATTCATAGGAAAGATGTCATGAAAACAGACTGGTGAAAAGGCTTAAACATGAGGTAAAGAAGCAGGGCCAGAACTGAATGTTTGCTCTCTCTCTCTGTCTTTCTCTTATATATATATATATATATATATATATATATATATATATATATATATATATATATATATATATATATATATATAAACTCCAAGAGGTTTACAGAAGAGCCTCTGAGGTAATCTTATACTGACCATAAGCTTTACCACTCCCATTTAAATTGATGTGCATTGGAGCCAAAGTCAGCCAGCAGCCTTCAGAGGATAATCACAATTCTGTGTGTAGGCCTGTAGAGGGAAAAATCTCTCTCTCTCTCTCTCTCTCTCTCTAAAGCAAGCCACCAGATATGTAACAAAGGCTAAGCTTTCAGCAGAATTTCCATATCAGCTAAAAGATGAATGTGTTTCTTTTCACCATCTGATTATAACATGCCATATCCATCTCTGTATCCACCCAAATTTGTGTTTAACCCTATAAGGTTGTGCAGCTCTTCTGTCTAAATACAATAACTCCCAGGGACAGGTGTACTAAAGGACAGTAGCTCTGTCTGGCTACCTTTGAGTGCCATGTGTGGTATTGGATGCCTCTCTAATAAGTATGTAGGCATACATGATTGAGATAAGGCCTGAAACCTTGTCCTCCTGCAGAACATGGGAATTCAACCTTTGTATGCCTCATGAGTAACCTGATAGGACACATTTCTGTAAAATATCACAAAGCCAGTCTTTCAGCACTGCCAAATGAAGGGCCATATTATAATATGTAAATGTAGGCCCACAGCTGTCAACACCAAAGTGCAGCATCCTCACTCATTTGCCTGTGCTATGGCCCCTTAACAGACAGGCATTTCTTCAAAACGATGTAACTCATTCACTTATGCCTAGTCTTCGTACAAAGCAAGAAGCCTCCTTTCTCATTAGTAAACCAAATCCACCCTTCAGCTAGCGTGAGTTTGGGCTATTTCTTAACTGAGAGCTCTCCTCAACAGAGCAGTCAATGGCTCAATATTCAATAATCTAAATATTCCCATGTTTACACATTTGGTTCAAATGAAGACAATAAGAAAAAGGTTACAGAAACAAGCAAATAATCTGAGCTAGTGTGTGTGTGTGTGTGTGTGTGTGTGCGTGTGTGTGTGTATGTGTGTGTGTTTTAATTTGTTATAATATTAATTTACTTTAAAAAAGGTCAGTGAAGATAAAAGAGGATTGTAAAAACATGGATGTCATTAAGGACTAGTTTTCAAGATGAGTCATTAATGTGGCACTTTATCCCACTGTGAGGCCAACATGTTTTTACAGTTTCCTCTGAAACAAAGCAAAAATGTTTCTTATTTTTCCATTTAGTGTCATCAGTCCAGGAGGACAGCGATTCTCAAAACCAGAGGGTCCCGTAAGCCTTCCTGTCACATGACTCATTGTAAAATACTGAGGTAGTGCTCAACATGAAAAACACTTTATTAAATAAAATAACCAATAATAACCAATTACTAGGTTTACATTTTCGCACAGGACTTCAAGGAACACGTCATTTTGGGGGAACTTTAAGTTTCATACAACCTTTCTACTCTTCTATCAAAGATGTTTTTTTCCATGTCCAAAAATATTGCTAGATTATATTTTTTTGTACTTTAAACAGCTTCATCTATACTCTTATATGTTTGATCATCAACCTGCAATTATATATGCAAACGTTATTTATTTGGTAGTCAAATGGAGTTCAGCCATATTGGATTGCATTGCAGTGAAAGATACTATCTGACTTTGATCTGGGACTAATCAGATTAGTTTCATTTTAACTTTTTTGTTCTTTACTGCAGGGATGTTTCCATCTCATGTGTGCTTAATAAAGGCAAGTAAAAAGGAAGGCACTGGTCTCCTGCATTAAATATCATTTTGTTGTTTTGTTTGTTTGTTCTGTAGATTCCTGCTCAAAGATGGATGCTTTTTGTGATGCTGTCTTTATTATGAATGTCTTTCTAATGTTTTAGGATACACCAAAAGCCTCTTCCCCAATAGGCAGCCATAACACCTCAGCTAGGATGCACAGCAGCACTGTAGCAGAAAGGAAAAACTGACAGGACATAGGAAGACAACCCCAATCAGATGAAAATCTTGGTAGCTGAAACAGAACTGCAGGGGTGTCTTGATCATTAAGTCCATGATATCATACAACCCTGCCAAGATACACGTTTTCCCTAATATTATCCCTACCTTCGCCAACTTCAAAGAAGTTTGATGCCTCGAGGAACATTCCCACAGCATGGGGTAGTTAGGCCTGGTGGACCAAGAAAGCATCCCTCTGGAGATCTGTTGTGATTGCCCTTTACGTCCTTCCATCCTCAGCCAAACATCACTTCTCCTACAGAGTATCTGATGCGTAGAGAGATGTGGATGTTTGTTTAAAGAAGACAAATAACAATTTAGAATTTACTCAGGGATATCAAGAAAAAAGGAGTAGATGAAAAAACTTGCAGAAGTGATGATATTTGCAACATTGTCACATTTCTTTGACTTTACTCCAAAGCAACAATGAAGAGATTTTTTTTACCATGCATATCTGTATTGAAAATGGGAAATGTTTTAATTGAAAAAAAAAAAAAAAAAAAAAAAAAATATATATATATATATATATATATATATACTGTTTTGAAATGACATATTTAGAACATGACATGTTTGAGTAAATATTTAAAGCATGTCATGACGCCTTACTTTTTTTCCTAGCTACCCATTCATAGTTTGTTTCTTAAGTATCATTTTTGAAATATCCAAAAATCAACATAACAACATAAAAAAAAAATCTGCAAAGAATATAGGCTTACTGCAAAAACCATACAGATTGGTAATAGACTTCCATTTGTTTGTTTTACTTGCAGATGGTAATTATGAACTGGAAATAATCCCGGAATTCTTTATAAGGGCAGCAGAAAAGTGATTCACTCATAGGGCTACGGAAATAAAACAAGATGCTGAGAAATTTCAAAAAACGATTCAGCAAAACAACACTACAGTTATAATTTAGTCTTCAAACCGGGCTAATGGAGCTGCTCCTGCACTTTATTAAATAGCCAAACCACCCCTGAGTGATTTAAAGCCTTCTCAGACTGATGTACATAATTATGGTGGAGGAAGATTGCAGGGTTTGAAGAGAGCCTAGAACCTAGCAAAGATTATAGTTCAGCATGTGCAGAAAGTAAAAAAAGGCAGCTGAGAAAAGTAATACAGCAGAGACTATATTTTGCAAAGTTTCTATATATCTTTTTAGTTTTTCACTGAGGTATTTAAGATTTCCCTCAATCTTCCATCCCCTTCAACAGCACTTTAGTGATGAGTAATGCAGCTTAGGTTCACAAATGTTTGCAGCTATTCTGCATTTGTCTCTTGGACCCAGTATTAAACCTATTGTGTGAATTCATTAATAAGGGCATAGGGAGCCGCCAGTTGAAATTGAATTCTTCGGTATTAAACAAACATAATAACATGCTCAGGCTTACTAACATGTCTGTCAACTGGAGTAGTGTGTCTCAGACTGTCAGTGGTCAGACTACAGCAATAATACTTTACCTTTTGAAGCCAAAAAAATGAAACCGTATACAAAGACAATCATATGATTATGAACAGCAGTACATATGTGGAAATATAAATTCAAAAGAACAAAAATGGTTCTAAATTCAGATGTAAATGCAGGCCAAATGAGGACCTATTCATTTCTAGTTGTGTGCCACCACTGAGAATCAACTCTCTGTGCATTTCAGCTAAGGGTCTTGCTGATTAAAACCAGTTTGCCCTGGGCCACATTATGGGGTAGACACCAGGTTTTTGTCAAGGGATCTGCTACTGCATGAAGCCATGGTTCTCCAATGGCTGCTATGAAATGTAACTGGATACATGTTCTGCTTTTTGCCAGGTTAATAATTACACCCCCCCCCCTCCTAGTGGTAGGTACAGCTTTGGTGACAAACTGAATTTTGAAATTGTAGACTTGCTTCCTCCTCCACTCTTAACATCCCTTGCAAGGCTGCAGATAGTCTAAATGGTTTAAACGACCTCATGCAAAAGTGGCAAAAAACATATTATATTGTTTTGGTTTCTTCAAGTAAATGACCTATAAAAAGTACCACTGAATGCCAGATGACTGTAATTACCAGGCCGGCTCATACAGATGCTAGTGATCAATTATGAGTGTGTGTAAGATGGGGTTGTTAAGCTGGGAATTTTCCATAATGCTAAAGTCTGGTAAACATACAGTTCCTAAAGGCTAGTAACCTTCACTGTCTTCTAAAGAAACACATTTAAAAAAATGTTGTTTATCATCACTGAAACACATGGAAAATGGAATACAGCAAATTCTACAAAATGAAAGGCACACTTTAGGTCCAACATCAGTGCTGTATGCTGCAGCTTGCTGTAAAGCTATTGAGCTACATTAATACTGCACAAATGCTGGTCTGTTTAGAAATAAAGAGGTAGTGTGGGGTCCTCTGTAGAGTTACAAAATGCCACACAGGCAGGACAACCAAAATAAATAAATGAATAAAACAAATAGGGAGCTGAAATCACAAAGATCTGAACACTTATTCTCTTTCTTTATCATTAGAGTATCATGAGTAGAATAACTGCTCTGGCTAGCCTGATTTTTTAATTAAATCTGGCTTTCCAAGGAATATTCACAACACCTGGTTGGCTTTAATTTAAAAACATGGCATCAGACAATAATTCTCTTGGCTGTAGTCAACAGTGAAAAACTTGATCATTTGGTGGATAACTGACTCTTAGACAATGACAGCAGAAACCTGCCTGTTTTTGCATAAGAGAATGCCTTTTTCTTGTCAAGGACTGGGCCCGTTGCCCACATCGCAGTGAACACGAAAACATCAATCAGTTAGGTTGTGATACTTGGTTTGATATCAAGCCTTTAAGACATATGCTGAGCAGAACACCTCCCTTTTGGATACAGGCAAAACCTTGTAAAAGGGATTATCCTTGGAGTTCAAGGATTAACTCTCAACTTCAGCCAGTTAGTTCAGACAGTGAGGTCACAGGTTCTGTTCCCCAGAGTGTGAGTCTTAACAGAGAGGAAAGACTGAAAGGCTAGTCTGTCCCCTAAGCCAGATGTGCAGTAGTGTTTGCAGCCACTGGTATGCTATATCTTCAGACTGGCAGAAAAATAAAAAGGCTTTGATTGCTATTGATTTTAGGTGGATCTTTTGTTTTGACCTTCACAAAGAAAATAGGGCTTATAAAATAACTAAATCTAAGACCTTCTGCATTACAGTATTTCCACTAGATTAATCCTATAGTGTTTTGGCGTTTTCCCATAGAAATGTTCTAAGTTAGGGAGCAGTTGCCAGAGGCTGACATCACTCAAAAAGCTCTGTCATGTAATTGCAGTAGTGTATTATATACAGCTGCTTTAATAAGGCACTGCCGTTATATATTACACTTACCTTAAGATATCAGAAACTATGTTCTAATGTTCTACAATGTTTTATGAGTCTACTATTAGCTGACTGACTTCAAAGCCAAATTTTCAAAATTCCCAGTGACTTTCCTGAAGCTGACTACTCAGGGATCCTTTCAGAAATACCTAAATTACCTAATATTTTTGTTCTCTTAACAGTGGCTTTATGAATATTACTTTATTAACGTTCTCAAATCTGTGTATATTCTCTCTTATGTTTTTATTAGATCCTACATCAAAGCATGTAAATCAAAAAATTAAAGGTGCACATCCTATAAAATGTCTTTGTCAGAATGTATTGACTTTTTTTCCCTTCAGGGCTTGAATTCTGATTTCTGATGCACAGAACAGTAGGATGGAACGAGCAATATTTAGCTTTTGGTCACATGTGCTTGTCAAGTGCAGACTTCGCTACACGAATCACCCAAAAATTCCTCTAATGCCTGGGTAACAGACGATCATCTGACAGGACACCACAGATCAGGCTGAATTAGTGCTGTTTGTTAGGTAACATGGGTCTATATTTTATGAAAATTATAATTCTGTATTTGCATTTTTCACATGGTATGTATTTCTTCAGTTAATTTGTCATATATTTAAAATTACTATTCCTTTTAATCACAATCATCATATGTCAGTCTATGAAGGCTCTGGACTGTCTAATTGCTGGACAATGACCTATGATAAACAGTTTGTCATGCACCTTGGTATTACATCTGCCCCCCACAAAAATAAACAAATAAAATCAAACTAAATCTGATAATCTCCAGGAGCTTGATCGTCATCCAGCTGCTTCCTGAAGATGTCCCAGTGAATCACATATTCCACAGAATGGTTCATTTAATTTATTCCACTCCCCACTACATGCCATAACACATCAACATTTTCAATAGTTTGTATATCCAGCAATTAACTACATTCAACCCATATGTCGTCTCACTCGCAGAAGCCCTTTATTGATTATAGAGGTACAGATGGGAGTGAAACAGGAATGATGGGTGTGTTGGGAGACTCTTTTCTACTCTACTGTTCTGCTACATACTCTAAACACACAACAATCGATCACTGTGTGTGGCAGGCATGACCACATGGGCATCGGGGAGAGTCCCGAAGCAAGGGTTTGGGTGTGAGGAAGACCTCGTTTTAAATTAAATCAAAATGGTATGCTGGCCCTTTAAAGGAGAACAAAAGAACAAACTACAAACAAATTTGTGCAATGACTTTGTACTCAACAGGAAACACCCCACAACTAACTGAGGCCAAAACACAAACCACATTGAAACCAGAACTTAACTGAACACTACACCAAAGCAATAACTCTCTTCCAGGCCTTGTTTTGACTTTCAAGAGAACCAGCGATGCCCCCCAGGTGTCTGACCAGCTGACTGAATTACCAATGAGATCACGTCATGCCACTGCATTCTCACGCTAGACAATCAGCCATTTTGACCACACCCTGAAGACAACTCTGCAGTCAATTAACTTCAGGACAGTCTAGCTGTGCAGCCACAGTGTATTCATCTTAAATGTATAAATACAAATCCATGTTTGTAATAATGCCTTGCATGGAAATGCAGTCAATTAAGCGGTCTCTCAGTTGTTTTAACTAAACAATTATGGTTACAAATGTTTTTTTTTTTCTCATATTCTAGAAATAATCATTTGTTTTCCCAATCCTCCACGCCATATGTTTGATGTGACTTGGCACCTCCAGAATTAAGATCTCAGAGATCTGGTGCTAACAGGAGGGCCCTGCTGACTCAACCTGGGCACACTGTGCTAGTTTTGCTGAAGTAACTCTTAGCCCTTAGGTGAGTGGACAGTCTGGAGAGGACTCATCCTGAACTATATAGAGTTTTTACTGGATGAACTCTTAGCTGCACCCAAGGCAAAAATACAAATTCAAACCACATCTTTACATTGGTCTGTGAACACCTACATGGTGCTTAGCTTCTTACATTTATTACCAAGTTTCTTCTATTCAAAAGAATACACTTTCAAAATGGCTTCAGTGATTCTCATATCCTTATCATCGTGGAGTGGTAGTTAAAATTAATCATTTTATATTTTTCTGTAAAATAATTTTGAGCATTCAACAGGGTTAGAGTTCAGTTACATCGAGACTGAGCATAAAAAACAGCAAATGGCAATATTACGTACATAGTCATTTTAATTGTGTTTCTCTGTTTTTTGTGGGGTTGGTGGTGGTGGTAGGGGCCAGACGCATCACTGCAATTTGCAATTAAAAGGCGCTCAAAGAACAAAGCTTTTATTGGTAGTAACTGAATCTGTTTAATTTAGTCCAGAGATAACGCCAAAACAAGGAAACAGCTTGAAGTTGTCCTTTTTATTGGGCCAGCTCAGTGCTATATAGTTTCATTATTTCCTTCCCTGTTATCTTCAAACAGTCCCTACAGAGCACACACTGTCAGGAACAGGAAGGCCTGGTATAGTTAAGGCTGCTGTCAGGCCTCTGGCAACCTCAAGTATGCTGGAGTGAAGATAGCTGAACCGTTTACTGCACAAATTTAACAACTGTCATGGTACTCTTTTCAAATCCCACAAAATGTTTATTTTTGTAACTCAATCTATTTTATCAGCTAAAAAGGTCCCATGGTACTTTTTTAATTAATAGACTTGTCTTACTATTCAGTATAAAAACCTGGAAAAAAAAACAAGGCATGCAAAATACAAGCATGGATGCCTCTGCTAAAAGGATATGAAAATCTCCATCATGGGGGGCAGGCTGGTAAGAGCAGTCTAATCGGCTCACTGTCAGGCATACTTCCTCTGGTCACTTTAAATTAATTAATTTTCAGTCTGCAACTGTCACAACTGGTTGGGAGTTTGTAACATTGGGGGACAACTTTTGAGGGGTCGATTTGAGGATGTTGAGCACTTTTGTCGAACTTCATTGTCTCCAACCACTTCAATCCTGGGAAGAAGAGGATATGATAAACATACGGTTTTTATGACCATTGCAGGCTGTATGCTATGTCATCCTTATTATTGTTTTAGTTTTAATTGTTTGTTTCTTCTCTTGTAAACATCCATTGCAAACCGTGCACTCTGGTGTGTATGGTAGACCAACTTGTAAAAACAAATGGAAAAAAACTTTCTGCAATTCATCTAAGGAGGATACGATTATTATTTTTTTTGGTTCAGTCACATGACAGAAGTGTGCAATGTAGCCCTGATTCTAATGTCAGGCAAGACAAAACAGAAAGTTAAATGTTCTCTGAAGACAGAATCATAGACTCAGAGAACCTTTGTCACCTATTGTTTCTTTCCCAGCAGATTATTGTCTCTGATGAGGGAGTTTAGGAGACAGATGTAATCTCCTGAAATGATCAGAAGTCACATTGCGCTTGTCAAGAGGTGGTAGCCAGGAAGAGATAAATCAACCAGGGGTGACGGTGCACGGCTTAACGCTATACTGCTAAAGTGGGGGTGTTGTCTGCTGCCCACGATAGAGGCCACAATTGTAAGATAATGTAATAAACCAGAGAACAAAATATTAACAGTGTGATTTTCAAAAGGGCCACATTATTAAGATGGATGCAAGATAACTACTAATAATGCATTCCTTTCAAAAGGTTTTTATAACGTGTCATTTCTCAACTTTCTGCAGCTTACAAAATTTGCTTACATAAAAAAGGCTTTAAAAATATTTTTGTGAAGAATGTCTACTTGTGTGTCTTTTGAAAATCATGCTAACAATCAGCTGGTTGCTCAGTAAGATCATTTAAAGGCCAAACGCACAGAACTCAGGATGTATGTGGGCCTGAGAAAACTAATGATAACAGCACTAAACTATTCAGCCAAGTGTGGTGTATATCAAGTTAATTGCCAGTTTGTCTTTTAAGGCCTAGTACACTTGTTTCATTTAAATGCTCTGATATAATACAAGCGCTTCTGGGATGCAATGTTTGAGTTGGAGTTTATATGTCTTCCTGTTCAAAATGTGACCCACTGCCCCGTTTCTCTTTTTTGTTTGTTTGGTTTGTTTGTGTTTTTTTGTAAAACATTGCACATACTTCAAGTGAAACACAGACAACATAATCCCCAAGACAATTGAAAAACAGTGAACCCATGAATGTCAAAACTAAATAAACAAAAACAAAAGCAAACAGCTGATTTCTCACAACTTTTATCTGCCTTTGATGTGTCTGCATTCAAATACTACAGCAAGAACAGTGTGAACCCAATCCATTTTGGAGGAAGATTAATATATTATAAGTATCTACAGAAAGTGTTAGGCACAGCTGAAACATTTTTATGAGTAGGATTCAGTGTTGTAGAAGTAAAATAATATTTGACTATACTATAGGGGCCAAAGATGACGCTGCACTTTTTTACTGTATTACACTTTTTTCCCAACATTTTTCTTTTCTTTTAACCACGACACTTTTGCTCTGTATCCCATGAATCACATTTATGTCAAGGTCATTGTAATGTTAATCATCCAGCTTACACAACTGCTCAGTACTTTCACAAGACTTCACATTAATAAGCATGTTTGATTTTTTTATATGAGTCAAGTAATTATTATTAGTAATGTTGCCAACTTCAACATCTGATGAAAAGACAAAGGTCATCTTTCTTGACAAACTGACCTAATGTGGCACACAGGCAAATTAAATTGTCAAACATGTTAATATTCAAAAAAATAAATAAACTTTTATTAACAATTTGTATACATTTATATATACTTCCATCTCTAAAGTAAACCATGTGTTGTCAGCCTACCCTGCTGATTGGACCACTTTGTGATTTTATTTGTATAGTGTTGATGACAGTTTAGCTTTAGGATTTGGTTAAAAAAGACTCACAAGCTTCTTTTGACAGCACTGATGTTCAGGTTTGCAGTTACCACGAAAAAACAGGAAGACAGGGAAACTAAATATACTGTGTACTCTATCTGGTGCAAGAGTAAGTAGTCCTTTGACCATGTGTGGCAAGTTTTGTAGACTACAAAGGAATTACCCTCAGATTTACGGATCAATTTTCGTAGCCCCGATACACCCAATCCAGCATCTTGTGTGACATTGTATGGAGCCAATGCCATCATCAACAGCTATTTCGTCTTACTGTCAGATGAAAGTGGCTTTCCACATCCTGTTGGTTTTTCCTTTTTCCCAGTAATCTGCCATAATCCCATTCCTCCCATTTTCTACATTTCTTCTACCTTCCTGTATTTAATGGTGTGTCCTACAGTCACAGTCCTGTCACGGCAGCCCATCTGTTTCTAATTCATCTCCCATAGATACAGTTAGGAGGAGTTGAGAGCCATTTACACTACACATTAAAGCATTCGCCTGATTTCTGGCATGATGTTGTATGCAGAATATAACATAAAAGTCTTAATATAGTTTTCCATGTACAATCAAGAGTTAATACTACCAATATTACTGCACTATGGAAAAATCAATCCATCCGTTTTTATTTGGTATAATGCCATTTGTAAGGTTACCACAGAGCACTTCACAGAGTAACAGAATATAATGATAATTAATACAAAATGTCAAACTAAACCATTAGGCATGGAGGAGCGAAAAACCTATTCTTCGATGTCTCAGTGTCCACAGATGTATAATTGCTCCTCCATGGTTTAATATTACAAACACAACAATTCATTTAATAATAGGCCTACTGGTATATTGGGAACCAGAATTCTATGAAAGTGAGTGAATGGCATGGAACATAACATCAAAAGTAGCAAAGTGGTGGGTGTTATTTTTTGTGCCATCCTATATCTTTGATATTTAATTTCCAATGGTGCATCCTACACGTTTCCAACCTGAAACAAAGAAACTCAGTATTATTTCAGCCCCCGCCTCCCGTATTTTTCCTTTTGGCCCACCCTGTGCTTATGCTTATCCGCCCTTTGTGCTGTTTTGATGGGAGAAGTCATCCGTTGTGTATTCCTAAACGCACACCACCATTACGAATGAAGCAGGTATGAAAATTGCCGGTGTCACGTGATGACCCCATTCTTCCAGGGCTCTGCAAAAGACTCATCACCTCACAAGAGCACACAGTCATATTCAATCAGATAACATGATCCTTCCTCTGCCGAAGCTCCAATTCAGACTTTCATGACTGTCTAGCCAGAGCTTTAAGTCTTTCTGTAACCAGAAACCTTTTTCTTTGTTTCTCCCTTCTGCGCACAGAGAGACTCGGTCAATTTCTCCCACTGCCTTCCACTTGTGTTCGCAGTGCAACACAATGAGCTTGAAAAGGGAGGCAGAAAATGTCAGTCGGAGCACTTTATATCCACAAAAGCTCCCATTGTAACTTGAGCCGAAAATCACATCTTAAGCGGCTGGAATAAAGAATAAAAACAAAAGGAAACAAACAAATAGAAAGCTCTAAGTAGGAGCAGCACAGAAATCAGTGTTCTGCTTATGGCCTTTTCTGGGTTTAATAAAAGGATTACCGTGTTACATTTAAAGGATTGTAATTTAAGTTTAAAACAAAATGAAAAGAGGATCACTGTCTCACAAGAGCTGTGAAAGAGCACTGGATGATCACAAATACCACATCAAAACATTGAGTTCTTTAGCTGAGTAGGATTAATAGGAATGGATATTCCTTCTACATTTTGGCTTGATGTACGATTGATTTCTTTAACTAAATTTTTTTTTTTCCCCAGAAAGGGTGAAGAAATGATTGTGCTTGCCTCACATTAACACCCATAGTAGTTGCAACTGAAAAGGTTACTGGAAAGGAAGGATCACCTTTCACGTGAGACACCTTCCAATACTTGAACAATGATACATTCCAAATGTGCATATTAGCAAATGGATTCAATTCTCAGAGCAGCATCCTAATGGTTCCTTTTTTCTTTGCATCTAGGATATACACATTTAATGACACTTTATATCATGGTGTCATTAATGTGTCATTAATAAAGGACTGGTAAATAGTCTATAAAACAGTTAGGCACCATTAATAATTCCATGTATAAATAATCGATAAACCTTTATAATATATGAACTATCATTTATAATAAAGATTTTATTTGGCAGACCCCAAAACACTATTGTTTCCTTTTTTATTATAAATGATCAATCATATCTTATAAAGGTTTATTGATCATTTATAAATGGACCTATTAATGGTGTCTAAGTGTTTTATAAACTATTTACCTATCATTTATTAACGACACCATGATATAAAGTGTTACCGAAAAATGTAATTCTGTTAATTCAGAGTTTTACTGTTCAAGGTCTCTGACTTAGTGTATATGGCACTTGGACACCTATACATGACAAATATATAAAACATAGAGCATCTTAATCCAGGGATTTCTGACACTATTCAGCAAATGTCCACTTATCTCATACGCCAGTCACAAAATGAATGTCATTGTATTGGCAGATGCATGTTTGGTCTGACTAAAAGTACACTATGTTGCAAATCTGGACCCCTGTCCACTGGTTGGGACCCCTGCTTTAATCAAATTCATATTCTTTGGCCAATGCCTGTTTAAAAAAACAAAAACAGAATCATCAAAACCTTCACTGAAATCTTGAGTATTCAAAAACAACAGAAGGAAAACTGAGCCATAACTTGAGCTAAGATCATGCTTCACCACTAATTAATAAGCCTCTACTTGTGGTGTGAAGATTGGCGCAGGGTCTCTGAACACAGTAAAGGATTCCACATGCAGACTTGCAGTTTTCATTTGCAATCTTAGACAATAAAAACAGACAGGTGAGGCGAAGGGACAAATAGGAACATTCTGGAAGTTAGAGGTGAAAGATGGGGCAACAGTAATATCTGATTAGTGGTAAGTAGGAGCCCACACAAAAGGGCATCTACAAAGATGGTTTTGATAACTGTCTACAAAATACACATACATACACTCACCTAAAGGATTATTAGGAACACCTGTTCAATTTCTCATTAATGCAATTATCTAACCAACCAATCACATGGCAGTTGCTTCAATGCATTTAGGGGTGTGGTCCTGGTCAAGACAATCTCCTGGACTCCAAACTGAATGTCTGAATGGGAAAGAAAGGTGATTTAAGCAATTTTGAGCGTGGCATGGTTGTTGGTGCCAGACGGGCCGGTCTGAGTATTTCACAATCTGCTCAGTTACTGGGATTTTCACGCACAACCATTTCTAGGGTTTACAAAGAATGGTGTGAAAAGGGAAAAACATCCAGTATGCGGCAGTCCTGTGGGCGAAAATGCCTTGTTGATGCTAGAGGTCAGAGGAGAATGGGCCGACTGATTCAAGCTGATAGAAGAGCAACTTTGACTGAAATAACCACTCGTTACAACCGAGGTATGCAGCAAAGCATTTGTGAAGCCACAACACGTACAGCCTTGAGGCGGATGGGCTACAACAGCAGAAGACCCCACCGGGTACCACTCATCTCCACTACAAATAGGAAAAAGAAGATACAATTTGCACAAGCTCACCTAAATTGGACCGTTGAAGACTGGAAAAATGTTGCCTGGTCTGATGAGTCTCGATTTCTGTTGAGACATTCAGATGGTAGAGTCAGAATTTGGCGTAAACAGAATGAGAACATGGATCCATCATGCCTTGTTACCACTGTGCAGGCTGGTGGTGGTGGTGTAATGGTGTGGGGGATGTTTTCTTGGCACACTTTAGGCCCCTTAGTGCCAATTGGGCATCGTTTAAATGCCACGGCCTACCTGAGCATTGTTTCTGACCATGTCCATCCCTTTATGACCACCATGTACCCATCCTCTGATGGCTACTTCCAGCAGGATAATGCACCATGTCACAAAGGTCGAATCATTTCAAATTGGTTTCTTGAACATGACAATGAGTTCACTGTACTAAACTGGCCCCCACAGTCACCAGATCTCAACCCAATAGAGCATCTTTGGGATGTGGTGGAACGGGAGCTTCGTGCCCTGGATGTGCATCCCACAAATCTCCATCAACTGCAAGATGCTATCCTATCAATATGGGCCAACATTTCTAAAGAATGCTTTCAGCACCTTGTTGAATCAATGCCACGTAGAATTAGGGCAGTTCTGAAGGCGAAAGGGGGTCAAACACAGTATTAGTATGGTCTTCCTAATAATCCTTTAGGTGAGTGTACATTATTTTCAAAACATGAACTGAAGTATATACAACACAGAGTGTTGTATACCATACACAGAAGTTGGGACACTAGAGAAGGATGTTAAGCACTCGGGGCTAAACAGGGAATATATCAATAAAAGTGCAACAAGCTTGTCAAGAAACTCTTTCATCTCCCGTGTCCTCTCCCAAGAAAAGAAAGACAGAATGAAAATGTAAAACCTACTGTTTTCCAGTGCATGGTGAATTCACCACACTGATTACACAAAACAAATAGCTTACAGAAAACATTAGCGGCCCCCTTATTATATTAATAAATCAATCGCATGCGTTTCTTTATGGTGCATAAAAGGAACGCTAATAGATATAGTCTGTGACACATCAATCTGGAGCACTATGGAGGACGTGCTATTTTTAGGATCTGTACTTGGGAGTCGGTCTAGTTTAATTTAGATTCCTTTGTGCCTCCAAGTATTCCAAACCCACAATTAGTTTATGGTTACCTTTGAGGGCTGTATCTTTCCTGAGGAAACCATTAAGTATTCTGAATTAGACTCTGCCACCGTCTTAACTGCTGTGTGGAGGGTGTTAGGGGAAGAATGAGGAAGAGGTAGGCGTGTGTGCTTTAAAATATTCTGTCTCCCTTCAGCAACACAATACGTGTGTACTGAACCTAGTGATCAAATGCAAATTTCTGTGTTTTATAATTAAAAATTCAATACCAAGCTGTCAAAGACTTGCAACTATTTAAAAGCACTTGGAATAGGACAGGGGAGGAACACTGGATTTGTGTGTGTGTGTGTGTGTGTGGAGGGGGGGTTGGGAGGTGGTTCCTTGTTGTTTGCCAGCATGTCTTGCTGGTGGTTATCTAAACAATCACCTGCAAGGCCTCTCTTGTTCTTGCTGTTTCTGCTAAAGCTAATGTAATAAGTTAATGCAAAACTTGTAATTAAGAATCCCCCCCAACCCCCTGGGCCCTCGCTAGTCTGGAGGGTGCATGCTCCCTTGCCTTTGTCTAGCTGTCATCTCTGTCCAGCTTAATGAGCAGTACAGCTGTAGACAGTACCACTAAAAGGCGGTAATCTGGTTTCTGCCTGTGGGTGCGTATTTACTGCTACATCTGTCTCTGCTTTGCTGTATTGCTAACCTTCTCTTTCTCCACATTTGTTTTCCTTTTATTAAATTTCCCTGCTGGATCCTTCACGGTGCACTTATTAACACACAGTCCCTCTCCCATAGACAGCGGCTTTCTCTTACTACCTCTCGCACTCTGAAAATATTGAAGAAACCGAACCTGAGCACCACCAGCCCTGTCTCAGTCTTTGTGTCATTTCAGTTCTTGTTCAAAGACAGACTTGGCTTACTGGAGACAAATGCACCTATAGGGACTGTGTTCCCAGCTGTGTGTAAAAACAAACATATTATTTGTATTCTGAAACAGTACCGCAACCGTTGTGAGATGGGACTACAAAAGCACAGGGGCAGGGAACCCAAGCAAAATGTGAGATAAGAAAAGGTTTTTGAATTTACATAGAAACTAAAGAAGTAACCAATCCATAAAACAAGTCAGGAATGTTTATCAAAGTTGTTGAACTGCTTTATTAACAGGAAGTAACCATCTTATAAAGGATTACTGGAATGCAAAGTAATATTTAAAATCATGTTTTAATTGTTTTTGCAGTTATAATAAAGTTACAGTTAATATGCTGGTAATAATTAGTGTGATGCAATTTGTACAAACTGACCCCAGTCAACAGTACTACAGATCAGCTGTTAGCTGCATATTACCCCTGGATGGGATCCTAACAGTTCATGTAAAAGAGAGTAAAGAGAACCAAACTGTGAATGTGTTCAATTACAAAAAACACGAAAAAACGAACAAACTGAACTCTCGAAATGGGCCTATTTGGCTAATGTAGCCACCAATAAAGCAGAATGGAAAAAGTGTTTGCATTTGTGCACAGTATCCATGTATGAATGCATTTGCTTGTCACCAGTGGGTAATTAAATACATATTTTCATGTTTGTGATGTTAATCTTGCGGTGTGCCTTAGAAATGTTGTGAAGACCTATTATAAAACAAGTCACAGTGTATGCTTTGTCTGGCACCATTCTGCATTATACCACAGAAGAACAGTGAAGAAAAAAGCTCAGATTTCTTAACATAATAAAGAATTTGTGGTCTGCTGGTGTTATAGTCTGTCTCCAAATTAGGAAACATAACTCTTTGACATTAGCAAACAATTGTATTTTCTCAAAATAACTTTTCACATATTTTAACAGTTTATTTATGTAGTAATTTACTTTATTTAGTTAGTTAGTTATTAATTCCAATCAAAATTCAGTTTTTTGTTATTTTGTTAATATTTTGTTAGTTTTGTTGGTTCTTCTCTGATACATTAGAAACTAATAGTAACAGTCAAATATATGTGCCTTGTTCTGGTAAGTACATTTTGTGTCATCTGCTTTACATATGAAGAGTATTATTTACTTAACATGAGAGACACAATTATTATTTTTGTTTTGTTTGTTATTACCTTTGCTGCATCAAAGACTGATTAATTGTTGACTCGTCAACTCAGAGATCAAACAGTAGCTTTGATTTCAGTGGCAGATAAGAACAAACCACAGATACAGTGTTTTCACTATCTATCTAGCAAGATATTTATGGATCAATCATGTAGAGGAACTGCAATATGTCCAAGTATCAGGACATAACATACTATTTTGGATAAAGCTCTCCCAACCACTTAAATAAGAATGTGTGGTTGCAATTTTCACAGTCACAGTTGAGAGGCTGCTGCAACTTTTTATCTTAACAAAATCCATAAGGACGTCACTATTTGTTGTTTGTTTCAGTTTTTCTATTTTGTGATCCAGTCCAGCATTTCCTTGGTACAAAGTAAAAAGTCTTCTTGCTAATCTTCCAGCCCATTGCTATGCTAATTTCTTCACTCTTGCTATGAGGCCACACACCCCTTGTTTATAGTCTAAACCACTGTTCTTGGTCTCTTCTTGTTATTCCAACCATTAGGTCCCCCTGTAATCATCTCTGTTGTAGACTAAAGAGATTCAGTTCCTTTTAGCCTGTCAGATGTAGGACAATAATTTAATTTCAGGAATCAACCCAGTTTCTCTTCTTTGAACTGATTAAATTTGTACCACTGTACAAGGATATTCATGGACATATTCTGAAAAATAATCTGAAACTACTGTTATTTTGTTTATTTCTGAGAGAAACAAATAGTAAATTTGAAGCTTCACGTGAGAACACAATATAGCTACATGTCTCTGCCAGAAAAAAACAATCCAAAATGCTTTCAAAGAGACATGATGGGAAATTTGAAATAATCAATTTCCAAACGGAATAAAGATTGTTTCACATGGCCTATAGCTCTTAGCTCATTTCAATGCCACCAGTTTTGTTGGTAAACCAAAATGTTACATGTTTATACATAGTTTAAAAGTCCTGACACATTCTATATTCAGACAGGAATTTTTATTTCAGATCCACACAACCATGGTCATATATCAGTATTCGTGTCCTTTAATTCACATGCGTAATTGAAATGTTTGCTCCAGAAATAAACTTTGCTCTAGTTATTTGGTGAAGTCCCACAGACATCTGTAGGCTGCACAGACTGCTACAGACTTACATTGATGAAATGCAGAAAACCATTCAGAAAATCCTATATGATGCTCTATAAGGGGCAGATTGAACCCTCCAATGGCCCCTTTTGGTATTTGGTCCTAACAGGAGGTTTGCGTTAGCACCATTACCAACTGTACACTGCCGAGCTCCAGTCCCCTCGACTGGCATGCTCTCGCACGCCTGTGACTAATTCAGTTTTGCAAAATGCCCTTTTATATGCAGGTCATCACACTGCAGTACGAGCACAGATATTTTCCTATCCATAGAATTAGAAGGGGAAACATGCACAGTCATAAAGCATGTGAGCCGATTCTTGAAAAAGCAACACAACTGTGTTTTTCAATCAAGAAAAGATGGTCCTGTTGTTGTCATGCTGAAACATTTGTTGCCAATTCTTTCTCCTTTACAAACCACTTCCGAAACAAATGCAGTGCATTAAGATTAACGATTCACTTAAATACCTAAAGCTAATTCACCTCAGGAATGCCTTTGACTTTTTTTTTTTAATAATTGGTTAATTTAATACTTTTAGATGTAGCTTTGTATGTTAGCTTCTCATATATTGTTTAAAGAGTGCCATGAAAATAGTGCTGGTGAAAAACTGGTTAATACATAGCACACATAGCAGATGATAGTCATCATGCTTTCTTAGCATGTACATGGACTTAATGAAAAAGGTGGTGGTTTAGGGATCTTAGAGCATACCACATCCTTACAACAGCACTAACAGAACAGTTATTATAGATTTCAACATCAGTTTCAGCACAAAAATAGGTGTTGTTTATTTGTTTGTTTGTCTTATTGCTAAGACAGAAATCATTTCTAAATATGCTATCGTTTGTGTTTAAAAATACACAATTACTACAATTACAATTGCAATGTGTAGTTTGATGAAAAGAGGAAAAGTTAAATGAACAAAATAACATAAGAACAATGTGAAAGTTTCAGTGAAGCATTTGTTTAGCTCTAATAGCAAGCTATAAAAACAAATATGACAATCAGCATTTCCCAATTAAACTTCATTCACAGTAAGCAAGTCCTGAAAGTATGCTATAGTTGTATATAAAATCTATGGCAGAATAAATTAAATTGAATTATTCACACAATAGAGACATAATAACGAACTCTTTGAAATCTAAACACGTGTGTAATATAAGGGAGGGTGCTTTGTATATGTATTAAGGTATTTGTTTATTTAAGTATGAATGTATATGTATGAGTTTGTTTTAATTAAACAATAGATTAAAAAAAAACAATAACACTATTTTAAAAGCTTTGTCCACAGAGATCTTTGATGACCTGATATCTTTAAACATGTTCCAGTTGCCACATGAGTTGAGGCTTACCAAGTTTCTGTCTCCAGTAATTAATGTGGGACTATTTTAGATCTGAGCGAGGCGGTTCAGTTCCAGGGCCTGACGGGTATGCTCTGCACATGCAGGAGCTGTGGCGTTGCTTCACCACACGGAATCGTGCTCATTTGAAGCGCACCAGGGTTCCCAGTCTCTGCGGCCGTCCCGGGGGCCTGCCGTCCTCCACTGAGAACCCTCCCCTTCCACTCCATCCCTTCCCTTCTCCTCATGCTCACATTCCTGCATTTCACAGCCATAAACAACTATTAAGTTAACTGCTAAAAAATCATTAAAGGGGGAACATCTGCAAACCTGAAGTGCAAGGCAGCCGGAGTGTGAGAGCGATGAATGATGAAACCTGTTTTTTTTTTTTTCAGTGGTGCATCTAGTTAAGTCACTCCCTTGTCCAGGCACTGCTTTATAGTCTATTTAGCAATGGGAAGAAACAGCGGGGCACAGTAAAAAAAAAAAAAAAATAGAAATATATATATATATATATATATAAAAATTGAAAAGACACACAAACACATGGAACCATTTAGTTATTTAGTGGTAGCTGAGTTCTCTCTCTCTCTGTTTGAATAGTTATACTTAAACAAGGAGCAGATTTTCATTATAGTCTTTCATTTAAAGCACTTTACAGTTAAAGATGTTACTGGAAATTGAGGTGGAAAAATTGCAAAAGTGCAGCATAAATCACTTAATTACAGGAGTACTTGGTCTTTTTTAATTAAACCTGCTCCCACAGAACGTCCTCTGTAATAATCCCACACAGGAGGCCCTGCATGCTCATTCATTAATTTATTAATTCATAAATTAATGATTACCTACATCCACTCTTCCATACATTTATCCATACATACATAAATGGAATGTGTTTGTAATATCAGCAACACAAAACTATGTAAAATGTTCAGTTGCAGAATTTCAGTCTGTTTTCTGCCTGTAAAATACACTAGAAATAAATAGCTGAAAATGTGCATGGTTTTAAAGTTGTCAACCCAAACAAATCTGTTCTCAGGGCAAACTAATCTTGTCTGGTGCACGTGTTTCTCTACATGATGATGTACAAAGACAAAACGTATTGCTGTCCTTCATAAAACATACAAAATAAAGAATAAGAAAAGCATCCCATTTTAACATGATGCAAACCACTAGGTCTACAACAGAATTACAGAAAAACATTTGAATGTAGAAATTGAAACCAAAGGAGGAAATACTAAGCACTTTTTTTTGTTTTTAATGCACAACATTGTGTTTTTGCAGTGTAGTTATAAATATACAAACATATAGCTATATCAGAATAAGATCCTCTGAACATGGTGGAGTTATCTTTTCGCACCCTAGTATAAAGCATGAACACATGAGGATGTGTGAGGGATTATTGTGAAATAAGCCCCCTTTTTCATATCGAGCCATGAGCAGCTGATGCAGGGGAATACAGAATACTGATTGGCCAGGAAAAAGTCCAATGAGCCACCTGAGTCTCTCTGTGTCTGTGCATGGCTCAGTGTGTGTATGTGTGTGTCTGTGCAAGAGAGAAATAGCAGCTCCCACTGAGCTGTGTAAACATATAATAAAAGCTACTTCAACCCTGGCTGAGGAGTTAAGGAGTTTTTCTTTTTAGTCTCTTTGTTTCACTCCAGCACTTTATAACAGTCCAAGTGTATCCCCAATTATACAAACTAACCCAGAAAGTAAAAGAGGATACAAATGCAAAGTCACGTTCCCATTTGGAGATGTACTTTCAACTCCAGATGGCATTTAATCTTGGGGTCACAACTGGTCCTTTCAACAACAGCTTGGACATGTAAACTTTTTTTTTAATGCCTTACAATGGTTTTCTATACCGAACTGTATAATTAAATCAAAATCACAGGAGAGGAATAAATGCAAACAAGCAAACCTGTTTAATTAATATAAGACTTGGTTCATTCAAGAAAGAATGAACATATGCATTAAAATTAATTCCTTGCAATTGGGTGAGGTTCAGTTTTCTTTCAAATTAGCATTTTCTGAATTTGTAAACTGTATAATGCAGGGTCTGGGTATTTTGTGCCTCTGAGAACAAAAAACATATGGCTAAGGAACTGTTATGCAGTACTAGTTTTAGGTTTTGTCTAAAATTACAGACAGGAAGAGTGAAAGAGCAAACATAAGAAGTACCACCAACACAAAATTATAAGCTTAAGGGCCAAACAGTTCTGTGTTCTTCAGAAGGCCTAAAACCATGATTTACTGATGAACTATAGTGAAATAACTGAAGAATAAGGCTCTACCAATCATGGGTAACTAATGGTGTTCAATCACTCATCAAGATGGTGGGAAAATAGCTCTTCTTTGTAATTATTAAACATATATTGCAATTGTTAACTCTCGTTAATTTGCTGTAATGATTAACTACTGCTAACTAACTATTAGTTAATTAGGTGATGTTTTAATTTCTCGTGCCTCCTTCAGACACTCTCTCACTTATCTCACTTTGTTGTGTCCGTCGGGGCTGAAGCACTGGCAGCAGAGGTTTACTTATTTTACCAGCTGAACAGTGACCGTGCATGGTATTCAAACAAGTGTAAAAACAACAAAAACAACAACAAGCAAACAACAAAAAGAATCTCAGGACATAAAAACATTTTGTCTTGAAGTTTGAGAACATGAATAGTATAAGGTCCTGCTAGTTTTAAAAACCATCATCTTCAATATCTCTGAGCATTGGGTCTGTCAAATAGACATATGTGTATAATGTGCAGAGCATGTGAAAAAGACCTTTAATGTTCAAAACACACAGATGCAGACCGTATTGCAGTCCCACCTGCTACTAGATTATATTGCTTCCACATAGAGAAAAAGCAAAAACACAAAAGCTATTTTCTATATGTAAGATGATTCAATCTTGAATATCTTCTCAAAACTCTTAACTCGAAAGTTAAGTTGTTTAAAGTCTTACTTACCATGAGTGATGTATTCAAGGTGTCTAACAAGGCTCTTGTCAGTGGTAACACTATAAATTAAATATTTAAGGCTTGTTCACATGAAGTACAGAGAAGTACAGTTACATCATCTCATTTCTACCTTGGAAGCGTCTGCTTTTTTGATACAGGTAGTGGGGAAGTAAAGCTACACCACTTCACTAATCAAAAGATGAATGTTTAGTCTTTGTTATAATAGTTGAATGGACGCAGTACTGCCAACAGTAATTACCCATAATTCTCAAGACAATAAGGTGATGACAGCAGTGGAACTGGCACCAGTGGAGTTGGGCATATTGCACAGACCATGCGGCAGTTTCTTTGGTCACAATTGGGTGAGCTCAATTAAAGTAGACAATAACCTTTTTGTGGAACCCAGTCCAGCAGTTATCAAGATCACATTGATTCAGAATGTTAATTTTTAAAAGCATTTACTTTAATTAAAAAAAAAAAAAAAAAAAAGAACTTCACAGAAAAAAAAATCTTGAAATGTCCACTGGGGTCATTTACATTCAATTTTAAGTTTAAAACGTCCTCTTTTATGTTATCTTACTCTTTAATCCGGACTATTTTAGTCTGGTCTAAGCTGAACAGGGACATTGTGCTGCAGATCCCACATTTACCATTTTGTTTCAGTCGAGTCAACAATCTTATCAAGTGGATAAGATCTCCTTAAAGGAAACATTGCTCGTCTGCTTTTTGAATGATATAGCCATACGGAATTGTGAAGCCAATTTATATGGGAAAAGACAAGGAAAATGGTGGTACAAAATATCAAAAATAAACATAATTGGTGCTTGTAGTTATTGTCACTTAATGTTGATATTTTTTCCTTAACTTAAACTCATTTTATATATTTTCTATACATTGGGAAGAATGAAAACTATGTAGTCATACTACATGTTAAATATTAAACATGTAAATATGAAGAGATGAATACCTACAAACTAATATTTTATTGCCCTGAAACATGTACGTTATGTAGATATATTTTCACAACTCACTTATTTCTTAGTTAGGATCAAAACTGAAACTTTCAACAGAGATTGTTCTCTCTGTTAAATTAAATTAAAACAATTACTGAGGTAGTATTAATTTTAATGTATAGGTCTAATTGTGCTGTATCATTTAATTTATGGAAACCATTTTGAAACAGCCTCTAATGAGTAGGTTCTCTTTCAGAAAAAACCCAAAAACAAACACATAACTGCTTCAAATACATAGTTAAAAAATGAAAAATATAAGACATATTTTGTAATACTGGCTCCAGGTGCTATGATTATTTGTAATTGTTCTCTCCTACCTAAGTTTTTGTTTTAACATTATACTTATGAATCATAAATTGAGACTTAGATGATGGAAATCACATTTTTTCAGACACTGCCCTCAGATTAATGATGATATGCTTAGAAAAAAATAAACTTTGGAAGTGCCCTCTTAGTCTCAAGAGATATACCATACGCCAGATACAGTGCGTACATCTGAAGGAAGCCATGCGTGAACAATAGTGCTGAAAGAAGACTGGCGTGCATATATGACATCTGTTCATCTAGGACAACTGCTAGCAGATGGGTAAAGCAGTATTAAAGAATGAGTTAAGGCTAAAATAAGGAGCTGATAGGCAAAGGTGATGAGTTATCCAGATAAGGAAGCTTGTTTTCAGCAAACTACCAACAAAAAACAACAGAAAATATTATTACTCAAGCAAGACCAAATAATCTCTTCAGTTATCACAATATACTACTAATTTTTAATATTTATTGTTTTTCTGTATCAGTCTCTTTTTCTTCTATCATATAACATGTTGCTTAAATGTTTTTTTATTTTTATAATAATTATAATTATAATAACACTAACAGACAGTCATGAATGTTATCACCTCAACTTTCCCTTGTTCTACTCTACTGGCAGTGGAAAATTAGTGGACCGTGACAATATCTGGATTGTTCAACTTGCTAACAGTTTAGACAGTACCAGATCTTTAGTTGCTTACAGATTCAGATCAACTGAAATGTGTGGAAAGGAGAAAGATTTGTGTTTCCTTGAGCAAGTGGTATCCTAGGTATTTGGGAATGGGGAGCGAGGTGACACAGTGGTCTACTTCAAGGAGGTGAAAGAAGATGGCAACCTAATTAGACTACCTGCCACACAGGTGTTAAAAGCTTTTCAAATCGTGTGAAATGTTGACTCTTAGGCCTGGAGTAATTAAGCGAGGGCTATTTTGAATGTGTAGAGTGCTGTGCTATGTCTGTAGGGTAGACAATGCTCATTTCAATACCAGTGTGTCAACTACCTGAGAACCGTTGAACACTCACAAAACACTTCCCAATACCACTTTTGAATGGATCACTGAAATGCAGACAGGTAGACTCAGAAACATGACTATCTCAAACATCACGTGTTGTTAGGCATTTTACTTTTGCTGTTTGTGGGTGAAATGTCACATTTCATTTTATGTTTTTTGTCTAAATGCAAATGATAGAATCTGTCAGTAGCAGAGCCCTCAAATCTGGTAATAAGTCAAATTATATCAAGCATGTGTTTATTTCTTGGCAAAGACTGTTTTATCAGACATCAGCAAAAAGATTAGTACGAGTGGCGTATTGTGACATCTATAGGTATATGTTTAGTTCTTCCTCCTACGTACCTTAGACTATATACATAAATAAACAGTGATTAGCCAGTAATAAAAACACGTATATGGATTAAAAGATAAATAACTTTGTTTTCAGCTTTAAAATAAATAACTCCACAAGTCCTCACAATTGAATAGGGGTTGCAAAACATGCTCTGTTTTACCAAACCCTCGAGCCCCAAGTATTTTAAAACATCACATTCATATATGGTGGCATGTGCGTACCTGAAGAGATTGGCCTATAATCTCAAAATAAATCTATAATCTAAGAGGTAAAACAACAAACTGAAAATGTAACTGAAATCCTCTGTTGTATAAGGTTGTTTATATTTGCTTTGTGCCAGAAAGAAAAAAAAAATAGCACCATTGTTTTCAGGCATATTTGTTGATATTGCTGTGCTGAGAAAAATAGTTTTTTGAGGACAGACAAAAAAATTTGGATGAATGAAATGCCTGCAGATATAAATGGAGACTATTTAGATAAGTTCTGCATTTCTAAAATCAAAACTGCTGTTATCTTCAGTATGTGGGTTTCAGTGCTCCAAGCTGTCTGTGGGAAATGTCATTCTTTATTGTGGGAACTGTCCTTCTTTTGATACAAGGCAGAACATTACTGGTGTCTTATCTGTGAAAGAAAGTTCAGTTCAGTTTAATATTTTTCAAACAGAAAGAACTTTTTGTGCAGCGCTATGGTAATAACATCAGAATTAGTCATAAATGAAGACTCAGATCTTTTAAGTTAATTTGATGAAACATACTGATAATTGGGTGAAACAAAGCAAACTCCTCACATCAACCATTTGAAGAGTTAAAATACTGTGTTTTTTTTTTTAATGAACTCAGTCATAATTCCAGAGAACATGTCTGCCGTCTGTTAAGATTTTCCACTCTCTATAAAATGTCACATGGTTGAATGATCAAGTCACCCTGTTACTTAGAACTCAGTGGGAGTACTTTAGGGGTTTTAAGGTTTGTGATTGTTCTGAAATCCGCCTAAATAGGCCAGCCCGTGCTGTGACTTAGATCTCTCAAGGAAATACAAACCCTTCCCATCCCCTCACCTCTGAAAAAGAAGTCTGCTTGCTGTGTGTTTTTGTGAAGCCCGGCTAACAATGTAATTGATAAACGCAGCCCCGGGAACCCATAGTTGATCTCTGCAAGAGCCAGACGGCTAAAATACGGTGACAGGTGGGAATATCCAAGCAGAGACAAAAGCCACTGGTTAGCTCTATTGTATTCAATCCCTATTGTCTCTATGCTTCACACTAGGCCTGAGTGCTCAGCCTTCACTAAATTAGTTTGTGTAGAAATAGAAGATACATAAAACATTCATTACAATATCCAGCATTTCAGCATACAAGCTACTCTGTGGCTGAAGTATAAAATACAAAGAACATCATTACCTAGGTTCATCCAGTGCAATTTTCTCTCTGGAGAAATTTAAATAAGGATGTTTATCTGTTAATAATTCACGCTAATGCTGCTGCTTAGAAGATCTAAAGAAATGATCAACACTCCTCCCCTTAAGGATTGTGGTAAGACATGGTTGACTATGGGGATGTGGTCTCCTTCGCCTACAGAGAATAAGTTCCCTGTGACTAAAGGCGATTTCTTTGTCTTCTTCTTCAGAGAGCTCACACACCTCCAGAAATCATAATGGGAGGCACGAAATTGCACTCCGATATATCACACAGAGATCATGTTCAGTTGGAGACCTATTGTATTGTTCAGATTCTCAATGACAGCACTAGAGTATAACATTAAAATAATATTTCCTAAAATAAAGAATGCGTATGTTTGAAAAAAAAATCAGTTTTTCACCCAACTGTTTTACCTTTATTTTACAAACAATCCTGCAGCTTGGATTATTCATTCATCAGGTTCGAGACCCTTAGAACCTCAAAAGTGATAAGTGAAATGTATGTATGGGTCTTCATTTATTGCCAGTTAATTTCTACTTTAAATTTTATATCTCAGCCATACGATAACAGGTGATTTCATTTATTTTGATTACATAAATGGAAAATCAGGCAGGCTTTTCCAGAGGCACTTTTTACCCCGAATCCCAGCTAGAAATGGCTCATTAGGACCAGAAAACAAACTTGTGACTCATCAGTAACGTGAGACAATTCATCGCATTTCTTTCACAGAATGACAATATGAAACCTGTATATATGTAACACAAGAAGGAATTCTGTATCTGGTTGCATCTGATTCAATTTAAAATAAACATAAAAATCTAAATGAACACATACATTAAATCATATACATCACACATACATCAAATTCAATTCAGGAATTGTTTTAAAGCTTAGTGTGGTAAATTATAACTATTGCAGAGTCAATTACCAAATGGATCACAATTATTGCATCAAAATCCTTGATTGTATCTATATGTTCAATTTGTTTTTAATTTCACATTATGACTCCAGTTCCAGTAAGGATATGCTTCACATCCTTCCAGAGCATCAATGACACACTTTAAGTATTGTTTACAATGCAGTACAGTACTTTATGATGGTTTGTTGAATGAATGAATTCATAAATGATTTGTGTATCTTACAGTTAACTTGGAAGTGCTTTTACATTCATCCGAAACACAGTGCATTCTCTTTTAAATGAGTCCTGGGGTCAACAAGAATGATTTTATGACTGAGCACTAAATAAGCAAATACATTTAATACATGCATACTTCAAATGCCTTACGTTATATCAACAAATAAATATTTGTCAATCATTTATTTACGGTGAATAATTTAAGTCTGTCTACAATGCACCTATGTATAGAAGGACATACACAGCTATGAACACTCTCGCAAAACGCTCACAAATATGGGGAAGAACCCAAAAGGAAGGGCAGTTATGATGGCATATTCTCTATCTGTGCTCATTAACTCAATTAAAAATGATCCTTTTTCTTCCCTCATTTGACTCGAGGAAGGTGGTGTCTCAGCTCATTAGCCCAAGAGCACTTTATATCACATCTTAAAGTGTACGGTATGTTCTGTAAACAAAGCTGAGAGTTCCTCAGAGTTCACTCACTGAGCTCCCAGGCCCTAGAAGTGGGGCACGTTCAGATTTCTTTTTTTTCATGCCAGTGGAGCAGCTTGAAGCAGTAACAGTAAATGGGGATAATTGGAGGGAAACTGCCCAGCCCTGTCTGCCCAATCTTCTCACACAACAATCACTGGATTGTTCTGGGGACCCGGTGACACAACAACCTCGCACTGCAAATTTGTGCCATAATTAGCAAGCAGTTACTGTCATGCATGTCAGATACTGTTATGTGGTGAATTGAATAGGAACAACAATCGAACCCCCCACCACCACCACCACCCCCCTTCCACTTTTATTTTCTTTTCTTTCTTTTTTGCAGACGGAAGAGAGCGTATGAAGCGAGTGAGGCTGTCAGTTTTGTAAAAATAACTAAATTAATTTGCCTTACACTTCACAGGTGGAATTGAAGACCTCCGAGGCCCTTGTTTGGTATTGGCTTCCAGGGCACTTGTACCTGACTGGTTACTGGTTAACCATCTAATGAGGCCGAGAGGAAATAGCTGTGGACCAAAAACAATGTCATGTTTCACACAGCCTGCATTTGTACCTCTGAATGAACTTAAATGTGCAAGCCATTGTGAAGATTTTCTAGGTATTTACAGCCATTCCAAGTGTGTTTTGTGGGGGAATGGTACATTAATTATATGGTCAAGCTGTTTACAAAACTGATTGTAATTTAAATATTTATCTTTCAAACAGTATACTTAATCATTTTTGGGATCCTTAAAAAAAACGGTGGTACAACGTTGATTAAAAAGTACAGTTTACTTTTTATGTAGTCTACAAAAACCATACTCCGTCTTCTTGACAATCCTTGACCACAGAAAATCTCTGTACACCAGCCTTTTTAGCTTTTAAAATTCAGTCTCTGATCACTTCATTCTAAGCAGATTGTTTGCCTTTTCAATCATTCCTGGGGTTTTAATCATTATTTTTTGTGCCAAAAAAATGAAAAGAAAGTATGCTATTTCATCCATGTTTAAAAATAACAATGAATCTGCACAACTTTTTTGATCTTTACATAAATCTCGCTTATTAAAGTTCCACAATAGAGCAATAATAATACTGACGTTTTAGAATAGCACCAATAATTATCATAATTTTCTATATAAAGGTCTTTGAGAAAGACATTGCATGCGAGTGATATATAGACAGGGGTTCTTTTCTGTCATTACTGTGTCTGAGTGCGATAGAGATGTCCAGACCTACCTGCAAAATGAAAGCAGAACAGAATATTTGACAGTGTGAAAAAAGTTTGTGGTGCGGCATTCAACTGATGAAAGCCTCAGTTTTTCCTTTATATTCCTTTGATATTCATTGTGAATGTCATCCTTTTCCTCTTTGTGCCATCGAAGAAGAGCAGTCCATTATTATTATCTGGTCTTATCATTACCCATACTATTATCTGACAGAGTACCTTTTCTGGTGAGTGCCAAACACACGCTGCCATTGTCTCCCCGGGGGCTCTGTTCTTGGCAGGAGGCATTTTTCCCAGGGTTAGATAAATCATTTTAATGACAGAATATTATGAGATCTAGAAACACAAAATCAATAACTCCCATTCAGGGGGCTTTCGAGAGAGGAACAGGGAAACGGGTCACTTGAGAAGCTGGCCGATGAGAGATGGCCCACCCTGATAAACTTCAAAATCCCAGAGAAAAGTCTGTGATCTGCCCTGCTTTCAGACACAAACGTTTTTTTTTCTTTCTGGTTTTTGAAATCTCAACTTTTTTGATGAGCACAGAGACTTGGGATTTTATTTAATTGTATTTGTATAAAAATTTACCTTTTTCACAAGTCAAGTTTCTCGTGTATGATGCACAAGGCCATTCTTCCCGATCCTGCTGTTTGTTCTGTACTTGGTGTTTTGTTCCATACATATTAACTCTGTCAAGGCTGTTGCCTGAAAAATGGCAATGCTCGGTGGGTCAAGCCACACAGGCATTTGCAGTATATAGTATAGAATTCCACACTTCAAATCTCTATTTGTAAAGGTAAAGTAGGGTATTAGTCACCCATGAAACAGCAGTAAAGGTTGGTCATTTGTCAATCTTTAAAATGTTTCAGTGGCATAGCCTTGTCAATACATAGTTGTTTTAGACCCTGATGCACTCAGAAGTTAGGCTCTAAATACAAATCCATGATAGTCAATATATTTTAGTTATGTTAAGGAATATATGTTTCCATTTAGGCTCAACATTTTTTGCATAACATACCAGTTGCCCATAAGCAAAAAGTATATAAATTGTGGGGCGGGGCAACAGAATACTAATCCAAGAACCATGATAGAAACATAATAGAATCATAAACAACAACACATAAGACATATACAATACATTTCAATGTATACAAAAAAGTAAAAGCTGTGAATGTGAATCAGTAATATTAATTATAGCTTTTAAGGCAGTTAGGGTCAGAAGATTAAAACTTTGAAACATACCACGTATGACAGATTTGTCTTTAGTTTTTCTTTTTACCTCAGAAGCAAAACAACCCTTGTGTAACCTTTATTCCCCCAACTGAACTTGCCACTCACCCCAGCTAGGGACACCAGCATAATATTTGGAAAACAACTGATAAAGTTCAAACAAATGTGTTTCCCCCAATTTGTATACAAGATATTTTGTGTGTGCTATCCTCAAGAATGTCCCTTTTTGCTCGTAAGACTGCCGTTTTAATTGTATTCAGCAGTCTATTCAGTATCTTTCAAAATACATGTGATCAAAGAAATGGATTTGTGAGGTATGCAAGTGAAAATGTATAAAAACAAATCCCTTAATACATGCATTCATCCTTGAAATGTCAGACCAAAGGAACACAGTTTTGACTCACTGTATGTAATATTGACTTTGAATAACATTGGTGTTTGAAAGGGCTTCTTTCTTTCAATCACAAGGAAATGTAAAAAGAAAACAAAGCAAAACAAAACAAATATGATCATGATTAGCTACTGCACATAGCACTGCATATACAGCACTGTACCAAGAGTCAGATTTCTGTTTATTCTACACAGATGTTATATATATATATATATATATATATATATATATATATATATATATATATATACACACACACACACACACACACACACATACATTATATATATATATACACATACATACATACATACATACATACGTACATACATACGTACATACATACATATATGAAGTGTTGTAAACATTTCCACTTGTAACAATTGAACAACCGCAATTTGAGTTACTTTACCAAGAACAGACAACAATAAAGAAAACCTTTTTCAAAATACTCCATAGTTATTGCTGAATTTGTTAGGTAGACTTATTTTTAATGATAAGATGAGAAAATAAACTTAACCCTGATATCTAAGCTTTCTAATCACCAGGAGGTCTTCAAAGCTGTTTAAATGTTTGTATTATTAATATATTTGCTTTAGAGGATAACATAAATAAGCTGATCTTTATTTAAATATGAAAACAACTTCTGTTTCCCTTTCATGTCTGGTGCCTATGAAACAAAACACTAACTTTAAAGAAGCAAATAACAGGGCATTTTCTTTTACCCAAATACAAATTACAAAATGACTCATTCATGAAGAAGCTGAGGTGTATTTTCTGTTCTAAAATATCTCCCCTTAACATTAAAGAGATTCTCAAACTCCCCCCACTTCAAGTTCTTGTAAAAATATAAAACATCTAGGAAATGAAAACGGAGTTTGTTCTTCTTTCAATTAAATGGTTTTGGAAAATTGTCTGGTGTAAAATTGTCTTGGAGTTTCAAAGATACAATTTTTTGTGAAAGAAGTAGATGAATAATGTGATCCAGAATCATATCTAATGGTACAGATATAATATCTGGACATCTAGGTAGGCTTACATTAATGAAGGTACCTCCTGATCTATCTATCAATATGTAAAATGTCTAAACATTATGTTAACATGCAACCTTTTGGGATGCATGCTAAATATGCATGCATTATAAAAATAAAATAAAAAATCAAAGCATAAAAGGCCCCCATTAAGAAGGCAGGAAGCTTGTAGTGGAAATAAAACATCCCATTAACTTGTCAGAAGCAGCCAAGTGAAATAATATGCAGCTGCGTCTTGCTCCGCGCTAAAACGGAAAACTGTGGCCGCTTAACAGAAGACTTCCTCCCCGGGAAAGCGGCAACAGAAGTGCTTATTCACTGGCGCTGGTGTCACGGCCCGGTCAGGGGAGGACCTCTCTCAGGAGACGCCGGCCTGCTCTGCGGCCTCCCTGAGCCCCTCTCTACCTGACACCTCCACCAGCGCAGCCAGCCAGAGGGGAGCCAGCAGCCAAGCACTGCGCTCAGCCAGCCAAATTGCAAGGGGGAAGGACCCAGCAATCAAGGGTCAATTTCACATCTGACTGGTGTTTCATGTTTAATGAGAGCCACTGTCACTTTAATTCAAGGCACTGAGGGGAAAGAAGACTCCAGGGTGAACAACAGTGTAAACCTATATTATGAAAGATGGAATGTGTTACACAGAGAAAATGAACATCTTTGCAGGAAGGTTTCAGACTTGCATGCTTGAATAGAAATTATGTCAATTAAAGCATATATAGATGGATAGATAGTTACATGTGTGTATATATATATATATATATATATATATATATATATATATATATATATATATATATATATATATATATATATATTGTTTAATTGACATAATTTAAAATGATGAAGGTAACATTTAATAATTTAATACAACTATCTTTTAGAAATTAAAATATATACATTTCTAAAAGATAGCTGTATAGTGTGTGTATATATGTGTGTATGTGTATTTTCGAATGTTCAAATATATATACATATAACAAAAAATCTAATACTCTATACTAAAATGTGAAAATTCAGTTCATGTCTATTTATCATCTTCCAGCATTATTTACATTGTCAACTGAAGCGTAAGTGACAGGGGACATATTGAGGACAGATCGGTGCACTGGAATGACACCCTCGCAACTGTCAGTGTCTCTGGAGACAGGGACACTTCATTCTGCGGCCTGCTGCGCTCCCCCACGCTGCCAGCAATGGACCTCATTAGGTCATGTGTACTCAAGCCTGTTGTTCTTCTGTCTCTTAATTCCGTCTGTTGTGGGACAAAGAAGGGACAAAGCCCAGTGTAACTGACCGTCGATGGAGCCGATTTCTGTCGTCATAGAAACGAGTTTTACCGAGTTAAGCACAGCAAACAAGGAGACAATGGCTAGGTCAACAGCACAGACAAAAAGGGAGGCCTGCTGAACGAGCCAAGTTGAAACAACGGATTAGTAAAGCATGTCCATTAAAATAAAGGAAAAGAAGATTCATAATGTAAATATCTCAACTAAATGTGTAAAGGCAATTCAGTGGATCTGAAATACAGTTCATACTTGAGCTCACATGAGAACCAAGCATGAAAAAGGCTTGTACTCCTTTGAGATCAATCTATAGTGGGGCCTAAAAAGAAAGCTGCATTTTCTACAACACAATGAGGCAATTTCAAATTGAGGGAGGAAATTTGGTGGTGTTTTCCCAAGATGCTTCGTTTTCAAACATTCACATTAGCAGCTCATTGCAATCTGCATTTAACTCTCCCCCCACATCTGATCTCAATTTGCTGTCCTATACATGCCACAGGAATAACAATGTAGTTTGCCTGATTGGTAAATTGCAAATGGTTTAAAAAACAAATACTGACCATCCCAATTATTTGCATGAGTGATTCTGAGATCATATCACTGCATTACAAAACACATAAGAGCATTGGTTAAAACTCCTGAAAATGAAAATATGAATTTTCCCATTTCAAATGAAAATCGTTCCATTATGGACTATTTTTTTTTCTTTTTTTTTTTTTAACTTATGTGTATTATTTTAAATGGATTTTGCTATAAAATAGATATTATTGCTATTTTTTTTCAAACAATTTTGAACATTATTTTCCAAAGAGTCTATTAAGCAGTAGACATTAAATATAATGATCTATGAGATAGAGGAGCTTTGTAATTACTGTATTACAGTGTCTATTTGCTGAATACTGAAACAGCTGTGTGTGCACATAATTCAGACCAATTCTGATCATATCTATCATTGCCTCTGTGTTTCCTTCAACCTTCCTCGGTTCCAGACACAGGTTGGTCAGACTTAGAAATGTACAGCTAATATTAAGTTTCTTGTAACTACAGACTTTCCAGTTTGCATTAATATCCAGGGACAATTTACTCTGATCTCAAGTTCTCTTTGAAAGCAACAAGACCAATTGAAGCCTTTCAGTTGTGATGAATGTGGCCACTGGCATTCTGTATATTAATGTGTTCAGTAAGGATGTGTGCTTCAGATTTTCAGATTTGGATTAACCTGAATGCCCGTTTTATCTTATTTCCATGGGAATTGATTATCTACTGATCAGAGATAATGCAGGCATTTTCAAAGTTGCTTTTCAGTCAATGCAAGCTCATTTTGAACACTGTGTTTCAATGTGTGTTATTAACGTGTTGAGGTAGTACTTTGTCAAAAAGTCTTACTATGGTTTTAAAATAAAAATAATAGATGTTATGGCAGCACATTGGACAATGCTGACAATTTGTTTCAAGGCTTTCTCATGTTTTATTATTAAATATAACTTTGCAATTATATCAAACACCAAATGTAATAAAACACAATACATATTTTGGAAACTTGTTTTACAGATATAAACTTAATTTTACCTGGTGTATATATATATATATATATATATATATATATATATATATATATATATATATAATAATTAAAGTGGGAGCAAGCACAATACAATTACAATACAAAAATCTATCAATAAATCTTACATAGTATTTCATGTTTCCTTTCTTATTCAGATTTTGTTATCCTCCTTCACCCAGGAGGTAGAATACATGATTGGTCCCATTGCAAAATGTAAAGCTTCTTTTAAAAATGCTTCAGTCAGAGTGCATGCAATTTCACATGTCAATGGCCACTCAATGTATAGCATGTAGTATTGTAGTCAACTCCGGTTCACATGGTAATAATGAGGGGAAGACATAGTTTGCAGTTCACGAATGTCCTGTTTATTGAGCCCAGTTTCCACAGGCTGATAAACAGGTCAGGTCAGTTCCACAGCAGGTCATTCAGCAGCTAAAGGAAGACTCTCAGCTCCGCTACCTTTTTGTGGACCGAGAACCCAGTATTCGTATCCTTTGCCAGGCTGTCCTGCCCTTGAGCCTCTGCCAGCAAACTGCACACATGCACATCTACCCTGCATGCATGCTCACCTTTAAGTGACCCCAGCTAGACAGAAACGCACACATTCGGCACCCTCAAAGGTTGTGACCCCTGGAACACCTAAGTGCAACAAAACAAATAAAATAACAAGCAAAGTACAAAGCCCACACCGACAATTAACCCCCTCCTGGATGGCTACAGTATTATTGTGCATAATGTTTTTGTTGCCTTCAAATGTAAAGACAGAGCTTTAAATAAATAAAAGAAAAGAAACATATGCAGGTATATAGTTTTCTTTTATTTTCCTGGTAATACATGTGTGATAAGCATAACTAAAAAGCTAAATCTGCATTACTACATTACTGACATGTTAAACTGCTTTATATTCTGACTAAGAAGCTGGTGCAGGTGCTATGTTAATAACATGGATCATAACTATGATCCACAATAGTATTAACAATCTATGGGCTGCTTTCACAGACCCAGATAAACACTGGTCTTGGACTACCCAATGTTATTTTAGGTAGGGTTCTCCAAGATGAGTGCTAATCGCGATCTGTAAAACCAGCTGCTAGTCTCAATACTTAGCTTCTTGTCGAAAATACCAAGAAAACACAAGGTGAGATGTGATGCTCTCCTATAATTGTATGTAAGGTAGTTTGCATGTGCATTGCAGAAATCTACATAGTTTCACATATTTGTGGTGGTATGAAGATATGTACCAAGCACAATAAAATTGCCTTGAACGGGACCTGCATCCACAGTTGCTTCTATTTAATGTGTTCAATAATATCTCATCTATATCAGGCACCTCTGTTAGTATTGTGGCTTTAAACTTTAAAATCATACTCTCCTCTGAATGAGAAAAACAAAACATTGACAGACTCTAGTTAAACTGTAACTGACAAAGTCGCTCCCACAGACCGATTCTTTCACATAGCGTGCTGGGATGAAAATAGCTCCCTCTGCTGAAGGAGCTCTCCAGCCTGGCGTCACACCATCCCTCCCACAGTCTCTGGCCTGACTCAGATTCATTTTAATACACCTGAACTTTTACTTGCAAAGTTCAGTTTGGAAGTAAGAATCTATCTTACACTGTTGTTTAGTTCTGAATAATTAAAGTTTGGGGTTGTATTCAAACAAATATAGCCTAACAGTCCTGTTTTTAGCATCCTACTCCAAGTAGCACTCAATTGCAATATTCAGCAATGTGTCCCCTTGAGCAAGGTACATTACCTAGATTGCTCCAGTACAAAACTAGCTGTATAAATGGGTATGTATGTAAAAATAATGTGATATCTTGTAACAATTGTAAGATGCCCTGGACAAGGGTGTCTGCTAAGAAATATAATAATATAAACAAATAAATACATGTATAAAATGTTTCACAACAGAAATAGGGAAACAAATACATGATTTTGACATGCAGGCAAGCCTTTATTTCCTCTTGTTACCCAATATGTAATAAAAAAGAATAGAAGTTAGCCTTATCGTGGTATTTATAAACGCCTGCAAACAAATTATTTTTGTTTTAAAAATATACTTAGTCATAGGTCACAGTTTGAAGGGATTTAATCTGCAAATCACACGTTTAAATTATATTAATTCACAAAACAAGGATTAAGAATTTTAAAGATCAGGATAAAAAAGATTCAAAGGAACGAACACATCAAAGAAGCTATCTCTTACGTTTTTTTTTATATATATATATATATATATACACTCACCTAAAGGATTATTAGGAACACCTGTTCAATTTCTCATTAATGCAATTATCTAAGCAACCAATCACATGGCAGTTGCTTCAATGCATTTAGGGGTGTGGTCCTGGTCAAGACAATCTCCTGAACTCCAAACTGAATGTCTGAATGGGAAAGAAAGGTGATTTAAGCAATTTTGAGCGTGGCATGGTTGTTGGTGCCAGACGGGCCGGTCTGAGTATTTCACAATCTGCTCAGTTACTGGGATTTTCACGCACAACCATTTCTAGGGTTTACAAAGAATGGTGTGAAAAGGGAAAAACATCCAGTATGCGGCAGTCCTGTGGGCGAAAATGCCTTGTTGATGCTAGAGGTCAGAGGAGAATGGGCCGACTGATTCAAGCTGATAGAAGAACAACTTTGACTGAAATAACCACTCGTTACAACCGAGGTATGCAGCAAAGCATTTGTGAAGCCACAACACGTACAACCTTGAGGCGGATGGGCTACAACAGCAGAAGACCCCACCGGGTACCACTCATCTCCACTACAAATAGGAAAAAGAGGCTACAATTTGCACAAGCTCACCAAAATTGGACAGTTGAAGACTGGAAAAATGTTGCCTGGTCTGATGAGTCTCTATTTGTGTTGAGACATTCAGATGGTAGAGTCAGAATTTGGCGTAAACAGAATGAGAACATGGATCCATCATGCCTTGTTACCACTGTGCAGGCTGGTGGTGGTGGTGTAATGGTGTGGGGGATGTTTTCTTGGCACACTTTAGGCCCCTTAGTGCCAATTGGGCATCGTTTAAATGCCACGGCCTACCTGAGCATTGTTTCTGACCATGTCCATCCCTTTATGACCACCATGTACCCATCCTCTGATGGCTACTTCCAGCAGGATAATGCACCATGTCACAAAGGTCGAATCATTTCAAATTGGTTTCTTGAACACGACAATGAGTTCACTGTACTAACCTGGCCCCCACAGTCACCAGATCTCAACCCAATAGAGCATCTTTGGGATGTGGTGGAACGGGAGCTTCGTGCCCTGGATGTGCATCCCACAAATCTCCATCAACTGCAAGATGCTATCCTATCAATATGGGCCAACATTTCTAAAGAATGCTTTCAGCACCTTGTTGAATCAATGCCACGTAGAATTAAGGCAGTTCTGAAGGCGAAAGGGGGTCAAACACAGTATTAGTATGGTGTTCCTAATAATCCTTTAGGTGAGTGTATACAGCTCTGGAAAAAATTAAGAGACCACTCCAAGTTCAGAAATAAGTGGTCTCTTAATAAATTCAAAAAGGTTATTAATGAATAAGTGGCAATTTAAACAATGCACATGAAGTGTCACATTAGTTACATTCTTGGCCAATAAGCAAGACCTGTGTACTCTTTAAAGTGATATAAAATATTTTAAGGTTGCCTCTTTATACAGCTGTGCATAATCTTTTAATATTGCATATGTTGACTTAAAATGTAATTAACTATACATTAGCAATGACCTTTTCATACAGATCTATTTAGAAAACAAAAAGCATAAAAAATGCCTTTGAATACCTGCTTTTGGACTTGAATGCTGAGCGCCTGTTCAAACTTGCTTCTCCTAGCAACAGTGGGCGGCCTCCGGTGTCATTATTATTGCCTTTTAAAGGAATGTGAAATTAAAAGAACACCACAATTTATGAATGAAGAATAGTCAAGTGGCTTATCAAGCCCTATTTATTTCAAAACAACAGGAAGAATGAAATAGTGTTTAAAGTATGTAAGTCTTTATCGTCTAATGCAATACTTTAATATAGGATAATTTTGCCAACTTAGATTGACTAAAGGAGTTTATATTATATTGTATGAAATTGTATTCATAAACAAAACAATTATAAATGATACAAACAGGTTTTCAGTTTTCTTGGCCTTTATTATTTTTTGTTGTTGTTATTCTTGCTGCTGCTGTTTATATTGTTGTGTTATAATGCATAGCTTTACTATAATTTAGTTTTCATTCACAGCACTCTTCCAAAACAAATTAATAGTAAATCAATTATATTAGTTTATGATATGTTTGTAAAAAATGTGGCTTCAGATTTTATGATAAAGGAGTTCTGCACAAATTGACAGAAAAAGCACTATTTGTTTGTTTGTTTATTTCTTTATGTATTGCTTGATTGGCATCACAACACATTCACCCACTGATTCTGGACAAATAAATATCACTGCTTTAATACAAGGGAAAAACATAATTTTATATAAATTGCATTAATTTTTGATGCTCCTCTAATCAGCACGCTGGTCTTCCTGTGCTCAGAGCAGAAGGTAAGTTGCTATCGATCATGACAGTGTTTCAATGGCATTACCAATGGGGAGGTTGAGGATAAGTGTCTTCCTGGTTCTGCTGATATTACAATGGAAAGCAAGTAGCTGGGGGCTGGGAGCCTGCAGGGCTGGCCAACTGACTCCAGGAAGGGAGTAGAATCTTCCTTAATCATTTAAGATCCAGGAGAAGAGAAACCCTGCCAGGCCTCCAATCTCCACCCAGAGAATCCCTCTGTCCAATAAATTGGCAGCAGCCAGGCTCCAAGGAAAAAGCTAATCAATTTCTTCCAATACAAGGCTGCAGTTTCAGCTATTTTTTCCCCCCAGACTGTAGCAAATGCACATTACGGCTGGTGATCTTTGCTCTCTCTGTGTCTCTGAATCTCCCCCCGCCCCCCCCTCGCTGAGGTCTGCAGACAGAAGAATTGACCGCCTCCTCATCCCTTTACCTGAGTCAATATGACTGAGCATGAAATTGATTTGGGTAGCTCAAAAAAAGGAAAGGAAACAACACAAAATCCATACACATACCCGTGGAAAATGGCAAAGCTTTATATTAATCATTTGCTCTGTTTAATAATTGCCTAACAGTAATTTAGACATGCGGTCATAAGCCAGGACAGGTATGTGGCATAATAATGTTTTACTTTATTCTGAAAATTGATCAGATTAGTCATATGTCTGTAATATTTTATTGTTATCAACCAAAAATAAATACAAGGATGCCTTTTAGATACATTTTTAAGCATTAGACCTAAATTAAGCTATTTTTAGTGGAACATATTTAACATATTGCTATATCATAACTGGTTATTATTATTTTATGATACTGAGTGCTGTTTTTATATATATATATATATATATATATATATATATATATAATTACATTATTAGCACTTTCCTCTTTTGACAGTGGAATATGGCAAATTAAAAGCTTATACTTATATTCAAGTACAAAAGACCTCAAAAACACTTTCTATGGAATGTGATCACTTCAAATTTTGTATATGATATAATTATTTATTGCAAAATCCCACATGTAAAACATGCTTTTTATATAATATGTATATCCTAATATATATATAAAACTTTATATCTTATTTAAATATATTTTTAATATAATACACATGAATACAATACTTCTACACATCGATAGTGATATGCTTAAACTGTGTGCATTGTTCTAAAACTAAAACCAAAATGTTTTGCACGTTACTGAAACTATCACACTGTACTAAAAATTAAAGATATTGTCATATTAATTGATAACATTGAGCATTTAAGACTATTGTCTAAAACCCATAATTAAGTTACTATGATATGATGAGCTAAATGTATCCCTTAAAACACTTCAAACAATAAGGGTTTAGAGAAAAGGGTTACAAAAAAAAAAAAAAAGCGACTTGGAATGAAAATTAAATTAAAAATTAAATTACTTTAAATTTAGAATGTATCTATTGTCACAAAGAACAGAATAAAGCATGACCTCAATTATACACCCTCATCTGCTTGCAAAAATATTCATGAAAAGCATAAAAAGAATATGCCTATATGAAATTGTAATGTAATTACTAAGAAAGTATAAAAAAGAAAATGTTTTTGATGTCTTTTAAAAAATATGTAGTTATACATACATGTAATATGCTTTTCCCCAGTTCAGTTCCTCAATATGTTTGTCATTCTCTTTGTGCTCTGTACTTACAATGAGATGTGAAACTGAGGTACAATTAAAAGTGAATCTGTGGCCATAGTGATTAATACATAAATAACTCCCCCATAGCCTCTGCACAGCTCACTCCACTGAGACGGCTCTCCTGGCTGTCACTGACTCCCTCAGCCGTGCTCGGGCGGCCTCCCTCTCCTCAGTCCTCATCCTCCTTGACCTCTCCGCAGCATTTGACACCGTCGATCACTCCATCCTCCTCTCCTGCCTCGCTGACCTTGGGATCTCTGGGACTGCTCTCACCTGGTTCTCCTCCTACCTCAGCGACCGGACCTACCAAGTGACATGGTGTGGCTCCTCATCCACCCCCCAACCTCTCCTCACAGGCGTTCCCCAAGGCTCCGTCCTGGGCCCGCTCCTGTTCTCTCTCTACACTCGCTCCCTGGGCCCCCTCATCGCTTCCCATGATTTCTTCTACCATTTCTACGCTGATGATGCCCAGATCTTCCTGTCTTTTCCCTCTTCTGACCCTCTCATCCCCTCTCGCATCTCTTCCTGCTTGTCTGCTATTTCCACCTGGATGCACTCACACCACCTCAAGCTCAGCCTCTCCAAATCAGATCTCCTCTTTTTCCCCCACTCTTCCTCACATTCTGCTGATCTCCCCGTCTTGATCCCCTTGGAATCCACTACACTCTCTCCTTCTTCTTCCACTAAAAATCTAGGAGTCATCCTCGATCCTGCGCTCTCCTACTCCCAGCACATCACCACGCTGACACGCACCTGCAGATTCTTCCTGAGCAACATACGCCGGATCCGTCCCTTCCTCACCGACTATTCGACTCAGCTACTCGTCCAGTCACTGGTCCTCTCCCGCCTGGACTACTGCAACTCCCTCCTGGCCTGCCTGCCTGCATCTACTACCCGCTGCTCCAGCTCATCCAGAACTCTGCGGCTCGTCTGGTATTCTCTCTGCCACGATTCGCACACGCTACTCCACTGCTCCGCTCCCTCCACTGGCTCCCGATAGCGGCACGCATTCAAGTTCAAAACTTTGACCCTCACCTACCGCTGTCTTGACCACACTGCACCGAGTTACCTTCAGACACTCGTCTCTCCATACATCCCCTCCTGACCACTGCGCTCCTCCAGTGCCAGAAGACTAACTCTACCTCCTCTCCACTCTCCCTCCTCCAGAGCCCGCTCCTTCTCATCCCTGGCCCCTAAGTGGTGGAACGACCTGCCAACCGAAGTCAAAACAGCAGAGTCCTTGACCTCATTCTGGCGCTTACTCAAGACGCATCTCTTCCGACAGCACTTGTAATATTAGTCCTCTATCCCTGCTAGATAGCACTTCACAGTTTTATTATGCTCCTCGCATTCTTGATTGTTTTCCTCCTTGCTCCCTTTCCCGTAGCCCTTGACTGTGACCCTACATCTTGACAGCACTTAGCTTTCACCGTCCAGGATGTAGGAAGTCTCTTACTGTACTTGTGTAAATTGTAAATTGGAATTTGTAAAATGTATTATTTTGAATTACTGTTTTAGCTAAATTGAATTTGTAATGATTGATGCCTTGTACTTCACTGTATTTTAGCACTTTGTTTGCACTTATGTTGTAAGTCGCCCTGGATAAGGGCGTCTGCCAAGAAAAAAAAAAAAATATATATATTATTATTATTAATAAAAATAATAATAATAATAATAATAATAATAATAATAATAATAATAATAATAATAATAATAATACAAATAATTGTCCTCCTGGAAGACACCCCTTCCAGCAGGAAAGACATACTGCACCATGGGGTTAAGATGATCACTAAGTACCATTAAGTAATGATTACCATTAACATTGCCTTCAAAGGGAAAGAGTGCACCCAAACCATACTGGGAAAATGCGCCACACAACATTACAGAACCACCAGAACCCTTCACTCAGGGCTGCAATGTTCTTTAGGTTGGTGCTCATCTGTTTGTCGAGAACATGGTGAAGGATATTTCATCTGAACACATCACATTTCTCCACAACTTGCTAGTCCATTGCCTGCGTTCGCTGAACCACTGGACTGGCAAACGTGTATTGCCAGGTGTGAGGAGCGGTTTGTGCCCTGCTACACTACTATGGGATGCTGCTCAGTGGAGTTCTCAGCGGACCATTTTGAATTAAAAGCTTGAAATATACTGTCAAATGATCTGCAGTTGCTCGTCTGTTTTGCCTTGCACTTTGAATTAATGCACGGATCCTGGAGTATGAGAATTCCAAGCTAATATCACCTTAGACACCATTGCACATGAGCCACACCTGTGTGGAAGCCCTTGCTTTCAATATACTTGGTGTTCCTCATTACCCAGATGTTTCCATCTATATTGGCATTATATTAAGGTTATATTGGTACAGCAATCATGCAATAAACCAAAGTTAATGAACAAGCATCACAAATTGTTAATTATAAAAATGTGCAGATAAGAACTGTGCAATGAAAAAACAAAACAAGAAAGTAACTTAATCTGAGAACATTATACTACTTATATAAACATCAAAATATCTACAGAAATGCAAGGTGATACTGAAAAGCATTTTTTAAGCTTCCTCAGAATAAACAGACACGAGTTTGGAAAACTACATCTGTAGCTCTGGTTATACACAGTTCTTGCAATGTTTGATCTAATCGTTGATCTCTGGCAAATGAACTCACATTCGATCTTCACCATCTTTCAGTGTCTGAAGCTTGTGTTGCTTTCCAACATGTGGACGTAAAAGTATTTAAATCTCCTTTTAATGTAATGTATACCTTAAGATATCTTCTTTCCACATTCAATGCAAGGTAGGTGCCTGACATATAGGGACCTGATTAATGGCATGCCATAAAAATGCAGAGTGTTGATTTAGTGTTTAGACATTGCTCTGTGTTCTGTCTGTGAATTACAGAATGTTGATAGAATCAGTAGGATCTTTAATGGTTTTAGAACCATAACTTTTATTTCCTGTTTGTAATCAAATCCAACCACATAATACAAGAAGAATGCAAAAAACAGCTCTATCAGGCCATCTTACCTTATTCACTGTATAAACACAACATACACTATGTTGATAACAAAAGTTCTTAAGTCACAAAGATCAGTCACCAGCTGTCTGGAAGTGGATACCGAAGTAGTCACAAACCTTTCAAAATCCAATGATAAAGTGGCCTAAAAAGACATTTATGGAGAAAAATAAACATCACATGACTGGTTTTCCAGGAACTTATTTAATGAAGCAGACTTATAAAACAAACAGCGAGAGGAAAGTCTTGTAGCTAATACTTTTTCTGCAATCCATCTGGGCTTAACATGCTTTTTGAATACACACTTTCAGCAATAGACCTGTTTCTTATGTTGTCTTCCCATTGACGGTATCATGTAGGAGAAAACTGAACAGGCTATTTTCACATTCATATACAGTAAATATCACTGAGGTGAAACCTAGTAGTCAGTTGGGACTGGTACTGGTGTCAATGGCATTTTTACATCTGTAACATCCAAACATCCAAATGATTTTTGCACATCAATATAAAGTTCAGTTGCTTTGAAAGGCTATAAAATTAACTTATGCTGGTTTGCAGTTGTCCTCGTTTCATTGTAACGAGTAACTCCCTACTAGGCAAAGTGCACTGGAACGCCATTGGATGTCGGAGTTCCAACTAGTGAACTCGGGCGGAACGGAAGAGCCCCAACTTCACCGAGAGGCGGTTATATGACGTCACGCAAACATGCCGGCACATGTGGTTGTGTACACCGTAAACGTAAACAACCGTCTTATGATTATTTTAAGCTATTGAAATGCTATGTGATATTCTGCTTGACTAGGTTAACAAGTGAGCACAATGGTTTATCCTTTAATACCAAACAATACTGAACATAATATGCTATTTCGTTTTCTTATAAAGTATTGCACAGGTAGTGTTGGGGCAGGAACATTTGCCTAGAGGAGGGACTGTTTTCTTTAATCAGCAGTGCAGGTTATGTGGTGTTTAAACTACAGAGCACAGAGCAGCACTGATTACCCAGCTGTGGCGTGGGAGCAGGGAGACTGTATGTTAGTGGAGCCAGTCAGACTGCAAGGCCCTGCCCCAGTGACTGGAACACACCTGGGTTCTCAGGCATGGAGACAGTGGTTGTCAATCTCATCAGTAATTTGTGTCAACAAAAACAAGACATTAAACTTTGCGCAGGTGAATTAGGGCTATGCTGCGCCTTCATCTTGTTTAATTTTGCTGTACTTCACATCTACTCAAGTTTGAGCTATGGAAACATAACTTAAAGAGGGAGATCTGTTTAATGATAAAACCTGGCCAACAAAGAGAATGAACCAGCAGGGACATGATGTGACAGAATACAAGGATCTCTGCAGTATCCTCCTAATTTATCTTTCTAAGGGACTTTGGACATCTCATAAATGTTTGTTTATTCATTTTTGTAGGTCCTCAAACACTGTCATTTCTGATTGCTCATCAGGACTTTCCCAGACATGCACAAACCAAATAGGGTTTTAGTATCAAGATTATATCTCTCACCCATTTCCTGTCCCACTAATATATTTGAAATTTAATCCATTTATGCCAAAATGTTTATTACGGTCTGGAACGACTCAAAACTTGACCCCCCCCGCAAATTGCTATTTAAAAACATAGTGCTTGATAGCATTGATAGTTTGCATTACATATCAGGAAGAACACTTTGCTAAACAAAAGTTTTGGAAATGTTCAGTAGCTCATTTTCTTTTATATCTTGTCCAAGCTCAAGGCTTGAAGTAAACGTGATAACTTTGTTAATATTTAAAGCTCTGTCATTGGTATTTTTCTGTTGGAGGCTTATAATTTATTTATTTTAGGCTAATTGTGCATGTGAAAATGTATACCAAAGACAAGGTCCATCTCATACATGCTCTATTCCTATCAACATATCAGACCTAGGCTTTTTACCCAGCTGCTGTGAGTACTATTCAAAAATATATTTTATATTTTTACTGTTGTATTGGACTTCTCATGAAAATGCTAAGCTTGCAAATGTAAAGTATTAGCTTGTAGAAGATTAATGTTCCCATACGAAGTAGGCAAATGGTCATATTAAAGTCACACTTGTATCATGAAAAATGTAATACTTTGTTATTTGTATGCTCATCGACAAAAATATTATATTTTGTAATGAATGTCTATAACCTTTAAAAGCAGGAGACAATAATATGTTTTAATCACTAGCTAAGTTAAATGAACACATTCCTACACAGACGTTTCTAATACACTTTCCAGTGACAGCCCAAGTTGTGCCGTATTGACAGACTTCCTTGCACTGCTGGCTCCAGTCAAATTAGATTCTGCAGCAGAAAATAAGTTACATCAATTAAATTTGCTTATGATAAGGGTATGGAAGGTATACATATACATTGGGAAGATTAGATAAATTTGTACTTGAAAGATGTCTGCAAATATTGGAGACAAGACTGATGCTAATGTTTGAAATAACTCAATAAAGTGGCATCACTTTGCTGCGGCTCACATGCACAGTGTTTTATTTAATTGGCAAGCACATTATATGAAGGGGGAAAAAAATCTGACCAACATTTTTCTGTTAAAAGAACCTCTCAGATGGACAATTGCTTTTTTTCCTTATCTAGTTTCCTGTTAAAAAAGAAAAAAAAAAATCCAAGGCGGGAGCCCTAATGTGTTCTTGGTCAGATTAGCAAAAGGGAAATGCAAACAGCACAAATGCTCTAGTTTGAGTCAAAGCTGCAGTTCCATTGTATTGTGATAATGAGATAATGTATGTAATCCAGAGGTAGATACAGATAAATAAGGGGCAGTTTAACTAGCTGTGTCTCTTCACTACACTAGTAATAAATATTGACAGATAAGATGAACACGAATTGACAGGACGTGGACTGAGCAAATTATTACATGGGTCCAATTATGTTTCCTTTGACGTATGTTCATATTATGATTATATATAAGGCCTATTAGTATTATATATAGTGTTGTATAAAATGTGTATGTTATTCATATGGGTTGTGAAGGAGATAGACTGGTGCAGTCAGAAGAAACCACTTTGTTGCTGGTCCTGAACTCACAGGAGATAAGTAATGGGATAATTACAGGAAATACTGAGGAAACAAAAAGTTTGTTAATACCATGAAGCAAGGGAGTTCGGGGTAAAATAACTTAGACATAAAGGACTTTCATAAGAAGCTTGGATTTTTTAAAATGTTATACAAAACCCTATATTTCTTCAAGGCAAAAATCAATGATTGCAATAATAGTGTGGAGTCTGTCTACATCAATTTTATGTATTTTATTATTGCATGTCTAAATCAATGAACAAACAGAAACCTTAATCCATATTTCAATTGTCTTCAGAGTTGCACAAACAATTACAGAAATCCCTGTGAAAATTTTGTATTAGCAGAAGTGTTTTATATATATATATATATATATATATATATATATATATATATATATATATATATATATATATAAAGACGCCAATAAAGATTTAAGATCATCTAACTATAATCTTATTGAAAGTTATTAGTGAAAAGTCAACTTTATTTATAAAACCTCCAGATTTAAAAACATCAGGGCATGTGTTTCTCTGCCCACATGTTTCTCAAGAGAGAAAATGTACAGATGCAAATCCTGGGATAAACTTGATGTCCTACTTCCTTACAGAACAATAAATCCATGTTTTTAATGAATGTACAATTACATTTAATATATTAACATAATAGCTTAATTTCAAAGTGTAGGCTTTCTAAATTATTTGTGTGCACAGTTATAATAATGAAAAGTTAAGTAAATAAAATGTACAGGAAATTTTGCAGTGGAAGAAATCCCTGAACAAATCTCTCAAAGCAATACTGTTTCATTGCCAACATATCTGGTTATAATGAAGCACTAAAAAGCCAAGCTAGTGAAAAGGTTCATTCATTAATACTTCCATGTCTCTGTGTACATGGTGAGCTTGTGTATGTGTGTGGGAGCATGTGTGTGGCTAGGGTACTATTCCAAGCTGTAATTTTCACACTGCCTGCAGTTCTGGGTTCTGTATATAAAAAAAGGAAAAATAGAAAGGGAGTACATACTTTAAGAAGGCCACAGAGATAGAAGCACCTGTGTGCATATCTCTAATTGTAGACAAACATATTTTCAGAGGAATCCAAAGCCAATTAGTTGCTGCTTTTTTTAATTAGTGAAGTAGCAGCTGTGATTTTCCTTTTTTTCTGTATGGAAAAGTTGTTGGGATAGGAATACATGGTTTTGTGAGTCACAGCATCAAACATGGATTCTGAAATTCATATATATATTGAGACTCTGTGATCATGTTAAATAATTTAAAAACTAAACAGTCTAAACCTTTATTTAAAGTAGACTGATCTTGGTTTTGTAACTGTGTATCTTTCCGTACAGCTCTGTTTGATTTATTTCCTTTTCTGGAAAAGAGAAAGAGTGCAGCAAACTCACCAAGATGGCTTAACATCAGTTTTGAATCCATAGATGTGGGCCTTGATTATTGATTAAAACTTCCAACATACAATAAATGCCTTAAACCACATTTCCTGTTCCACACTTACATCAGCCTGAATGAAAGCATTTTCCATGGACAAAAATACAAGTGTGTGCCAAGATATTATAAGGTAATAACCAAAATCAAGACTCAAAATAGACCAGCAGCTTAGAACTGCTTTCATTACCCAACAGTTTGTACACTCACACTGAATGGACTAAGAACCAGGCTGTGACCTCGTTTCCCCCCCCCCAGTGTGCTCAGGTCACACAAACCAGCCCTTTTGACAGTAATTCCGGATGGCCCCAGAGACAAGGCTAGGATGTTTGACCTGGGGGACCTTAAGGTGGCATTTCCCCCCAGATTAGATCTAAAAATAAAGTAGTGCTTATAACCTGATAGCTTTCTGAATTATGATAGTGAGAGGGAGTTGTGGCTACTGGTATTTTTCTGACACAGTTGATAAGTCATTACACAATCTTAACCCTTCACAGCCCTGTTTCTGGCAATGTAATTCATGTTTCCACCAATTGTTCACGACCTATAACAGTGATGCTGTTGCTGAACAAATTACACTGTTGTCAGTTCCTTGAATTCCAACTCGTATAAAATATGTTCTTGAGCATACGAGCTAAAAGGCTTTTAACAAGTAAGGGGTAATCTATAATTTGATGTTTTCCAAATACAATGTACCCTTTTAAATATGAACTAAAAATAATGTACACATATATTTATATGAAGAAAGAGTATTTCTCCCAGATGTGGGTGATCAGTGCATCAGTGTTATTTTAAATGCTTGAAATACAATCCAATGGAAAATGTGCTCCTCTCAAGCATAACATTTTACATAGATCATGATAATGATAGTCTCCGGTTGGTACATTTCAAATACGTGGCAGCATATTAAAGCATTCTGAAGTTCGAACAGAGGAAAATGCATTGCATCATAGCCAAAAGACTAAGTCAAACAGAAATATGAGGGATTGTGAGGGGGAAATACAAAAAAAAGAATCCCAAAACAATTGAACCAGGAAACAAAAAATGTAAATGTGGGGAAACTGACCACATTCTTAAAAACATGGATTCCTCTCTGACCCAATAAGAAATAACAACCAAATGTATGAGTCTCCAAGAGAAGGGTTTGCATCAGTTGCAATGTGCATTTTTAGACCATGTGTATGATTACTTACTTGAAACACTGTGGACCTAAATAATAGGATTGAACCTCTAAAGCCCAAATAGACTGAAAAAACAACCCTTAATGAACTGTGTACAGCATGCATACAGGGACACCAGTAAGTATTTGCACATCTGGTGATCAAATCCATAAAAGAATCCCTGAATATCTAAGACTTAAAAGAGGGCAACTCTTTCTAATGCATTGGAGGCAATGTAGAGTAAAGAAAAGATCAAACTGAAAGATAATATAGGGAAAACAAAATAAACAGAGCAAGTAACATTGGCTTGATTTCCTTAAAGAACATAAACCCTTTAAAATCATACTCTGCAATTAAAGGAGAATTATAAGGTCACATGATTTCTTCTTGCCTGTGCCTGCTCTTTCAGTTGCTCATGGTTTAATCTCTAAAAACAAAAAAAAATTAAGTACATATGTACGTACATCTTGTATCTTACCTGATATATATGTAGTAAAATGTGTGGTTAGTTGCTTTTAGCTATTAAATTAAAATCTCACATGTTAAGAGATGGAAGGTTTATATTCCCAAGTGAAATGATGAATTCTCTCAAAATGTTCACTTCCTTATACCCAATGTATGAGGAAATTAAATTAAACAACCATGGGAATTTTGTCTAAATATCTTGGAATCAAATAAACAATTGCATTTTTTAATATATTGCAATATAGATGCAATCTTTTGGTTACCACAGGAGAATCCAATATGTTTCCCTGAAGACTAAAACAAAAACAGTGTTTGTCTCTAAATGGTTTATTTTAAAATGGCCCAACTGTGCTTACGCCACATCCCTGTTTGCTGCAGCATCACTGAAATAAACCTTTTATTTTCTGGAACAAAGAAAACAGTTTTCTCTGCAAGGGAGCGGCTATTTGCTCGGACAAAGTGGTGCCAGTAAGAACTGTGTGGGCAAGATCCAGGCCTGGAGCTATACCACAATCTAGCCCTTGGAGCCTGAGGCCATGACACCATATTTTTTCAACAGTTTTCTTTTGTTGACAGCTATTAAGCATTTGCGTACTTCATATATCAATTCACTTCATTCTTTACACTCTGGCCTTGGGAATACAGCTCTCCTTGTTGACTTAATGAGATGAACTCCCACCAAGATTTTTTTTCCTCTCAGACAGTAACTTAAATATTATCACTGAACCTCCTTGGTTTTAATAAAGAAAGTATAAATATAAGAAAGATTGAGAAAGAATATGGCAGTGGAAACTCCTGCATTGTGTAATGAAATGTTTACATTGTAAAAAAACGGTATTGCCTAAATATTTGTACACCTGGCTAGATGTAACATGTATTTTTTGATCATGCCTTCATTTGAAAAACATTTTTAAGCATAATGAAAATATACTTTACTGTTAATGACTTGCTTGGAATTGAGCCCATGTAAAATAATAATTATACAAATCCTGATCATCACCTATGAGTACGCAGTTTGTTCAGCCCTATGGGCATTTATCATAAATCAAAATTCTCTGTGGCATAAATCCAAGATGAAGCATCACTTTGTTGATAAAACTGATTGTCTGAATGCTGCGGTAGAAGTTACTGCACAAGAGATGGCTGAAGATTCTATAGTGAAGGATGGTCTTGTGGCGCATACATTATTTCAAGGTGCTAATCAACTAGTGTACTAGAGTAGTGACCAACTGACCGGTGATTACAGGAGGAGGTTGCTAGAGTAAGATGGTCAAAGTTCAGATTAGCCAACCTTACAGGCCGGTCAATCCTGTTATTCTACAATGTCCAATGGAGATCTCTACCAGCCTGGCTAAGTGACAATCAACATTACTTCCCATTATAAACTATTAGGGCCCACAGCTGCTGCAAATGGAGGAACCATAGATAGAAGCTTCATCCTCTGTAAATTAAAGCAGTTACATTGACTGTGTATATGTTATGAAGGTCTTTGTGACTTTCTATGGTTAGTCCTCCCTGTACCACAATATAACCACTGTACAGGTGTCTTTTTTGAGACGATAGTTTATAAATTAGCATTTGAATTGACTTTATTGACTATACACTGACTCACCAGTGAAATAAAGTCTCACGTTTCAGGAGCAGCCTACACAACTGACATCTCCAAATATTGCTGTAGAGAGTTGCAAACAGTTGGTCATCATCGTATCCATGTTTTCTTTTTGTTTGTTTTACTTTTGTTTTTGCATAATCCTAATGTCCTAGCAACGAAACAGACATTCAGGCAACAATTATGACTTCCTGGCACCAGTTGGTGGCTGGTGAAGAAAAATAATTTCAGGAAACATTCAAAACACGAAGCTGGTCCATACTTTCTTATTATTTATTATACAAATCTCTGGTAAAAAATGCTGCAGTTCAGCTGAACATTTGTGAGTTTGCTATACAATATATACTGTTAAGTCGATGCTTCAGGCTTATTATGGATTAGAGTGAGACAGACAGATAACATAGACAGAGGATTCTCCAGTAAATTTAAACAAGAGGAACTTTAATTCACTACGTACATAAACAAATAAGATGTGGCGTCTTAGCCCACAATGAAAATAATAACTTCCAAAGTATAAATATTGGCTGTAGCAATATTCAACCTCTCCGCTAGTCCAGGCATTATTGCTGCTTTTATCAACTGCTATTTTCGCAATTCCTAACTTTCAAACTGTGCATTTACTGGCCTTCGATAACATTCACTTCAGCAGCTATCTGCCCATGGCTGAATTTGTACTTATATTTTATTTTGAACTACCTCTAGAAAAGTTCCCTCAACTAAATGTCTATAAAGAGAATGTAGTCAGAGGAGTTTAAGCCATATCCACTTGCTGAATATGTAAGAGCTCCAGAACCTTCTATTATCAGAAAAACCCATAAAGAAATGTGCTAAAGAACAGTCTAGGACATTCTATTACAGAGACAATCAGGTTGTACAATATCTAGAACTTTCTGTTATTGCAAAACAAAATATTTATCTAAATACTAATGCCTAGAATGACCAAAATACACATACACTACCACAATAACAAAGCCACAATTAACTAATTATCACTATAATGTATAGTAGATTATTACAGCTTTATCACCTTTATCATTGTTGTCACCATCAAATGTTGTGATGGTGGAAAAAATAAGATATTCAGTCTACAAGTGATTTCTCATGATTACCACCATAGTATGGTCTTGGTGTTTTAATGAGTCCAAAATAGTATACTTTTAATTGACCCACTTTCTCTGTGATTGTGAAAGTTAGCCTGGAGAATTTGGGGCGAGTATTTCAATATGTCCAAATATTTAGTAAAGCACAGCTAGTTGTTAAAAAAATAAATAAAAGTGTGTTTGTTTTAGTGCAATTACTATAAAGTAGACTCACTCTCCCATCCATTTTCATTAATCATCCTATTAAATACTACCTCATACTTCATAAACTGCTTATACTTCACAACTTTTAAAGTTCCATTTGTTTCTGAACCACTTAAACACCCACTAAAGACAACATCCGGCTCTTCCAGTAAAGTGTTTCATTTTGCCAAACCTGCACATACACAAAAAGGGAAACCTATCAAGAGATTCAAGAAATACTTTAGTATTATATGTATCAGCACAATACGTTTATTTTGTGAGCTGAACTGTATATGAAAAGCATATGAGCAAATGGAATTCACATGCACCAGTTATATGTCTGTGAGATCATCATAACTGATCAAGACTTCTCAAGACAACCATTGTCAAGTTCCACTTTGGGATCCCCCAAAACAGTAACAAATCTCATTTACATGGACTACTGACATTGACATGAAATATCTGTGATATCATACATTTGAATCCTTGTAAAGGGAGCAGAGGCAATCTTGCAGTTTAGTCAGTTTAATAGTTCAATTTTATTGTTGGTAGTTGTCTTTGATGGACCCCCAGCATACTGCAGTGCATTTCAAATACTGTACTGTATACACTGTGTTAACTGGTGTTAATGCTTTTATTTCAATGACATTTCCATTCTGACACATTTAAAATTTGACCTGTCCCTACAGTGCTTGCTCTCATTTACCAAAAAACAAAACCACACTGAAGAATCTGCCTAGGACATTTCTTTTGATTTGTTTGTGATGTTTTTCGTACTGATTGCAGCAGCCTGGCTATCTGCCTGTTTCATTCTTACTCGACCGGACAGTTCTGTTTCTCAGCAGTCTGTTGCCTGTGCTTTTAACACAGTTACAAATTAGTGGGGGTTAAAAGCATACACAGTGCTGTTGCTTGACACCTTTCTGCTAAACAGGGCGTACGAAATGCTTTCTTTGGCTTCAGTGATCCCGTAATCTACTGTCTCTGGCTCTGTGCCTCTTCAGAAAATTATCTTTTGACATGTTTTCTTAATACGTGACATTTTTAGCAGCAGGTTGTTGCTTTTTGAACAGTAGTTTACTAAATGAATGAGCAAGCATATAGGCAATGTCGGTCTTCCGGATAAGTACAGCTAGTATGCCTAGTCTTCAAAGTCTACTACAGTTTAATTAGAGTTTACAAGGCTACACAGGAAACTTGAGCAAGAGCTGCACTGTACCTGTAGTAACTTGTTGCCTTTTCATTTCTGTTATATGTTTTAAAGGGAGGCTTTCTATGTCACCAGGTTTTAGGCCACACACTGATTTGAGGCCTGTTTATTCCCTAATCGCTCTAATTGTCCAGAGGTTCCTTCCGATTCCCACATCCTTACATCTTAACATGAATATCAGTTCTTGGGGAAAGGGTGTCAATACTCAGCCTTCCCCAGGCATCCATACTCGTTAACTCAACAGTCACACCCTCATTTAGACCTAGAAGGCAAAACAGGATTTAAGTAAATGGTTTGTCTAGCCTTTTTAATTAAGTAGTTAATAAATATCCTGAGGAATACAGAAAGAAAACAAAAACCAGAATCATAAGCTCATTTAACTGTTTCTCTCAATTGAATCAACTATGCATAGAGATTGGCTGGCTGGATATATTTTAATCAATGTCTACATAGAACATGACATGATCAAGGCTGATATAATAAAATAAATAACATAATCATTACATAAATAAATCAATCAGATGGAGAGCAGTGTACTGAATAGGTGTACAAAACCGGGTATAGTTATATTTGTGACTCTGCCAAGGTTAAGGTGCACGTTTTGTGTTTAATGTATACCTGCACACGGTCAGGATTACCTCCGGGTTGATGTTTTCCACTGTTCGTGTTATCAACAAACCACACACAACGGTTTTCTGTTTTCATTTTTTTAACAAGAACCTCCACATATGGGGATGTTTTAGATTCATGATTTCATTCTCTGAGGGATCGTCTCTTCCTTTTGAAACCTTTTTAGGCCCAGACAGAGATCACACAGATATGGCATTTTTGTTTCTTCCTCGACCACTAATGCAGAAAGCCCATTAAGAAGGCAAAGCTGTGTCCTCTGGGAGTGCAGACTTAGGGCAAAAGCAGTCTCTGTTATCAGATAACTTCACAAAATTAACTGTCAAACTCTGCTCGGCACTTCTTCCCTCTAATTCACTCCCTGATGTTTTGTCATCAGAATCCATAACAAAAAAATGTTAAAATTGAATTAAAGATATCAAATTTTGCATAGACATGCTGATAAGTGTATCGCTATAAAAAATACATGAGGAACTTTAATTACCAGTCAGTCCTAGAACGATGTCATGAACCTAAAATACAATCCCTGGCCTATAGCTGACGTCTGTCGCACAACAAAGCTACGCCACACAGACAAGGACGCTCTGTATGGCACTGCATTATCCAGGAGAGGGGCTGTTAGCATTCATCATCAAGAACACATTAACTGTAGCAGTGTTTAGAAGATTTGTATTTTTATTATAATTATTTAAAATTAAATTTAAAATTGGCAAATGTTGATTGTTTTTTCTTTACCTTCCAAATCTGAAATTGACAAGTCAGCTCACCACTAAAACCCTGGTCCTAACACGAGAGATGAGAAAAAAGAGAAAACCTATTCAAAATGTGTGCTGTGAGGCCATCTAGTCCTTACTCACATTGTGAGACCACAGCCCACACTGCAGAGTGCAGGCATTGTAAAGAGGACAGACCCTGTTCCCAGCGATGCCACGGCCGGCTCCCAGGCGCCTGGTACGCCACAGTGGTTGTTGTTGCATGGCGAACAAAGGAAACCTTGGCCAGCATTATGCCCAACAAACCCAGGACAATGTTCTCCTTGGAGAATCCCGGTCTAAGTGGGCTTATGACATCAGTCAGTTTTGAAGGACAGAATATGTTTAATTGTGTTTGAATCTCTGGGTGGATCGTATTTGGTTTACTTTAAATTTTATGATTGATCGTTTATTAAAATCTTTGATATATATATATATATATATATATATATATATATATATATATATATATATATATATATATTTTTTTTTTTTTTTTTATTTGAGGATACTAAGAGGAATAATGAGACATAGTGCTTTAAAATATAGTAACACACAGGGCAAATTTCACTAGACTTTAGGAAAGATTTCCTCAGACTCAAAAACAAAGTGTCTTCTGGGTATGAAGACATTGAAAAAGATTTGACTTCTGGTTGAGTAAATAAAGCTAAGCATGATATATAATGTTCCTAACCATCACCCTGATGTACAGTACATTGGTTAGAATCCAGAGAGTAGGCATATTAGCATGTAAATCATTACTCTTCATGCTATTAGGGTTGCACAGGCACATGATGACAGCCACTGAAGTGTAACCAAACTACAGAGAAAAAGAAAGGAATGTAAAAGTATTCCATCCCAGCAATTAGTTGACAAGGGATTTATATTATGATGACACCCAAAGAAAACACAATTATCAGGCGCCATCCTACAATATTATTGATAATCGTATTTTGTTTTATAGCTGCCATGCACTGCAATCATCATAGTTGTATTTATCTAAGGATCATTTAATGTTTTTATTGCTATGACTAAGATAATTGGTCATTACCGCAATTTCACAACATATTCTTTCCTTTGCTTTAGCTCCTTCATGGAAATAATGGATGTATCTTGGAATCATATATTTTTTTTCTGTTAATGTATCAACTTAACTATTATCAGCTGTAAAATACTTATTAGGAGACTAAAGTATATTTTCATAAATATTGTGATCTATTATTTTTTCTATAAAGACAGACTCTTCCTTGTATTTTGAGCAGCTAGTTGAAGATTTTACCATACTGAATTTATAGTGATACTTTACAGTTGTATCATTTCACCATTGTTTTGCAATCCTTTGCGGTATCCTATGCTATATTTGAAATCTCATATGTAAACTTTGAAACTCAGAGAAAACTGAATGCATTGAAAAATGTACTTATTTATTCAGGCTATGGATCTGAAATAAAGATCTTTAGAAATGATTTATATACACTTACATACATACATAGAGAGAAAGAGAGATAGAAAGAGAGAGAAATTATGTATATATTACATATAGGCTATATAATCAAGTCAATTGCGGAAAAGAAGACCCAAGGAGCTAAAACTATGCTATAGATTAATATTGTTAAACATTTAGAGTGGATATAGAGTCATTTAGTGTACATTTATTGAACATTGACTACAACCTGTAGTCCACCCAGGTGTATTTTAGTCACAGACTAAACCCAAATGTACTAACAATTTGACAGGGAGGTTAAGAGCATGCACTTTCACACAGGATTATCATAAATCTATGTTTTCACTTAAAATGACCTTCACATAAGATCTACAGGTTGTAAGAAGAAGTTGTAGTAAAACCCTTGCAGGCAACAAGATAAGGGTGGGATTTCTGTAACTCCCTAAGTGCCAAATGTCAGCTTAAAATGCAGCAACCATATAAGCAACACACTCTGTTAAAAAGAAGAAGAAAAAATCTACTTACTTTTAAGTGCTTTCTGACCACACTAATGCAGTGATATTTTCAGAGGATAACAGGGTATGTCTGAAAGGCCTTTTCTGGAACCTAATGAACTCACGTTGAGTAAATATTTACATTAAAACCCATATGATACCTAATTATTCTAAACAAATCACTTACTGAGGAGCAGTAGGGTTTGCGGTCAATGAAAGCTTTGTTTTTCCACTATTTGAATGATTTTAAAATACTTCTTTCATGAATAATGTGGCACCTTTTTGGTTTCAAATGTAACTCTTGATAATAATCCAGAGGTTTCTAAATGCTATAGTATACAACTGCAATTTGTTTATATTTCATTCATTGCTTTTTAATCTATTTTTGTGCTGCTTGTTTTCTGTATCTTAAAACAAAATTCAAGGGGCACTTCTTAGAATAGATGACGAAGGTTTGAAAGAAAGAAAATTAAATGAATATCCACATAGACATTTAATTAAAGGGTAAAGAAAGTTGAGCAATGTTTGCACTGGAGAAAATAGGTTTTTATTCTTCCTGCTTTGAAAATATTCTATCACAGTGTGACAGTAAATCCTCCCATCAGTACAGAAAGACTATTTATGAAAATGCTGAATGAAACAGAAAATTAATTTGTACTTTCTTTTCGTAATTGAGGCACACAACACACAGATTGGCCATGAGTGATTAAGAAAAGCTGTTAAACTTAATAATGCCCTTAATATATATTTTCTTTCAAGTTAGGAATGACCCTTCCCTTCCCCGCAAGGCATTTTGCTGTAGAAAAAAAAATGACCATACATATTGCAGTCGCATTGCAAACTATTTCAGTCAAGCTTCTATTCAGTTAACAGTTTGCCACTTTTTAATAACCTAGCAACAAGCACGGCCTAGTTGTGGGCTCCACTCTGCTGATTCTTATCTCAGGAATTGAGTTACAGAAAAAGCTCCTGACATGCACAGAGGGGCCCTGTTAGACCGTAGCCTCGCAGCCACCAGTGACTGAGAGCATGTGCCCATGTTGCTTTGGGAAAAGAGGAATGCGCACCAACTGCAGTGTTTAATCAAATTGTTCTTTGGGCTCACTCAGTCCAGTCAGCACGCTGAGAAATGCTTGTAAACTGAAAGCCAAGTTGGACTTCTACCTTGAAAGCCTTATCTTTGCTTCCTATCAGCCCCGGCTTCAAAGTCAATGCTGTCTGGCTGGTGGCATGTCTAGGTGAAATGGTTTCTTTCAGAGGCAGCTGCTGGGTTCCTGTGAAAGAACTCGGCTCCTGCTTCAGCATCTGCTTCTGTTTTCACAAACACTTACTGGCACTTTATTTTAAGCTAGTGTGTTGAGCTGTGTATGCAAAGCCCACCTGCATGCATATGCTTGTGTGTGTTTAAATGGATGTGTGTGAATGTATGTTAAGTTATATACAGTTGGATCCTGAGCTGATCACAGGCACAACTCAGTGTCTGAACCTAAAAGCCCAAATAAACAGCAAGCTTCCTACTTTTGTCACATCAACACTCAAACTACATGATCCAATGTACAAACTGTATGATCTATATTTCCACTGTAATGGCCACTTGGAAGAAATTAGTCAAATTAATGTACCCATGATGCCGAGTTTGTATTTCTGACATGTGACACTTAATGCACATTAAATTCACAAGCTGTTAAAGTATTCCTGATGAGGGAAACAACTTTTATCAGCGAAGTATCCATGTTTCGATCACAGCCTCCAGATGACAACACGTTCCACCTTAGACCATTGCTGCTACCCATGGCTTTCTGAAAGAATCGGGCATGCCCATGCTTTTAGAATTGAGTGTGTACTGCGCTTCTAACTGAATCACTAAAACACAACCTTTTTGTAAAAAACATTGACTTGCCTTGTAAATTAAGAGGTTCCCAAAGCTGTAGTTTAATAAAAACAAAGTTATATCATATGTGTTGTGGGTTTAAGATGTTATTGTACTCAGTTTACCACGCCTCGGGACCCCAGTGAACTCTATCCCTGTTTGACTGTTCTGTGGATTTGGGTGGGCTCAGAAAAACCCAGACTTCTTGACAATAGTCCCAGCTGCTTGAATAATTGATTTATAATTTCTGTCCTCCTCCCTCCTCCTTCCCAATTCAAAATTATTTTCTCGCTGGGTGCCAAGCCTTAAAGTTTCTTGCTGGGGATATTTCATTACATTAGGACAGAAGAGAGATGAAACACAATACCAAAAGTAAAACACTGGAGATATGGTCACATAAAAGACATATTAACTGATATTGCACTGATATTGTATCAGTTTCCTGCCTGCCTAATAAACTACTTATTCTCTCGTAAAATACTCTATGTGTAAAATATATGTATTTTAATCTATTTCATAGTGATATATGAACAAATTAATTATGTAGCTAAATTGTTCTAAGGAAAATAGAATTGTATTATCAAACATTTTTTTAAATGATGCATAGAAGCACATAATACAGTTTTTGTTTTTCTCAAGATACAAAGCACTCTCTAAGACCTCTGTTTATTGATTTTTTGGTTTTTAGTTTTTCTTGTTTGCAAAGTACTTAAGAGTGTAATAAACCATTTTATTGCATCCCTTAATTGGTACCATATAAGAATCAAATGTAAAGCAAACTGCAGAGATGTTATTACTTCAATTATTTTACTTTTAATCTAGGCAAGGAGTATTATCAGTAATTATGCAACATGTTTTTGGCCTTAAGATCTTATACCATTTAATGCACCAGAATATGATCGTTAAGTTATATTTTTTATATGCTGTTAACAGTCAAGTGCATGATGCACTACTTTATTATATTGATTATATATAGGCTAAATGTATTTAATTTGTGATCCATAAAACCAATACACTAATCTTAATTATTTTATGGAGGCGATAGTAATGGACCAATACAAATTCTATTTGCTGTTTTGCTGTCTTTGTATAGACAGATTTGCACTATGCGTAACCACATATGAGACTAATGTAGGCAAGGAGTACTGCTGTATCTGGGATTACAATATATTGGACATACATATAGTTTTTAACCAAAACAGGCACTCTACAATAGACAGCTGTTAATGTATTTTGCTGAGTGTGTGCCCAACTCTCTCTTTATATATCATTTGGAGAAGCTCAAGAAATAGTAAGAAATTATTCTTAAATTCCAGCATGATGAAAAAGCTGACAAAAAAGAGACAGAATCCATGGCATAGTGAAAAGCTCTGAAGAAGAAAGGTATTTAGGCCAATAACGCAGCATATTCTCTTAACTGTGTGCTTTTTCAAATGATGTTATTTCTCTGAGCACTGAAAAATATTTTGAAGACCAGACAAGTAATTAGACGGACATCATAAATGGGCAATGTAATTCGTGCAGGATTTTAACTCTTGTATAGTTGTTAACTCATTTAAAATGTGTGAATCTCAGAAATCACCATAATAAAAATCTCTCATAAGAGCTAATTATTTTAGCAAATTTTACACACATTTTGATAAATTTAATAATGTATAAATATGTTTAACTTTGTATTCCAAACATGAATGGTGTGGAGAAAAAAAAAGAAAAAATATCCTGTAATTTAAAAAAGGATTCTTCAAATTACATGTGTTCTCAAGGATTTTCTTCAGTCTGTCATCCTCATGAGGTATTATTGAGCTTTTTTGTACTTTCTTTTCTATGTAAAACTATTGTATTTAAAGAATGGCAACAACCTTTTAAGCTGAACCCTCAGCAGCTGTCTCAATAGGCAGCATTATGTTATCATAAAACAGGCTTGTAATGAACATTATTTGTCCTCCCATTCCCATTTGTGAAGCTTAACTCAGCAGAAGCTAATCTCCCCCACAAAGCACACAGTAGACAGATGCAAATGTTCAGCAGTCAAGGGCATTGTATGTTCCATATGCAAGGTTTTGAATCGAAAACCTGCATCCCTGTCAAAATGCAGCAATGCTAAGATTTCACTCAATACATAAATCTTCCTTGGTATGCCTCTGCTTTCTCTTTAATCTCAGGCACTTCACGCAGACCTGAGTGTAAAAGCTAAGTGAACTTCGGGGGACTTTCACTGGATTACCATAATCAGTGTGGGCTTTGATGAGAAGACTGGTAGTATCCCCTTTTGGAAAAACCTCAGAAACCAGAGAATGGGCCTTGACTTGGCCTGCTAGCCTTCATTCACACCTTCCTGGAATGGTGCTCTTATCTCTTGGTCCCTGTGTCCTCCCTCCATACTGTACAAAGAGCGGTGCAAACTTACACATTCTTCACTACATTCCATTATTAACCCTCTGGAGAGCCACATGCATGTATTTTATATCATGAGCCTATATGGGACAAGAAGAAACAAGAATTACAATCGGAAAAACAAATCAGTGACATTCTATTTAAGACAAACCTGCTTTAAACATTAGTGCATTTAAACAGAGACATAAAAAAAAATGTGGTATGACTGAAAAGAAATCTGAGCTACAGAGCAAAGAATGGAGGAGGGAGTGGTTGTTCAGATCTTTCAGGCATATTTCTGCTTCTTTTTTATTATTATTTTTTTTCTCCCTAAAACCAAAATAACCAGGAATAAAAATAATTGGCGGTCTCATCTCCAGTTTCTGCTGGAATGAAGTGTACATAAAGCAGCCACAACGATTGGCACAACATGCGTCTGTTCTCCAGCAGAAACCTAATTTTAAGTTAAGATGCTATTCATTGTCCCAGCATGTAGGCCGTTGCCAATTCTCAAGGGTGCACACTATTTGAACCTTAATTCCACCTCAATTATACTAGTTGGTGTAATGCGATGAGATGGAAATGAGGCAGCATGTTCCCTATTTTGGCTGCCACTCTGACCATGAATGCTGATATAATTCTGCTCTGGTCTTCAGTGAATCTCATATGTTATTAGTCTTTAATTCTCTTAACAAATAAGCCCTTCCTGTAGTCACATAATCCTTATGAAGCAACTCCTACCTTTATCAAAACTAAAAGAGCTGTGTGTCCCCTGGTGTTTAACTGTAGGTTTCTTGAACAGAATGTCTCTCACTAAATACATAGGAATCACATTGAAGGTTGAGATTTAAAAAAACTCTCGCAACCCAACCTAACAGACTATTGTGCGAGGAATGCTCAGCTATCTCACCTTCTGTACTAAAGCAACAGATGGGAAATAGTGCCATAAAGACATAAAAACAGGCTACAAATAGCGCACATGGCAACAAGATGTAAGGCAGAGCTGTCATGTAGTGTATTTTAGCTTGAGGTGGAATCATTTGTATCCCATGACTAAAGGTGGTGCTCCTTCACAGTGAATTTAGAGCAGAGTATCACTGTGCCTATTCATTAGCCTCTTTGATGTCCTCTTCACAGCAGCCTCCCTCTTTTTATTTCATTCTGGTTTTAATTGCAAGCCAATGCATCATCGTCTGCAGTGTACAGAGACTATTGTACAAATACGAGGTGAGAGCTCAACGAGACCTTAGTCATAATTACATGGGATGGCAAATGTTTCTCCACACGTGACACAGGAGCAGTTTTTAACAGAAGTCCAATGCAGGGGCTGGAGAAAGATTTCCAGCTGTATAAAGTGCAGGAGTTAGAGCCATGACATTGTTATATACGTTGCCTTAGTGGTCTTTACATTGGAAAGGACAACAAATCTGACTTGAAAACATTGAGTGCCAATTAAAGCGAAATATGTTCCTAAACCATATTCTCTAGTTCCCTTTGATAGTGTTCCTTATTGTCGATTTTTTTTTATAAACCCTATAGACATTTTTTTTTTGAGTATGCATATTGATGTTTGTTTAGTTTCAATGTCATCCATTGTTGAAATAAATACACAGTGTAGACTGAAGACTTCATGCATTAAGATTAAAATAAATAAAAAGATAACAGCTTACATAATAATGTTTTTCTATTATTTCCCAATACAGGATGAAGCGCTCTGGAGCCGGGGGTGACTCTGTTAACCCGATGGAAGGGGTGGGTCGAATGTGGGCGGAAGCTCCCAGTGGCATCACACTGGCGTCGGGTGCGGCCCAGGGATCCTTGACTCTCAACCCACTAGCGACCCTCGTCACAAGCCAGGCGCCTGAGAGACTGGACCCTATCTGTAAGAGCTGTGTCCATCCTTGGTCAACACAATAGCTCTGCTGTTTGCATTCCAAGATTGCGAAAAAAGGAAAAAACAGATGGCTTGGAGATGAACATGTCTCAGAGGACATATGTTGTCTTCGTTCATGTGTACCAGGCTGGGATACGGCTGCCATGAGGAGCTGAGTTTGCGGTTCTCAATTGGGGGACATCAAAAGAGGGAAAATAATCGATTTTGAATCCATGTGATTAATAGTTGTTTGTTTATTTTGTCATTGTTAACGTATTATGATTCTTATATTAGGAAAAGCTCTGAATGTAAATGCCCTTTCATGAAAAATTCATGATTCTATCAGCGAAACAGAATAATTTTCATCTGTTCATTCACTGACTTTACCACACACCAAGCGCTGTGGAGGTTGTTTTTCCTTGTACAGTATCTCTATTGTAGCAAGTCAACATGAAAAGGACAGCAGACTGACCCACTTTAATAAAGCCTCCTTGTTGGAAGAAATTATTGAAGAGGCGTACACTTTTACATAAGAAGATGACACTGTTACAGTTTGAACTTAATTGTCTTCAGTGGTATATTACAGGAGTACAAACAAACACAGCTGAATTACAATAAATAAATAAAAGTATAAAGAAAACATTTAGCAGATACAGTATTGTCCATGAAAATGACATAAATTCAACTCTCCTCTTGCTGAATTCTCTTGCTCTACAAAGTTCAAGTGAATGATGGATTTCAATGTAAGAGCTGAGGTCAAGGCAGCAGTTTTAAATTAGTGTCAAGGGAGGGTGGGTGGGATTTCCCCATGTCACCCTGGGACCCACCCCCTACCACCACACACACACACACACACCTACACACACACACACAAACACACACACAAACACACACACACACACACACACACACACACACACACAAACACACACACACACACACACACACACACACACACACTGGTTCTGAATGTTTGAACTGTCTTCCCTGTACACAAACTGAGTTTACTGAGACGTTGTCAGTTCAATGGAGATTACATTAATTGAATGCAGAAAACCATGTAAAGCCTGCCTGACTGCCTATTTCAGCAATCCAGTTACCAAACTTCTGGGAATGACTTCCTGACTCAGAATTGTTTTAAATATTCACGTCATTGAGCTCTAGAAGCAACTGGTTTTCAACTGCATGCCGGGCCTGGTAAACTATGTTTCTTTATCGAGTTGTGTAGTCTGTCATTCCTGATGAGAGCAGATAATATGATCTACTCAATCTTGCTTGACTTGTGCTGTATAAACACTTTAATTAAATAAATATATCAAAGGGTTTGGGACTCAATCTCTTATTTTTTCATGAAATCCAGAGACAAACAAAAGCCCTGACCCAAGATTGCCTCAGGCAAGGACAACATGCCACATCCTGGAACTTTTCCAGGATATCAGCAATAGTCCATCTCAGAGACAAGATCATTTCAAAAGAAGCTTGTAAAGGGTGCATTTCTCTTTGAAAATATCTCCACCCTCTCTCTGTCTGCTTGCTTTTCTTGGAACACAAAAGTACATGTTGTTAGGAAATATCTGTTAATGGAGGTGTTGTGATTTGTGAACTGCAGCTGAACTTGTATTCTTCTTAACTGTTTGAAATATTAAAGAAATGTGAGGCTTACACATTCACAAACACTTCCATGCCTTTTCCATAGTGCAGGCCTTCATCTACTGCCAGCTCCAGATTTTCTGGAAACTCCAGAAGCCCTATTTGTGAATAGTTTTAGAATTTGTCAATTTTAATAATAACCCCCCAAAGTGGGGGAAAAAGTTTTATCTTCCTTCCAGATCTTTCTCATGATTAATTCCAACAATACATCTGCCTTGTGATGTAGTTTTATATACATATACCAACACACAGAGCAGATTTCAACCCCTGCAACTCTGAATCCGTTGATGTTAATGATACAGAAAATCTATGCAGCTGCTGCATAGCAATTTGGATTCACAATTACAGTTTTTTTTTAGCTTTTCGGTAACACTTTACAATAAGTCTCCCTAGTTACATTGTATTTACATAATAGGTAATCAGTAACTACATGTGTAATTACCATGTGTAATTATTACCATGTACTTAATATGTAAAATGATTAACGTTATATGTAAGTACATTTGTAACTATGTTTGTAACAAAGTTTTTTCTTAAATGCTCATGTGATTAAATATAAAACTGGTCCCAATTTTCAATCTCCGTCCATTGGGGCATCTGGTAAGGATGCCCACCGGGAGGCTACCTTTGGAGCTCTACTGGGCATGGCCGACACAGGAAACGCTGGAGGGAGGGTGTCAATCTATCCATCCATCCAATGCATGTTCAAAATTTTTGTACCTACTATGTAAATACACTGTAACTAGGGGGACTTATTGTAAAGTGTTACCAGATTTTCTTTCAGTTTATTTGTTTATATTCCATATACTTGTCAGTTAGGATCTGAAACCCCCAATCTCTGACCTATGTGTTAGAGGCCTACTACTGAACTGTAAATGTTCACAATTTCTACCGATTGAAACAACTTCTGATCATGCCAGTAACATTGAACTGTTGTAGCAAATTCTTAACTTTGATTCATATCATTATGATCTTCAGCATTTTTCAGCTGCTGGCTCAAGGTTCCTTCCCAATTATTTAACAAACATTGTTTTTCAGCTATAACAATCCTACTTGCTCCTGCAAACATTTTGATTTCATCTTGCAGTGCATCAGGTATCTGTCTTTTGGGATCCACTACACTGTTCCCTTGGCACACAGATGATCCATTTTTCTTGTTCATGAGTCCAGCCCATTACCAGTTTTGTCTCTCTACCCTTGTATTGATGTCGCATAATGTTACTTGAACTATAATCCATTCGGTTTATCATCTTTTTATTTTTTCAAGCATATACATGTCCGTGCTTCTTTCAGTCATATAGATTGTTTTTACGTTTGGATAGGTTTCAGATCCAAATTTGAACACAACAGGGTCTGCAGTTAGGGTGTTTCAGTAAAATGTGTTTATACTACAACTACTACTACTACTACTACTACTACTACTACTACTACTACTACTACTACTACTACTACTACTAATAATAATAATAATAATAATAATAATAATAATAATAATAATGAAAGAAATGAGGGAATTAAAAAGGAAAATATTAAATTGATACTTGCAAGGTGTAAAAAGCATGAGACATGATAAATCGAACTCACTTTCCCATAATGTTGAAAGTAATGCTTGATCAGACAGATTATTTTTATTCACAGTGTCATCCTGAGTCTCACCTCTATGAAACAAAGCATTTCACTACTTTTCAGTAACCGCTTAATATTAGACTTAACCCACAAAACCTGAGAGAGCACCTGAAATCCAGAGACAAAGAAAGAAAGTTTGGGGATGGTAACTCTGCAGGTTATTGCTATTAAAACACAGGCAGCTCTACTCTTGCAAAGCCAGAGTTAACAATGATCTGTCCTGAGCTTGAGCCCCTCCACTTGTACTCTCACAATCTGAAATAGCTTACATTTCTGTCCTGGTCTTCTCCACTCATTTTACCTGCCATATTTAATGTGATAAGTGGTAAACCTGAAAGACAGAGCTATTGTCAGGTAGCTGAAGAATTCTACTCAAATGGTTTCAAGTCAATTACGGGGGGTTCAATAGCCCTGGGAGACTAAGACAGAAATTTTGATAATAACAGGTTATTGTGCAGTGTTCAATCATTACACAAAGGTGTGCCTTTCACAAGAGCAGAGGGAAGTTAAACAATGTGCCCGAGGCCTCACACAGGCCTGTTTTATTAACCAAACACTCAATGATCAAACTGCATGTCTATATGAACAGGTAAAGACGAAAACAAAGATATTCAATATATACAAATTTAACTTTTTTCCCAACATCTGGTGCAATTCCCCAGTCTTACCAAAAGATATGAATAATGTTTTACATGATAATAATAATAATAATAATAATAATAATAATAATAATAATAATAATAATAATAATAATGTGTATTATTAGAAGTAGTAGTACTAGTATTACTGGTATATGTCATTTATTATAATATATGCTTTTTGTCTTGGTCTTAGACTCAACATATGAGGTGTTGGTCTCAAACTGTTGGAATTGACTAGACCTCGGATGTATTCTTGCACTTTGTATTGCACTTATGTTGTAAGTCGCCCTGGATAAGGGTGTCTGCTAAAAAAAAAATAATAATAAAAAAAAATAATAATAATAATAATAATAATAATAATAATAATAATAATAATAATTTTCTCTCTCTCTCTCTCTCTCTATATATATATATATATACAAACACACACACACACACAGATTTTTACCCAGTACTTTTCATGAAATCAGTCTCATTAACACACACCTACGTTCTCCCTTTATACAGTTAATATATTTTAAAACCTATTAAAGCAAATAATGTACATTTCATTTCTGATATATAATAAGAATTATGAACCCATTCTTTATCACATAAGTTTCCTTGTCAGACTTTCAAGCAAATTACTCTGAACTGGATAACACTGTCCATGTGCCCCTCACACTTCCTTTTATAAGCCCCTGTGTAACCAAGGGGAGTTTAAAATGAAAATGCTAGGCTGTTTCAATGAAATCAACACTTTGTTTCATAGAAGGTCTTTACACAGTTTTGTGGAAAGGTTTTTGTCAATTCATGACTTCAGGTGCTGTTGAAAAAATAAATATTCTCAACATATACAGTGAGGGGAAAAAAGTATTTGATCCCCTGCTGATTTTGTACGTTTGCCCACTGACAAAGAAATGATCAGTCTATAATTTTAATGGTAGGTGTATTTTAACAGTGAGAGACAAAAAAATCCAGAAAAACACATTTCAAAAAAGTTATACATTGATTTGCATGTTAATGAGTGAAATAAGTATTTGATCCCCTATCAATCAGTAATATTGATATTAATATTAATAAGATTTCTGGCTCCCAGGTGTCTTTTATACAGGTAACGAGCTGAGATTAGGAGCACTCTCTTAAAGGGAGTGCTCCTAATCTCAGCTTGTTACCTGTATAAAAGACACCTGTCCACAGAAGCAATCAATCAATCAGATTCCAAACTCTCCACCATGGCCAAGACCAAAGAGCTGTCCAAGGATGTCAGGGACAAGATTGTAGACCTACACAAGGCTGGAATGGGCTACAAGACCATCGCCAAGCAGCTTGGTGAGAAGGTGACAACAGTTGGTGCGATTATTCGCAAATGGAAGAAACACAAAATAACTGTCAGTCTCCCTTGGTCTGGGGCTCCATGCAAGATCTCACCTCATGGAGTTTCAATGATCATGAGAACGGTGAGGAATCAGCCCAGAACTACATGGGAGGATCTTGTTAATGATCTCAAGGTAGCTGGGACCATAGTCACCAAGAAAACAATTGGTAACACACTACGCCGTGAAGGACTGAAATCCTGCAGTGCCAGCAAGGTCCCCCTGCTCAAGAAAGCACATGTACAGGCCTGTCTGAAGTTTGCCAATGAACATCTGAACGATTCAGAGGAGAACTTGGTGAAAGTGTTGTGGTCAGATGAGACCAAAATCGAGCTCTTTGGCATCAACTCAACTCACCGTGTTTGGAGGAGGAGGAATGACCCCAAGAACACCATCCCCACCATCAAACATGGAGGTGGAAACATTATGCTTTGGGGGTGTTTTTCTGCTAAGGGGACAGGACAACTGCACCGCATCAAAGGGACGATGGATGGGGCCATGTACCGTCAAATCTTGGGTGAGAACCTCCTTCCCTCAGCCAGGGCATTGAAAATGGGTCGTGGATGGGTATTCCAGCATGACAATGACCCAAAACACACAGCCAAGGCAACAAAGGAGTGGCTCAAGAAGAAGCACATTAAGGTCCTGGAGTGGCCTAGCCAGTCTCCAGACCTTAATCCCATAGAAAATCTGTGGAGGGAGCTGAAGGTTCGAGTTGCCAAACGTCAGCCTTAACATCTGACCTCTGTGATTGCCAACAAGGGTTTTGCCACCAAGTACTAAGTCGAAGGGGTCAAATACTTATTTCCCTCATTAACATGCAAATCAATGTATAACTTTTTTGAAATGTGTTTTTCTGGATTTTTGTTGTTATTCTGTCTCTCACTGTTAAAATACACCTACCATTAAAATTATAGACTGATCATTTCTTTGTCAGTGGGCAAACGTACAAAATCAGCAGGGGATCAAATACTTTTTTCCCCTACTGTAAAGGATTTAATTTTTTCAATGATTCAATATTTTTCATCTATTTTTAGGCAACTCTTTCAATAGCAGTTCCCCCCACCCCACACACACACAAATCATATTTTAGTCTTTATCAGGAAATTTGCAACTTTGCCAGACCATTGTAGCCAAGAGTCATCTTCTGACTGCCGGTGTCCCAGAAAATAAACCACAGATCCGAGCTGCGTCTTCACTGTTTGTTTGCTTACATATCGATACTATTAATTTAGCAACTGCTCCTTGGATGGCAAATAAGACAGACAATGCAGCTTTTATTCAGAGCTGAGATTTCAGTTGCCAAGGGAATATAAACTTCCCACAATATTCTGTGGTAATCAAAAAATGTAATGCAATTTAACAATGTTACAAGCTTTGAAGACTTTTCTTTTCCAGTTTCCTAAACTAAATGCACTATGAGGAGAAACACACATTCACACTCAGAGAGACACACACACACACAAACACAAATCTGCCAAATGAAATTCATCTCCACATCTTCACTCACATAACCTACAATACACTAAGTAGTGGCATGAATACTTTTAAAAAACTGAGTTAACAAGCTAGTCTCATAAATATACTCAAATGGTTACAAATGAATTATCGCTTCTATACAGTACAAGCTATTCTCTTAGAATGTCATTTTAGATGTTTTCTACTACTTGTGTAGAAACACCTAGGCCTATATCCAAAACAGCGTAACAATGTCACCGGAAAACACAGTGAACTCCGACTATAGTTCAGTCACAACTGCATGCTGTCCAAATACAGTAGCTGAATTAATAAGGGAAATTAGAGATTGTCTTAGGATGTCTTGTTCTGAAAAGGAGACAGAGAGAAAAGATGGCTCCCCAGTCTTTCATTGATTACACAAAGAGAGAAACTGTGAAGAGGTAATGTACTGCGTCTCTTATGGTTATGGAAATTCTGAACATATTAGGTTTATTCTCTGCTAATGTCTCATATAGAAAAAGGACCTGATTATTTGCAAATGTTCAGGCAGCAGGCCAGTGAGCAAATCTGAATGAATGAACAGCAAACATGAACCACTGATCATGCTGGTGTATCTCCAAGGGAAAGTGCGTTTCCGCTGAAAGTGTGTGGGAAGGATGAAGGCTCGATGACACTGAGTAGGAGACGGCATGCTAGCGGTTCCATATGTTGTTCTTATTTCCATCCGTGAGGGTGAAGTTAACCATAACACTGCAAATAATCAGAATATTTCAATCAAAAAAAGGTAAACTTAGTATCCTCAAGAAAATTAACAAGGAGCATCAAGTAAGAAAAAAAAAAGTATTGTATTATTGGTGTTTTTATATGTATTTTTACATGAGGGAATCAGTTCCATTTAATCTTTTTTGGTAGGTTAACTGAGAATCTGCAAAATATGTCCATGATACATAAGCTTCTAAAAGCTGTTTTTGCTTTATTTATTTTTTTACATAGGCTGACCTTTCCTTTTCTTTTCTTTTTATTAATTTGGGATCTGAACCCAAAGGCAGCCATGCTCATCCTATAATGGGTTAGTATTCTTGGTCTAGGTTGTGAAGATCTCTGTTAGAAACTAGGTAATTAGTACAGTCACACCAGGGATTCATCACTGCCACCAGCTTAAGATCACAAGCTCCAAAATATATATTGATTTTATGTTGATTCCACCAAATGGCTTTGAGTGAAAAGTCATGGATTCCAAAAACAATTTAGGATTTCTTTCACCATTAATGGATTGATTTGAAACATTATATGGCAATTAGATATTCTGCTATAAAAGAACATTTCTGCAGGTTGATACAATACAAATGTAACTGCTATGATGAACAGGTTTGTAGTTTCCTATTAGCGGGTGGGTCAAAGTTTTGATTTAATCCGGCCCCTAGTGTCATTTACTTTCTCCATTGCAGCCCCAGATATTCTGTTAGTATTGCTATAATTTAAATTATAACTATAATATTGTTAGATTGCTTCTAAAATAAAATAATAATAAGTACTAAATACAGCAGATGTGCCTTCAAACATTATTGAAAAGAGATAGTCTTTACATAAATATAAAACACATTATTCAAATAAAGTAATTCACCATTAAAACATCTGCATCGGGGGTGCATGTCCTATGTACCACAATAAAGCTCTTCAACTCAAAACTCTTGACGCTCTTAACTGAAAATAGTGTTTACTGTGGCAAACTCATTGATTCACTTTTTATCATGGCATGAAATATTTAATTTGTATTAGTCCTTCTTTCCTTTCCAGTCATGAGCGGTCCAAGCATAACCAAAATATTTTCATTCCTAAAAATATAATTCCTTACCCATATTATGTTGATGAGGGACCTTACCGTAATTTTATTATTAAAAAAATTGATATGATACCATGATCTTACAGCTTTTGTACCAATTAGTGCTTTCTCTTGCAGGCTAATGATGGCTATGCTAATGGCCCCCGAGAATTTCTTGGCATTACACAGTCATTTGCAACACATGGTGCTGACCACTGTGGTGAAGGAGATTGGCACAAGTCTTTGGCATCGTCTTTGGGGTTTTATTCAAGCTGATTCAGCGTAGCCAAAATGAAACAGTCTGTCATACTGTTTCAGTATTGACTGTGTTTTTTGTTTTGTTTTGTTTTGTTTTTTCTGCTGTGGACTGAGAAGGCCATGCATTTGCTTACTTTTGCTACTTATAGAATTATATAGTGATGAAGGAAGTTTGTGGTAATAAGCACTACCCATTATGTATCTCTGTCCTGGCCAGGCAGACGTCAGCAGGGTTTGGAAGCTTGCACTAGAATTCAGAGAATTACAGAGTGTGTATCATTCAGCGTCTCTGGGTATAACGCACATGTATTGTTACTGTTTCGAAGAACTGTGATGAAAATATGCTCTTGTTGTTCTGTATACGTGTCCATATATTAGTAATAATGTGTCACACATTCAGCTTCTAATGTAAAATGTGAGGCTTTTTTGGTACCATAATAAACATATGAAGAATAATAAAAAATAAATTATATAAAATATGAGGTTTGTGAGGTAGCATGAAAAGTTTAATCAATATTTCTGTTGTAACCATTTTAAAAATAAAAGTTAAATTTGCTGAAGTTGTTGAAATTCATTCTAGCCATTATATATAATTAGCTCTGTCATTTACAGAAAAAAGTAACAAAAAAAGAGAACAAAAGCAACTGGGCCTTAAACCAAGGGAATGGTCTGTATGACTTACTAGTCTGTATTAGATCAGCCTCTACCTCCTGTATACCTGCCAATAAAAATACTGTAAAGCATGCCCCCAGTGGTAGACCGAGAGGCTCTTATTTTACAGAAAACCTCTGTGTAGTTACTGTCCATCATGATACTGTGCAACGGGAAGGGCTCAGTTCCCGGAATATCATTATTTATTTATTTGCAGATGCCCTTATTCACTTATAGTGACTTACAGTTTACACAAGCATTTTAAAGCATTACAAAAGTGCAGTAATTCAATCAATACAAAATTCAATATAAGCACTACAAAAGTTCAGTAGTGCATTGTACAAAATACAATAAGCATACATCCTAGAGGGAACAAGTACAGACATAATACAGTTAAGTCCCAGGTGTGTGCTAAAGGCAGCAGTGGGGGATAGGAGAAATTACAGTAAAACAATAAGTGCTAACAATTCATACGTACACAGGAGCATAAGGAAGCATAGTTAAATAAAGTGCATAATATCAAGAGTGCTGAGCAGCCCAGGAGATCAGGCTGTATTACAGAGACAGTCTGAACAGATGAGTCTTGAGTATTCAACAGAAGGTGGTCAGGGACTGTGCAGTAGAAGCCAGGGTTAAAAAGAAGCGGCTCTGGAGGTGTGGAGAGGGGGTACAGTGACTCTTCTGGTGCAGGAGAACCGGAGAGGTGTCGAGGGAGTGTAAGGAGAGATGAGAGTCTATCTGGTCAAGACAACAGAAGGTAAGAGTCAAAGACTTGAACTGGATGCGAGCCGAGATTGGGAGCCAGTGCAGGGAGTGGAGCAGTGGCCTATCGTGTGCGAATTGAAGCAGAGAGACACCAGACGAGCAACTGAGTTCTGGATGAGCTGGAGCGGGTGGGTAGCAGATGCAGGCAGGCCAGGCAGGAGGGAGATGCAATAATCCAGGCGGGAAAGAACCATGAGTCGAGTAGTCGGTGAGGAAGGGGTGGATTCTGCGTATGTTGCTCAGGAAGAATCAGCAGGTGTGTGTCAGGGTGGAGATGTGTTAAGAGTAGAGTAGAGTAGAGCAGGGTCGAGGGTCACTGTAAGATTCCTAGCAGAAGAAGAGGGAGAGAGTTGGAAATGGAAAGGGAGAGATCATGAGAGGGTGAAGAGGAGGAGGGAAAGAAGAGGAGATCAGATTTGGAAAGGTTAAGCTTGAGATGATGGGAGTACAGCCAGGAGGAAATTATACTACTTCACTGTTGTCATTTAATAAAATGCTGCCATATTACTTTTCATCATCAAGCTCTGATGATGCACACAGTGCCTATAGAAAGTCTACACCCCCTTTCAATGTTCTCACCAGATAACTTTATTTTTATTGTTTTGCATGGTTACCTTTTATCAGGTTTATTGCTGGAATTTATGATAGGTGGAACACATTATATCTAAGAATGTGGTCCATATGGTTTCTACATTTTAAGATCTTAATATTGAGCCATTTTGAATTCAACCTACCACAGATATGTTTAAGCCAGAAAACTATTCACTTTACAGGAATGTACAGTTAAATGTAGCAATTTAGTTAACTATGAATAGAGTGGGTGGAGAAAGAACTTGGTTTTGGGGTTTTTTGGTTGTTCAAGAAAAGCTATTCACACAATATACTGTTAAGTAAGTTAAATCCCGTGGTCATCTCTCCACACAGGGTAATACATATTTATTAAAGATATATTTAAAAAAAAGTATTTAAGGTTATTACATATTTTTAAACCTGTTTAGGTGTAATGTCATGGAATGTCAATATACAGTATTTAAAAATGTTTGCATGCATCTAAAATGAGAAGCTGAGCGAAAATTACAGCTCTGAATATTGCTGATTCACTTCTAGCTGTATTTTAAAATGAAAAATAAATAAATCTTGACCTGCGAAGAGGGACAGGACATTTCCTTTTTGTTTTGTTTTAAATTCACCTTTTTGTGTTTCAGGAGCCACATCCTGCATATTATGTGAAGTCTAAAACTTAAATTCAGTTCCAGTAAACTTTCTATAGTTTTACCATACACACCAGCAGGCACAGAGGTATGTGGACGTATGACTACAGAAAGCTTGCATATTCATTTTCCATTTCCCAAACATGTTTTGTTACCCTAATCGCAGGAGTGTTTTAGACAGTTTTGAAGTTGTCTAATGGATCTGGGAGGGCATAGCAGGTTCTTTCTCGCAGGTTCTTCTGTGTTTCAATACAATGAGAATGTGACAAATCCCATTACATTGTAAGATATAAGAGTTGCCAGAAACCTTATATGCACCAGACATCTTTTTTTTTATATATATATATATATATAACATATATTTTTCAGCAAGATAATTCATTGATATTGCTAATGCTACATTTTTTATGTAATTCTATCATTTGAGATTAATTAATAGTTTATTTAAATAATAAATTGTGTTAATAACAGTGCCACGTTGCTAGTCAATGCCAATATACTGCAATGTAAAAATATTATGATGTTCATCTCTGTGTATACATGACTGAGCCATGGTTTCTTGCTGTATATTTTCTTGGATACATATATATATATATATATATATATATATATATATATATATATATATATATACTACACACATTATACCTTTAGATATATATATCTTGTTTATTTATTTATATATAAATAAAAATAAATATCTTATTGATTTATTTATTCCCATTAGTCAAAGATTTATTGGTAAACTCAAGACATGCTTAATGGTTAAACTGATCAAACAAACCAAAGACCAAGCACTGAAATATCTCTTAATCACTTAGCTGTTGTGCACATTAGTGAGCAGTGTGGGAAAGTTTACAGAGCTACTGTCTGAAATGAGTCCTGTACTCATCTTCTGTGTGGATCACTTCAGGTCAGCATTTTACAAACATTAACTTCATATGTGCAAACAAACGTGTAAGAGAAAGGACCGTGAACCTTTTAGGATTTTAAACAAAACAATTATCATTACTTTTTTGTCCTCAGATGTCGGAATCCTTAATGATGACGAGAAAACAAAACAACAGAAGACAGCTATCTTTAAGAAGCATCAGTAATACTGGCCATGGAGATTTTACAAGCCCAATAGGATGCTATTGCATGAGGAACAGAGATTAGTTCCTCTTAGTCATGTATAATCCATGATCTCACGAGGCCTTAAAAGATTCCAGTATGTAAACACAGGATATGTAATGTTTCCTGCTTATTCTGGGTGTGACTTGGGGATCCAAAAAGAAGGCACAATTGCATGGCATTTGCAGAGGAAAGCCCTCTGCAAAGTGCATTTTCCAAAAAATAGAATTGAATCTGTTTCGGGTCAAATGTATGTGTGCTATTTAACAAATTCTTTCTTGAGTGTGTTTTCCTTTTATCTGTAATATTTTTGGTTTTGTTTATCTACCATATAGACAGACTTTCATCAGAAGGATTTGATAAAATCTAACTCTGTTCTTCCATTATTCAAACAAAACATTTGCAACAGTCTCCTTTCAATGAACAGTATACTTATTTATTAAATGCCAGAAACTCACCGCACACCTGTTGCCTATTGCAAATTATGTTTACCATACACTTTCAAGGTAAAATAATTAATAAAAATGATTAAGCACTGTTATTAGCGAACAGTATATGATCCAGTACAGTTTTACCAGCCCTCAACTTGTAACACAATCTTAACTGAATTAGGACATCCTGTATGTATATTTAATTCAAATTTTCTCTGAAAACAAATTAAAATGTATTGTTCCTTTGTAGTTTGAAGAGCTAAACGTGAGATAAAAACTGTCAGGCTTTTTTTTGTTTTGTTTATTTAATGTTAGATTTGGTCAAGAATAAGGTTAAGGATTAATTTAGATTTGAGTTTATATTGATAATTTGATGTACACTGTTTGCAGTTCTATGATTTCCTTTTCAAATGGTATAAAATGAGTGAAGTAATACATGGAATGCTTAAATGTTAAATCGCTAGAAGTACGTTCATTTCACAATAACAGAAAATTACATTTGTAGAGTTTTGTGATTCAATGTAGTTTAAAACTATTTTAAATGGACTCAGATTCCTTCCAATTTACCAGGGAAATCACTGTGTGTACTGCTGGGGGAAGTGAAAGATTCATCAACATCATTGAACCAAAGTCTTTAGTGTCAATGGCATAATAAATGGCAAGCCCCATCCCGAAATACAGTAAATCTATGCATGATAAAATAATCAGCATGGTTTGTTTGGCCAATCGTGTACCTTTTAACAGTTACATCAATTAAATTTATGGCATACCGTATTGAGACAATCTCTAACACTCTAACGATACCCTTAAGAATTCAATATTACAATTTTTTAGTTTTCATTCCTCTGGACAATGTTTGTTGTGTTTAGCAGGCCCTTATCTCCTGTCTGAAGCTTGAAAGAAAAAGACGTGTTTACACGTGTCAGTAGGATGCCATGCAATGGCAAGAATGCATATCAATGGCCTGTTATTTTCTTTTATTCTCACACATTTTGGTTATTTTCTTTTTTTTAAATATAATCCAAGCTACAATTTTGTGGATATGCCTGAAATTAATGTTATGAACTTACCTATTTTTAAGGTGACTTCAGTCTGATTCACCTGATTTTTAACCAGGATTTAGAAATTTAGAATTTAGAAAAACATTTTATTGCTATTTGTATCACTATTACAACAACTAAATTCTGCAGCCAACATATCGATATACTTTATATAATTACTACTAAATTGTCAGGAAAAACAACAGTGTAAAGACAACCGAAATGGAAATATGAGATGAAAACAGGTTCTATACTGCAAACACAGTCCTATTGTGCTTTGGTAACTCAGTATATTTGCCCGATATGTAACCTATGTAAGCATCTAGATACTTATAACTCAGAGAAATATCTTATATATATATATATATATATAGTACTTATACTGTATACTTCTAAGTTTCAACAAACATTTGGAACAAGAGTTAGAAGCAAAGAAATTACAAATATTATTAAATTATTTAGGGGCCAAAGGCCTAATCAGGACAGATTTAGACCAGTTCACAGAGTTCACCTGAACTGGACAGAAAATTACAGTCCAGTGACAGTCAGGACGGTGTTATTGATTTTTTAAATTGAATGCAATGTGTACCTAAAGGAACATTTTTGTTTTGTTTCCTATGTCGTGAATGATGATCATACAGGATTTTGTTTTCTTCTGGGTAAATGGAAAAATGAACCACTCAGCCCACAATGCTATATCCAGCTCTGCTTATAGACCACTGTAGGACTCCATAAGGAATGCTACAGAGGAAAGCCTGCAGGACTTATTGGATAGGAAGAATAAAGAATTCTGGAAGGAGTCCTTCTGGAGCGTTGCAGATATCTGTAACAATTGTCGTCCCAAAATTCTGCAGTTTCTTGTCCTGTAGGGTAGCAAACAGCATAACCACAGATTTAGAAGACATGAACATGATGTTTTACAGACGTCAAGTAACAATGGAGGGGGAAAAATGTGAATTCCCTTTGCAGCACTCGAAAAAACCAAAACCAAAACTTTTATTGTCTTGGTTGCCCAGCATTCAGTAAACTTCTTCAATATAATGTACTTTTCCATTCCTATTAGAAATCATTTTCAAGAGCATATACATTTTTTGTACATGCATTTAACTTTTGAGATTCAACAGCTGTTTAAATTTCTACCTTAGAAAAAGGTATTTATAAACTTCTCTTAAGTTATAAATACAGCAAAACAAACAGCCGATTATTTACAAAGGATTTGAAAACAAAATAACACAAAAGCAGCTAAATGAAGAAAAGAGGCCTCATTGTTTTAAAGATTATGCTTTCAGGGAAAACAGACATTTCATACTGTATTTTTATTTTAAGAAACTTTAAGTAGATTTGCAGGAGATTCGAAAATTACAGTATACATTGACACATGCCAGTGATTTTTGGAGGTTCTACTGAGCTGCAGGAATAGCAGTTTTCTGCTATGGTTCTGTCTTGACCACAGCTATCATCTGGGATTGTAATGGCCAGAAACCTCTTCCTGCATAAAATGCTTCTCAAAGGAGGAAATGGAAAAGAAATATAAGTCGACATTGTAAACATTGAGTGCAGCTGCTAAATCAGACCCAGCAATTTTAGTTTATCAAACAGCATTTATTTAATTTCCTATTTCGCTTACAGTTTCCCTAGAAATAATTAAATATATGATAGTAAGGACTGACAGGCAGGAGAAATGGTGAATTTCATTATAATAATCCAATGCAGTCATTAAGGTTTCACCTAAGGAATTTAGAGAAATTAACACTGAAAATAGAAGAGTAAGCACACCAATAATAAATGGTAGTAAACTGTAGCGAACATTGTATTCTAACTAGGGTGAAGGGGGAAATAGTTATTTAGGGATTATCCCACCTTATTTTAGTCAGATAATAAATAAATAAATGCACACTGTTCAAAAACACATATGTGGGCATACTGTAAATTCCCTGCACTGTAAGGTGGAGTCAGAATATTGTAATTCTGCTGCTTTGTGCATAATAAAGTTTACTTAATGAAAAAACAAATATATATATAAATTATTTTATAGGAAATATCCTGGATTGACCAGTTCCACATGAATATTACATTTCAGTCTTGTAATGGTACAGCTGAGGCTGTCCATTAGACTGAATTTAAAATACTTTCAAATATACTGAGCATTTTCCTCAGAATTCATAGAACTGGGCCAAACACAGAGGTAGTGCTGACGAAGAAGAATACATGGTCTTTAACATTACAAAATGTCTATTGCTGTTTTGTTTTATATTAAGTTTGCGGGTTTACACTTTATAGATGTAAAACCACACTGCTTCATAGCACAGAGCCCTGCAGGTATCCTTTGCTATTTCTTATTATTTATTCTGTATTTATGTATGTATTGGATTTATTTTAAACCTTTTATAAACACATGTATCAGGCTTGGAGTATTAATTTGATTGTAGTTTCGCTAAAGATAAAACTTCTTCAGTTGTGACTTTATTCTGTGTGTCCTTTGTGAAACAGCCTGCTTTCATATATCATTTGGATCCACTTCCCTGCTTTATTAATTATTTGATGGAATTCGAACAACCCCATTGCACTTGTAGTTACAGGCCACAAATTCAAAGCACAGAGGCAGGAGCATTACATAGTTACCACAATCTCAGGCTTTCTCATATAAAATGAATTGTTACATCTAACTCCAAAATGACTTTGTGTCCCCAGAGTGACGCACAAAAGAAAAGTAGAGGCAGACTTTAGTTATAATGCTCCCAGACTGTGGTTTTCATCGCCTTACACTTTTGCTCAAGATGAACCCTCAAGACTTAAGTCACGTTATTTTTACACAATGGCTTTCCCACCAAAGTTCACCACACACCGTTTAATCATATCTAAATACTACAATTGATAATAATTACTGTATTTTAAATTCAGCACATTTTGTTAATGCGGATGTTTAGATGTTCAGTTTCACTGACGAAAACACTTCCTGATTGCTGTTTTTGGCAAGGTAAATATAATTTTCTTATTTTTATAGTGCAAAACAATAGGCTACATTATATAATACAATTATCATATGTATATATTTTATAATTGTACTATAACATAGTTAATGTAAATATAGTTAGAATTACTGGGCTTTAAATGGTCAGTTTTTAACACTGCTAATATTTTTAAGTTTTTACTCTATTGTATCTTTTTTTTAATAGTCATTTAGTTGTATTTTCTTGTATGGCGCTTGGATCTGCTTTTATTATGAAAGGCACTATATAAAGTTGAGTTGTTGTTGTTGTTGTTGTTATTAATGAATTCAGTACAATCCAGAACACAATTGCCAAGTGGTTTACTATAATATAACCATGATTCAGATCTACTGGGTGACTCTAGCACCTTGGTTTGTCCCACAGAGTGACTCTTTGATTTAACTTTAGCCCATGCCACTAGACAACTGTGTTGGTGAGCTGCAGGTTGTGGCTTACAGCTGACTAAATGTTGCCAAGGTAGGGTAGGGAGGGGAAGGCTGGGGTATCTTTTAGATGACTGCGTAACAGAATTCCCCTTTGCTGGTCAATGCCCACAAGTCTAGCTGTGTCTAACCTCTGTCTAGTGGTAGCAGTGCAGGAAAAAAACACATAAACTTGATATACTTTATATAATTTACAAGTCTTGGGAACCATGTACTGTTCCACTTTGCTCAGAAGGCACTGGAGGTGTGTGGTTTTAATCATATTTTACATTTTCCAAACTGATTTGTAAAAATAAATATTGAAAATATATGTACTGTTCTATCCATCAGCAAATACATACATAAACCCTTCAAGCATGCTTTAAGATTTGCTGACAGTTGATTTACCTGTATCTAATTAAACAAAAGCCTTAGACCATTTCAGAAACTGTCTTTACTGGCCCTGAAAGAACATAAGAAAGCAGAATCAGATATAGAATCTATTAAGCACTTTTAAACAAAATAAGTGTCCCTATACACATGCATTAGCAATCGTCTGGAGATCTTTTTGCTTCAACTGTTAGTTAGTATTAGAAATGGAAAAGTACCAGAAAAAACACCTCAGATAATCAAGACAGAACAATGAAAATAATATGCAAAACATTAAAGATACAGCCATGGGACAATGCACAAGACAAACATATATTTTAAACCGAAGCAATTTTAAACAAAGCAATAGCCCTTTTACTATAGCATGTCAGCACCACTATCAATGTTATTGTTTTTTGTTTATCTATAAGACACCACCATCAACTACAGAAAAAATACATTTTTGAAAAGTTATTTTAGTCTAGATATGTAGTATGCAGACATCAGTTAGAGAGATCAGTTTTTTCTACAAGCTGATAAAATTCATACTGCCTGTCATCATTTTCCATTAAGGCTCAAACCTGTCCATTCCCACCACATCTGCCTTTTCTGTGTATAATGCATGCTGGGTAAAAGTCTTGAAAAATATTATGTTCATGTTTGTGTTGTGCGAGATGCTATCAATTGACTTGAAAGTCAGCCAAGACAGTGTAACATCAAGATTATAAATCAGCACTGTACAAGTCTTACAAAGATTAAACTACAATGAAGAGAAAAAAATCTAAAGTATTTGCTTTAACAACCTGAATATAATAATAATTAAAAAAACACATTGCAGTCATAGATTGTCCTTGCCTATGTAAAACAATGTTAGACTCCTTTATGAGTCTGTAATGTACACAAAAAGGCACTGCATCAAACTGCAACATACATGTCAGTTGAAGCATATGTGTTCTAATGCATGTTCTAAAGCCTGATTGTTCATGTGTGACTTTGTCTGCAAATAATGAAATTGGAAAAACGTGATACGTCTCATGTCATTAAAATATTTGCATAATTGAAGTAAAACCCCTTAAGTCGAAACCACTGTGGTATAAGGTGGTTTCCAAGGAAATTAAGCTATGCCTTGTTTTGCTGACAAACGTTTTGCAAGGTTAAAACATTTCCTAAAGTCTATGAAAGCCAACACTCATTTGTTATTAGAGGTTTGTTTGGCATACACAGATACAGGATATAGGCCATTACTTGTGGAAAATACAACCACATTGTCTGAGCTTCACAGGCCTAATTGCGCCCAAAGCAAACAAGTGTAAAACAAGCGGATTACAATTTCTATTATTGTTCTATTGTATGTATCAGAACCTGAGAGGTCTTTAGGCTTAGAGTGCACATTTGAATTAAAAGTAAAATGCAATGAAATATCTAGGTCACAATGAGACAGTATGTACATTTTAAATAATGTGTTATTTATTAGGTAATCTGTTACTTTATATTTGGGAAAGATTTATCTAAATATTTAAGTCACACTTTCTGGCTATTTTGTTGTATTATTTGTATATGCTTATACCACACAGCTATTCCACAAAATCCTCAAATTGTGACATTTGGTTTTGTAAAAATAACACATTTCAAGACAATCCCCAGGCAGCTTTTATGAATCCCTGTGTTGTGTGCAAACTAGCTTCAGTGCAGGCAAAACAAAAATCTCAACCACTTTGAGAACTTGAACAAAGAGCATCAACATATAAGACAGAATATTATGCTTTTAAAAAAGACTTTAGGTTTTAGTTGTAGTCTTCACTATTTAACAGGTGCTTAATAATGTTTGAATTTGGTTGACAGGATTAATCAAGTGTGATAAATGACCAAACCACTGTTCGCATTCACAGTGAGGTATTTGCATTTCTTCTCAAAAATGGCTATTAGGCCTGTATGCTTCTGCATTCCATCCAAACATGACACAGCAATGAACACATTGTTTAAATCCCCTGCTTACTTATACCTCTTCCTGCACTGGTTTGTGTTATGCTGTATGTAAACATGCAAAATACCAGAGTACGACTGAGCCAGCTTCCAGGTTTACAATGATTCAGTTTTAAAAGATTTTAACAGAAATCATTTTACATCGAACACGGGTTTGTCCCTGATCATAATATAGAAAGTTTCTCCCTTTAGCATGCCATTCAGGATAACATAAAATTACAGAAAAATAAATACATAAAGGTCTTAGGAAGTAATAATTTCAAGCATAAAGGGACCAAAAGGATCTTGGTGGGGAATCTCGTTCTCTCACATTGTTTTAAATTCATGACCATATTAACAGGGACACACCGATTTCACCACGAAAATGTACAGAATGTTGTTCTATTTTCTTACATAAGATGATACAAACAGCAATGATATCTGGCAGTTACTGTACCATAGTATGTGCATAATCTGCACTGGCATCAACTTCTAAGGTATTGAGACATGTAGATAGAGGCTGTTTGGAGGTTTAATCTTCTAAAGCAAATATAAACATTCACTGTTCACAAGCCAGGCAGCCTTGGGAGCAAATATGGAAGGCATCTAGAACAAAGCTCTGAAAAGTGTCAGCAAAGGTCCTCAACGATGACATTTGAAAAAAGAATGCAGACGAACCCCCTCAAACTTATATTTGTGTATAAAAATGGCTAATTTAGGAACCCATGCTTTTCCATTCCTTTTTATGACATACAACAATGACAAAAGTGGGAGTTCACAGGAAAAACAGTCTCTCTATATGGAAACTTATTATGAAGGGAATGATTCTTTATTTGGCATTAGTAACATTAGAGTGCACATGGAAACTAAGCCAATGTTTGTGCTCTATGTTTTGAAGCATTCACCCATCCTGTCATAACTTAATGAATAGGGAATATAATGAATATTCAAGGACTTTTTGTAATACTTCCAGCAAAATGATACATTAAGTTTTGTAAATATATATATATATATATATATATATATATATATATATATATATATATATATATACACTCACCTAAAGGATTATTAGGAACACCTGTTCAATTTCTCATTAATGCAATTATCTAAGCAACCAATCACATGGCAGTTGCTTCAATGCATTTAGGGGTGTGGTCCTGGTCAAGACAATCTCCTGAACTCCAAACTGAATGTCTGAATGGGAAAGAAAGGTGATTTAAGCAATTTTGAGCGTGGCATGGTTGTTAGTGCCAGACGGGCCGGTCTGAGTATTTCACATCTGCTCAGTTACTGGGATTTTCACGCACAACCATTTCTAGGGTTTACAAAGATTGGTGTGAAAAGGGAAAAACATCCAGTATGCGGCAGTCCTGTGGGCGAAAATGCCTTGTTGATGCTAGAGGTCAGAGGAGAATGGGCCGACTGATTCAAGCTGATAGAAGAGCAACTTTGACTGAAATAACCACTCGTTACAACCGAGGTATGCAGCAAAGCATTTGTGAAGCCACAACACGTACAACCTTGAGGCGGATGGGCTACAACAGCAGAAGACCCCACCGGGTACCACTCATCTCCCCTACAAATAGGAAAAAGAGGCTACAATTTGCACAAGCTCACCAAAATTGGACAGTTGGACCAAAAATGTTGCCTGGTCTGATGAGTCTCGATTTCTGTTGAGACATTCAGATGGTAGAGTCAGAATTTGGCGTAAACAGAATGAGAACATGGATCCATCATGCCTTGTTACCACTGTGCAGGCTGGTGGTGGTGGTGTAATGGTGTGGGGGATGTTTTCTTGGCACACTTTAGGCCCCTTAGTGCCAATTGGGCATCGTTTAAATGCCACTGCCTACCTGAGCATTGTTTCTGACCATGTCCATCCCTTTATGACCACCATGTACCCATCCTCTGATGGCTACTTCCAGCAGGATAATGCACCATGTCACAAAGGTGGAATCATTTCAAATTGGTTTCTTGAACATGACAATGAGTTCACTGTACTAAACTGGCCCCCACAGTCACCAGATCTCAACCCAATAGAGCATCTTTGGGATGTGGTGGAACGGGAGCTTCGTGCCCTGGATGTGCATCCCACAAATCTCCATCAACTGCAAGATGCTTTCCTATCAATATGGGCCAACATTTCTAAAGAATGCTTTCAGCACCTTGTTGAATCAATGCCACATAGAATTAAGGCAGTTCTGAAGGCGAAAGGGGGTCAAACACAGTATTAGTATGGTGTTCCTAATAATCCTTTAGGTGAGTGTATATATATATATACATTTTTGTTTTATTCTATAAACTACTGCCAACATTTCTCCCAAATTCCAAATAAAAATATGAATGGAATGGAATGGCTGACATACATGTAGAGATCTATGTTATTGTTTTCGTATTCAATACCATAACTTGTGACAATAAAATAAAAATGTGCGGTCCTTGCCTGAAATTTGGTGAAGGAATTAATTTTGTATGAAAAAATTACTATTATTTTGTTACGTTTATGAAAACAACAGGCGTAGGGTGAGACATGCAAGATGGAGTTCAATATCAGTTCATCCATTTGTATTGTTGTTTTGATTTAGCTGTTGCACATGAAACCAGGAAGTAAGCATTACCGATATCTGAAATAGTGTGTGGTTTCTGTTTACATAAGAATTCTGGAATCAGAAGGAAGGACATGACATACCTACTCTGTACACTGTACTTACACTGCAAACAACTGTGAGCGTTTATGGGTTGAAGAGCATATACATGCATGGATATTAGGGATTTCAGGAAAAGACAGTGACGGGCAATGACATATAATTTTGATGTTTCTAGGTAGCTGGCTCCACCACTGGGGAGGGGTCCCTTTAAGCCTTTGTTGTTTCTTTAACATATTATACCATCTTTGCTGGCAAAAACAAAATCATAAAACATCACATGAAATTAGAAGACCTGCCATGTTAGATTGAACATATTTAGCATGGTTCCTAGGGGCAAAGAAGCAAGTATCAGGCTGCCCGTGAAGAGGCAATGATTACAGGTCAAAGGTCAAAGACGTTTTGTTGTGCTAAACTGTGTATTTCACCCAAACTTGCAATGCCTTATTGAACTGCAATTTGGTTAATTATACAAAGGTCAAATGTCTACCTAGAGGAAGAAGTTTATACATTAATACTTACATGGCAGTAAAAATTGTGTGTGTGTGTGTCATTGAGCTATAGGTCAAAGTTTAACTGCAAGAGGGTGAGCTCATTCAAACCACAACCAATCTGAACACTGCTCTGAAAATAGGTCTGTACCTCTAGTTCCCCTGTTGGCCAGAAAAGGTTTACAATCTCTGAAAACTGCACTGCTTTCACCTGCTCTTTGCTATGAAAGAGGAATGACTTTAATATGGATGAAAAATATAAATCTCTGAAAGCAGGCCTCAATGCCAATAAGTATAAATGTATAGAAATAAATAGAGATGTGTTTAGAATAGGAGTCCATTTAACAGTGATTTGTAAGGATCCCTTCCATAGCTTAACTTGTTTTTCTTTTTTTTATAAAACACCAAGATTTCTTTGTGTAAAGAGACATTTGTGTCTCCTTTAAACAGAGTGAGTCTAGCATGTCACTGGAGGGGGTCATTATAAAGCATGTGTTACTCGTTTTTTGTACAGGGCAAACGGGCTGTGGATAATCTTGTTTGGACAGTGTTTTTATTTGTCAACCAGTGGAAATGCACCAATTGACACAAAATATACGCTACAGACATTTGTGTTTTTTCTCTTGCTCACTTTCTTCTTGATACCATTTTTTGTGTTTTTGTAGTGGCCTTGGAGACTTTAATTGAAAATGGGGCAGTGAAGCTAGAAAAAGAAGTGGTGGGGAAAATTAGGAGCAACTGAGAGTGAAAAACCAAAGTGCTCAGTGAGAAGAAAATACTCAATTGATAAAGATCCGTAGAAGCTCTACTCATGATTAATCGCATCACCTTGGGGCTTGATGTTTTTTTTCACAAGACAGCTAATATATTTGTTGGTGGTGGTTATCTTCCAAAATAAAATATGTCCCGGTATTGTATATATTTTTCTAAAGCACAATATACAACAGTGCCACAATTTAAAAGACAATTTGACTCTTAGGATTTTCCCAAAAGCAGGCTGTATTCTCAGGAAATACTCAAATTACCATCAGTATTAATTATAAAAATAATAATAAATGTAACCACTAATGATAGTTTACAATACAAAATTATATTATAATTCCTGCATAGAAATTATATATACCAGTATCACTTTTTTCTGTTATTGACTGTTGTAAATGTTTAAAAAGTTTATGAAAGCATGCTGTTCTCCACATTCTCTTGGAGGGCTGGCTGGAAATTCTTCTCAGGAGCGCCATCTTCAGGAATTGTAATATACATCATAACCTACACTGTGCTGGCATGGATCACTGCCCAAACATTGGGGAAGCATAAAATGCACGTGTTTCAGTAGCCAATGTTAAGACAATGGAATGTCTCCACAATGGACAAACAAAGCAAACACTCAATTTTTTAGCAATTATTGCATATAGAGCAAATAATATAATCAAATTATATTACTTTTCACTGTCCTCTTTACAAACTTTTAATGAAAAGTAATAAATATGCATTACAAACTACAATGTAAGGCTTTAGAACATATGGAACAGTGCAATAACACAAATGAACAGTATATTTTGTAAGAGTTAAATGAAGCCTAGCTGTGTTTTCTTTGTGAAAAATCACATCTAATCTACTGAAGTAAATGAATTGGTTATAGGCTGAGCAGACTGTTTTCTTAGTTTTTATCTCACGTGAGGTATGAAAAATGCAGGTTGCAATGAAGCATGAAGTTTTTTTGTTTTGTTTTTTTACTGTGCAATTATTAACAGCTTTTTATAAAATGGAAAAGTACCTCAGTGTTATTGTGCTTTATCAGATGTACTGTAATCCTGCACCGATTGAGCAATAAGTGCATTACTTGTGGTAATAAACAAGAACAAACTGAATCAAATGTTAGTGTTCGTTGTCCTCGTAAGTGATATCTTGAATCCATAGTTTAAAATGTGAAACTATATCATGGACATAAGCATGTCTGTCATTCAAAATGAGTTATTAATTCAGTCTATACTCTTTTAAGATACTTCAACCTGTGAGCCCTTTATAAATGCTCGGTTTGACACCCCTGATGTTACCTATTTTGTGGTAAAGCAAAGCTTACCACTAACAACTTAAAAGTGTGGTCTTGAACAGCGTCCCTTGCTAAGCCAGTGTATAATGTAGTGTGTAATGCATAAGATCGTATGTCTTTTGAATGTTGACGTTGTTTGTCTAAGTTCCCATCATCCTGATCTACAGTTTGAGCGCCCAAGGTGGGGTTCCTGTTTTGCCTCGGTGTTCCCATGGAGAACCAGAATACTGACTGGTGATGCCTTCCCCTGATTCCTCAGCAACCAGCCAGTGAGGGCTGATAAAGATCCTTCAGTCTCAGCTGATAAGGTTCACTGGGGGAAAGATTATTGGACTACAACTATGGTAAGAAATCTTTGTTTCTCCTCCTCCTGCTTTTCATGTGTGGGCAGCATTGGCTGAGTGAATGCTGCCTGCTTTCCAGAATAAGGAATATTTTCAGCTTAACTGCATTCACTCTGTTAAGTGATTACAGTAGTGTCCAATTTTATTTTAACAGCCCACTTATTTGGCACTTTTGATTATTTTGAGTGTACAAAGCACTAACTAACTAACTAATCTTAGAGGATTATTAAAATAGACAAATACATTGTAGTCTTATTTTCCTGCTGACTGTAATCTGGCACAAGCAATTAAAGTATATGAGCTGGAATATACATATACTGCACACATCGGATATATTAAAACATCACTAGCAACATGAGGAAATGCAAAAGAAAAATAGAAAAATACACCTTAGTTTCAAATAACAAACATATTTGGCTTTATAAATAAACAGGAGTAAAAACAAGAGTAACAGCAAAAGCTGCTATAACCCTGCCTCCTAAATACTCAATGACTATCGGCTGATGAGAAACCAGACCACACTCCACACTCAGACGGCCTGATCTGTGCCTTAAATCCAGCAGCCGCTCTCATTAAGCAGCCCTCACTCAGACGGTACCTGACAGAAAGTGCTGATAGCATCAGGGCTAGAGATCCACAGGCCCAAACACAGGCTGCTCCACCAATGTCTTTCCAGCGCTATCAGCAGCAGCAACCGGCATTACAGCCTGCCATGTATCAGCACTTTCTCATGTCTTCCCCCGGCACGCCTGGCATCTCTAGAGTCTCGAACAATAAGACCTTTTACTGTCCTGACAGGGCCGGGTTATCAGGGCTCTCCTACCCATCACAAAGGCCTCAGAGTAATTAAAAGCCACTGAGAAGCTATTATTTAACAGAGACCTTTACCGTGTTGACTGTGGGGCCTGGGTATCTGAAACTTACGTTTTTCCATTTTGTTTGCTTCTCATGACGCAAACACTGTCTGATGTATTGTGATCCAATACTTATTTCTCCTCAGTATCGCTTATTCAGATTGAAAGAAAGTCACTGACTAAAAATAAACTATTGTCTCATCTCGTCTCATGTTCATACAAAGCACTGGCACAATACAACTGCAAACCCAATTAATATAAAATAAGTTTTATAATAACAAATATTAACTTAATAAATCAGTGTGACCAGTTTTGTGGTGTGTTAGCGTATACCCTATAGTTAACCTGGCTCTGAATCAGCTTTGTAAATTGGGTTCAAAATGGTTTCTTCAATATAATGATATAATATTACTATCAGGTCAGTTGCCGCTTTCTGAACCATGACTATAGATTTTCCATCAGAGGGATTCTGTGATCAGGTTCCACAAAAACCCTGAATGTGTGTGAATGCTGAAGAACCAAATCAAACCAATGATAATGAAAGGTCACGGGGACTGTCTGTTTTTATCCTGCAGTCCTCTGGCTGGCCACAGTGTGCTTGTGCCAACACCTAAGCAATAACTGTGTAAGCAACTCCATTCAATACCAACACCATGGAATGTGTTTCTTATTTATTGTTTGTCAACAGCATTGGACTGAACTATACTTAATGGGTTCTAACATAATTTCAAACACTCCAACTCAATTTCATCTGGTAATTTATATCTGAACATGAGTTTTAACACATCATATGACCAGTCATATTCATTGTGACAGTCTAAAGTTTACACACACATCCTGTCATAATTCCGTTAAATAATCTGGAACCTTTTGTTTTGTCCTTGGCTGGGTCAGTGTTTAACAAAGTCTGAAAACAACTAAATAATATAGCATACAAAATAATATGTATTATGAAGTAATACACAATTGTTCCAAGAGGGTGTGAAGACTGTGGACAACTGTATCTATGAGTTGAATCCATGCATTACAATAGAATATAAAGTTAACATTAGTAGTTTAATAGTTTTTCCCCACATGGTATTGTTCATTGCTGCAGTCAAAAAGATAAGACTTAGATACAAAAAATACAACAAATAAATAAACAAAGAAATAATAGTACCAGGGCAGCATGGTGATGTGGTAGTTAGCACTGCTGCCTCACAGCTCCAGGGTCCTGGGTTCAAGTCCCCCCGCCTTCAGGGGGGCCTGTCTATGTGGAATTTGCGTGTTCTCCCCATGGCTGGGTGGGTATTCTCCGGGCACTCTAGTTTCCTCCCACTGTCCAAAGACATGTTGATTGATTGCCATGTGTTGCCCAGTGAAGGACTGGTGTCCTGTCCTGGCTGTATTCCTGCCTTGCACCCTATGCCTACCGGGATCAGCTCTGGCTTCCCTGCCACCCTTACCACGATAAGTTGTTTTGAAGATGGATGGATTGATGGATAATAGTACCAAGAGCCTCAAAGAGACCATGGAGTTTGTCTCTTCTTGTTTTTTACATTTAGATGTAATCTTTTCAGAAGCCAAAAATATATACGCTTTAGCTTAATGCCCCATGCCGTTTCTACAATAATGAGAACCTATTGAAACAAGGTTGGCATTGAGTTATTTGTGCTGGTTATTTATTTTGAAAGCGGTGGGGTGCCCAGTAACCTTTCATCAGCACTGTGTCCTGAGGGCACCCTGCGTCTGGGCTGCTGGGAACACTTTATCTGCTAGTCAGACTGGTCTCCAAGCAACAGGAAGGCTGGGCACTTGATGGTGAAGTTTTCCAGAAGACTCCAATCAAGGGGATAAATGAATATATAGTGTATTGTGACAGAAAGCATCAGTCTTCTGTCCATTTCTCTCTAACAAAAATATTTCAACTCTGTTGAGTTTTATAATAACAAGTTTTTAAGTTCAAGCTCCTACTCCGAACACTGCTGTAAATATCTGCTAATACTGTACCTCATAGAGTATTACACTGTAAATCAACACAATTGTATGTTACTCATGATAGCTCCCAATTCAGGCTCCATATACCGAAATATTATGAGTCAATTTAATAAATAAACAATGACTTTTATTTTAAAAGCATGAAAAGTTGTGAAGATCCAACAAATCTGTGATCCTGGTGTGAATGACCAATGAATTCCTTAAAATGCAAACAGCTCAAATTAGACTGTTTCAAATTGCTTTGAGTATGCCATTGTAGAAACTTGACCTTGAGGTACTCTCTCAGAAATGACAGAACATCTTTATAACATGAGAACTGTAAAATAAGTTAGCAACTGATATGTATGAAAATGAGCTTTCTTTTCTTTTTTTAACAAACTCAGAAGTCATTAGGTCAGAGCACTCTGCACAGCTTAGTGTGGCAGTGAAGATGAAAGTCAGACAAAATAATCCAGCAAAGTGCTTAAACGGGACTATAACTCTCCCCGGGGAATATTCCGAGTTTACTTTCCTCAACCGTGTTAGGAGAAACTTCGGCTGAAGTCCATTAAGCAAATTAAAACGCAGAACAAAAATAAACACAGATTAATGTAAAGGGGAGTTGTAAGGCAGAGAGGAAGCAGTTACCTTCAGCAGGACTCTTCATCTGGCAGTGAGAGCCCCAGGGTTCTTTGACTAATAAGTGGAACAAACAATTTCCTCATGTAAACCCAGGCAGTGGATGTGACTTTTGTCTAATGCTTCTCCTCTTTTAATCATTGTAACATTTGAGCCCTATTATAAATTAAAATAATTTTGAGAAAAACAAAAAAGTGCCCCAAGTATGTACAATGCTTTAAGAAACAAACCGTGTTTACATAATAAAATGAAATGAAAATAGATGATGGGCACTTGATGGGAAGTTTTTCTTTGACAGCTAGCCTAGATCCACAAAGTGTTTGTGCTGAATGATGCGTTGTCATGCTGTTGCATTGTTCTAGTTTTCTCATTCATCAAACTAAATGGGCCGCTGTTCTTGCTTTACTGGTTTATTTTTCATCAGGTGCTAGCATGCTAAATCAAAGACTTTTAGACAGGCATTGGGAAATTAAATTTGATCTGGATTTTTCACTTACATTTTAATTGTCTGGTGGATGCGATGATGCACAATAGGACACTAGTATCTCATAAACAGGTCTTCCTTGAGTGACTGGTCAGGGCACAAATAATAAGCTTGGCAGAATTATTTTAAGAATTTTTAAATATATTCAATATCCAAAATACGTCCACATCTGAGAAGGGTCTAGATATGCAGACGTTTGGGTTTACCAGATTTGAAGACTGAAGTAAAATACGAGCTCAGGGTGGGGTTGTTTAGAAAGGGCAAGTCAGCATGAAGATGGATGTTCTGGGGGAGTCCGAGATATGGCACATGATAATGTCTCCACAATGTCCTAGACTGTCTGCAGCTGCTTTGACAGCAGGCAGGAACATTGTTTTCTACCATTTGCTTAACATCAGGCTATGTAAGCCAAAACCAAATACCCCATTTTATTATGGTCTTTGTTCAATAGTGAAAACTACATAGGGATTCTGTGCTTTTTTTCAGTAGGCTAGAATACTAACGTGTAACCACTGATGTATTAATCTACATTAATTTGTTCTCAGATTCTGTACCATAATTGTATTCAGCAAATGCACAATTTGCTAGGCTCCTTCAAGGACTTGTATGTATGCATCTCAGCATTTCCCAGTTCCCAGTTCACATTATAGTTCATAAAAAAAAACAACTCCATGCTTTAAAAGTGAAATGGAATAATAAATATGCAGAATATGTCATTATTTTTGGGAAGCAAAACTTGTACAAATGTAATAGATAAATAAATAAATAAATGCAATCATACTATTTATAAATACATATTTTGTATCAATAAACCTATGCTTACACCTGTAAATATTTATTTCTTGCAATTATTAATTTCCAGGAAAATTAACCATGAAACTGTTAATTCGTTCTGCATTCATTCAATTAAATTAGTGAAGAATGATCTATCCAAGTTCTTGACCTGCCCACTTCACAGCCACTGTTACCTCAACACATTGGACTCGCTTCTCCTATGTGTAAGGATGGGTTGTAAGACTTAGGTGTGTACTGCAGAAAGCCTGTATTAGATATAAAACATAGTGAAGTACCAATCTGTGAAAACGGTGATTGAATTAATTAACGGAAAACAAATATGGCCTTAGTCACCTTTTCATATTTATTATCTTGAGTACTTTGTCTTATGTGACTATTAAATACAGTTTTAAAAATCAGTCCCAGAAAAGTTCTCTCCAACCCCCCCACCCCCCAGTCACTAACGGAGTCTCTCTTCTCATCACAGATGTGCACTCTCATGCATGTTTTTAATCGCTCAGCACAAAGTGAGGTCATGTGTTGTCCTACTGAGTAGATGCTCCCTTTGATAGTGTGGCAGATTTCATTTAGGATCAACATGGCAATACTATCCAGCAATACAGTCCCCCTAATCAAATATGCTCACTCAGCTCAGGGGGCTACTCTACACTGGACACTTATTTCAGAAAATAAGTTCAAATCAGGCAGAGTCTTGACATTTTGCCGTACATGAATAGATGTAGCAAACTGGCACGGTCACAGTCTGGCTACTGTCAATAAGAAGAGAGAGTTCAAAGATTCCAGACATCTATCATTTGATTTTTATCTCAAGTTGTAAAGAAAAGACAAAAAGAATACACTTACTTGAAGCTTTTGAGATTTCTTAACATATTAGTTTGAGACATAAATATAAATTAAATTAATTAAAGATATTTTATGATAACATTTCAAAATATCCGGTAAACTAAACAATTATATATAACCTCTGCTTTCATTACATTTTACCCCCACACCTTTGGTTATTGCTGTACGCTCAGTTTTGTTTCTCGATTATTTTGTAGCATTTATATTATCGATTCATTTAAGATTTGTCCCCAACTGTATAGAGTTTAATTTAAACAAAAAATAATAAATGTATTAGTAATACATTGCCATTGCACATTTCATTGTAATTTAGTTGCATATGAATTTATCACAGTTTCATGTTGCTAATCACTGCATTAATTTGCAATCTTTCAGCATCTTACAAAGTCACACATGTGAATGATAAAACACCATAGTGTGCATTAAATAGAAAAAAGCATGTGGCTCATATGGTTTGAATTTAAAGCAGTTGAGCAGAGCTAAAAATGGTTCTTCCCCTGTGCCAATCTTGCAGTGTAACATCACAGAGAGGCACACGTTGACTTGGGTTCAACATGAAAGACGTTAAATATGTCCTCAGAGCCTCTGTGATTTAGGAACCAAACAGAATGATTTTACATTTGTTCACTGACAGAAGTTAGACTGAGGCTTGATAAGAACCTGGTCGTAGGTTACCAAAGAGATTCAGTCAGATGGGATGGACTTATCAGGACTGGTTATCACTGAACACGTGTCCTACACACACACAACAAAGGAACAACTCATTTGGTCCCTGCAGTGAAGGGGAGACCACCAGGAGAAAATAAAAAATATGACTGTCAAAGTGTTCACGAAGCAAATCATGGATAATATTGAGTCGTCACTGAAATTATTGTATAGCATCAATGAACTGCTTTACATGTATACAATAGACGTACAGTACTTTTCAGGGGAATTACCTGGAAAAAGTTAAGCCTATTTAACATTAACTGAGATTTCTTTTTCCTCAGTTGTTGTGTCAGGGGAGAGGTGCGAAGCAGTCTTGCATAAAAATGTAAATATTATGGAACCCTTCCCATTGGCTGTATGTAAAATCTATAAGGATGGTTATATACATCTGTAAAAAAAAATAGCACAAGTAATACAGTTTTAAAAATATTAAGCAAAGCAGGATCCTGCTTGCCTATTTCCAAGACAGGAATATTCACAGAAAAGTCTAGACCACCATCCAGCATGGAACAGTGGAAAGTTAACTGTGCTTCAATATTTTGCAATGATAGGAGTTCTTCTGTTTTAAAAAGAGCATTAGCTGAAGGACACATTGAAATTTGGTCATTCAGATATGAAGGACTTCAGTACAATCTGGGTGGTTTCAATAACTTTTTCTTATCCTGAAAAAATGCAGTATAGCACTGTAATGAAAAATGACTTAAGGTCTGAACTATTGGCATAATGTATTAAGGAAATAGTACAGTTGTTTATTTTTCTAATGTTCAACGGTGAATTTATTGTACTAAAGAGAGAGGCTGACAGAAACACTTTATCTATCACAGAGAAGGCATAGCACAGACAGGCACGACGCCCGACTGCTTTGCATTGCTTCTTATTGGGTTTCAGCCATGTGTTTTGCCAGTTAAAGAGTGCATTACGGGAGCTGATAGGAGCAGTTGCTGTATTCATTTAGAAAAGGGATTTTCTGAGGACCATCTGTGGATATTTCTTAGTTCCAAAGTATGGTGCCAAATGTCCAACATGGGATCATATGACAAGCATGCACATTTTGAATGTTCTGAGGAACAGCTACGATACCACACATGAAGTGCATGCAACAATAGCCACGATAGTTTGAAAATAATGTCAACACCAGCACATGCAAACCGTGTGTTTTTCAAATTCAATAATAGCGGAAACATTAAATATTACAAATACAAATATTAAAATCTATGGTTGTTTACCAAGATTTGTGCTGGACACCTCATGGACAGAGATGAGGGCAGTCTAACTTCATAAGTACAACAATCCTAGTGTTAGGTAGGCTCAGCAGGACAGTGGGCCCTTAACTGTCAGCTGGAGGCAGGAAAATGAGCGGGTGGACAGAGAAAGAGTAGACTGGGACATGAAAGGAGTGGGAAAACCAAAAATACCCTATGGAGTCTGGCTTATACGAGAAGCTTTCGGAGAGAAATCGTCCCTTTCCAGTGAGTCAGTGCACCAAAGAGGTGGAATAAATCACACGCTGACTGGCGTCTGTGGGTAAAGGGGGGTGTATTCTGAGGGTGCCGCCAGTCTTACAATCTTGCCCTTTTGAACTGAGCAGTAGACATAAGCCAAATTTGCCCATGGGAATGGCAGACATTGGATGACTGGGCTTTTGAAGTAGTAGGTACAATATCAGAAAGGATGGATTCGGAGTACGAGAGGGGGAGGAGGGGTGGCGGGGGTGTGGGGGGTTCATATTGTAAATAGCCCACTGTCTCCTACTCGTATCAGTGTATTAGTATGCTGTGCAGTTCATGCTGAGTCAATCAAAAGATAAACCATCAAAGGGAACTGTAGGAATTAAGCATACTGTTTGAAATTACAGTGTTCTTGCATTTCTCTAATAGCTGAAACCCTGCACCCACTTTTTTGTCACTACACCCTTCATTCGGCACGAGAACCCAAACAATGGGAACGTTATTTGTTGAAAGGGGAAGGGAAAAACAAAGAGACGACAGTGTAGTTATGGAAGTTAGATTGTGTGTGTCATTTTGAGAAGTGGAAAACGGGTGTACATGAACAAAGTGTCTGGCTCGGTGACGACCCAGCAAACAGACACTTTGAATGCATATAATATTTCTTTTTTGTTTTCCAGTTTAAAAGCATATTCTGTGTGGTGACGTGTTCCAAAAGTAGCAATTATTCAGGCACCAATGTAAAACCATACACCACTGAATGCCAGCTAGAAATAAATATCAAGGGGCAAAGATTTAGCAAAAAGTTTAATATTTTAATGTCTTCATTATTCTGTTGGTATTAATACATTTTCTTTCCTTCTATCCCTATGTAAATAATGATCTCTCTGTGCCTATTATGAATTCACAAATTGGATTGTTTAAATATGCCTAAAACTAGTAATATTACTTTTTGTTTTCGAAACACTCTATGGTTATCAAATAATATATTTGTTTTAAATAATTTAATAGTATAGTTTATACAGAATAATTCATATTCTTTACAGTTTTCTATTTAAAATAGCTTACATAGGCTTTCCCTGTCAGCTAACAGATCTAAAGTTCAAAAACAATAATTCAGACCAGACTTTCCTATATATATATATATATATATATATATATATATATATATATATATATATTAATGGATTGTAGCTAGTGTTTTTACAAAAGATACAAAAGACCGAATTAACTAACAAAATTGGCCTAGTCACTAATAGCAAACTACAGACCTGAACAAGTAGATGAAAAAAGCACCTGAAAATAAATAAAACTGCCACTGACCATAGGTTTATCGTTTTCTATTAGCGCCCGCTGGGGGTGGCAAACTTGATTTAATCCCAGTCAAAGTCTGTATTCTCTATTTTCAAGTTATATTAGTTAAACAAATGTTGAAATACATTAGACCTGTTTTATCAAGAACATTTCTGAGAACTCGAGAGAGGTATTTCAATAAATCAACAGAACAGACTTATCTTTTAATTAACATGACATTCCTGAGTGCTTTTAAAGCAGTTACCATGGTTGAGTTGCAAAAAACCTATTAACCTAAAGGTCTGGCCCACCTTTTCAAAATATTTTGCTCAAATTGAAGGTAATATGTACAGATCTCATATTAAAACAGGTACCACGAAAAATGATAATAAATGGTGGAGTTGCTTGCATATCTCACAGTACAAGGCCAATGACGAGTTGCTACTGTAATTGTTTCACAGGCATAATAACTCCTGTCAAGTTTGATCATTATTATCATTATATAACAGTCACATTTATCATAGAAAACATTATTCCTCTTACTTTATTTTGTACTTAATGGCTAATCCATTTCAGTAAAGACATTGGAGTAATAGATTCAGCCTTCACAGGCTAGTTATACGCAATGTTGTATTTGTCAGTCAGTTATGCTTAAAGCGTGTGGTGTCTGCATGGGAAAAGTATGCCCGGCTTTCAGACCCCTCTACGTGTATTAGATCATCTCCTGCATTCGGGCTTCTGTGTCCTTTGGACCTCAATCACATTATCCACCTCAGCATGGCTTCTTCTCACAGCAGTATTCTTAATGAAATTGGCTAAAAGTCTGAAGAATTAGTGCATATTGCTTTTAATACAACACACACTGAGTACAAGCAAAACTAATAGTTACCATTACCAACACTGAGGTTCCTAAGCCATTTTCATCCTGCAGCAGTAGATTACCATCTGCTTTTTCCAGTGTTAATAACTTGACCTCTAGCAGGGGTCACACTGTGTGTACTGAAACTGTCGATTACCTTCCCTCTGAAATGCTGTTTCTGGTATTTAATCACCAGTAGGAATTTGAGAAGGTCAAAGCTCCCTTTATGTGATGAATGCCATACAAGTAATAAAACAAGGCAAGTTCACCCCCGAAGAGTGTTTGGTTGTACTCGATGGAATTGTCTGATGGTGTGTGCAAGGAAGTGCATGAACGTGTGGGCATCTATTGGGGTTTCTCCAGCACTGTCACACTAAATCTTAAAAAGATGCAAAGAAAATTACTCTCAAGGTGTATTCAGTCATGACGTTTTATATAAATATGACTACATTTTATGTGGTTCAGTTATTCACCACATTACATTTTACACAATAGATTCTGATTCCTGGCAACAGAATCAATTTCCACGGTGAGTAAAGGTTTTAATATGAGATGACTGTAAAGACTCTAACAGAGGTCGGTTTTGTTCCAATACTAAATCATAACTTCACCTGCCCCAGGACAAGATGTAGAACTATAACAGACCAAAAACAGGATTAAGTAAATGGTGTCCTTGGTGCTCAGTTCTAATAACTACTAGAAGAAAGAGGTTGAGAGGTTGATAGGAAAATAGGTTGCATCCTTCAAATTCAATCTTCATGAGGTGTTAATTACTAAATACACAAGTAGTCTCTTTTAGTATGAAATCTTAAGTCAATATTGGTGTTTAAAAAGAACAGAAGCAATACACAAAAAATAAAAAAATAATCCCGTCAACGTAATTGGTACATAAATTATATTTTGGATAATCTGTTTAAAAATATCTATCCTTTCTTACGTAGCTCTCCATTCCTTAAATAACGGCTTTGTTTTCCTATTGTTCGATTTTGTTATTGACATTAATGTCTACTGACATCCAGAAAACTAATATTAAATGAGACGTGTCTTCCAGAAATGTTTCCCTGCCTAATAATCCTTTGCTAACCCCTTCATTCATGGGGCTGACCTGTTAGGTGTGGGGTGTAGAAATTGAAACTTGCAGCCCTTTAACCTAAAGTCGGCCCTTGGCTAGACATGCACAGCTGGATTTAAACTCTCAACCTCCTTCTTCAGAGAGTCTCAAGATGATTGGCTGACTCCTGTGAGACACTAGCTGGAGACTCAAATTTTTCACTTTTCCCCTCCAAATCAATCTACTCTTTTCAGGTAGAGAATATTGTAAGGACTGAAGAATAAATTTCTTTAAAATATGGCTATAAGAAATATGAACTTTTAAGCCACTGTGCTTAGCACCCTGTATATATTTTATGAATGTAATTTACTCTGTCTTTGATCATGGCTGGGAAAACAGTATTCTTTTCTTCTCATTTCAACACTACCATTTTCATTTCGGTCTACCCAGTTGTCCCTTTGACCATGTTTTGTCGCTTTATCTTAAATACAATAAATCCTTCTCGTTTTTATTTCCACAAGAAATGAAATCCAAACAAATACAAGAAGACAGGAAAAATTACAGCTGTGTGTTTTTTGTGAAACTTGGCTGGGCGCAGGTTAAATGCCTTAATGCATATATCAACTGTATGTTATTTACATTGGAGTAAATGAGAGAGCATGGAGGGCTGCCAGGAGAAAACAAACTTGTGGTAATTTTAAGGGGTCACACAGTCACAGCTTAGACACTAACAAGCATAAAATGAAGACAAAATTAATAGATGTATTTGAAAGTGGAAAAAGTTATGTAAACTGTTTCTGTAACACAGTCTTTGAGTAAATTTCCAATAAAAAGTCATTTCAATGTTTATTGACATATAATGTTGTAAAACCTTGTTTTGTATAAACTATGGGAATACTGAACTGAAAATTACTTCCTAATGATGTTGTTTATTATATTTAAAGGTATTTAAGATAAAATCATTATTTTTGTATTTTTCTTCCACAAAACGAATGCATCAGAGAACGAATTCAACAAGGTTTTTTTGTTTTTCAACCACTTTCTAAAAGGGGATACATATGACAACATTAAATAAATAAGAAATCTGAACTGAAAAGATCAAAATGTCTAGCAGTAGCTGTAGCTGATTATTATTATTATCCTGTAACAAGAATATAGATATATATTACTTAAAGTTACAATAACTGATTTCTATGAGTTTACAATGAAAGTTATACACCCCATGTCTAAACTCAGCTGAGCCATCAGTTTTCTTTGTTTAATCCCTATTTAAAAACTTCTGCAAAGCTATAATTTATTATAAGCTTAGTTTAATTAACCTGAATTAATAATTACATTAATGACAATAAAACTGTTTCACGTGAAGAGGGAAAACTGGATGACAACTGTGTAAGTGCTTGCCTGATTATGTAAAATAATAATAATTATACATCTCTTTATTTAATCTTATAAATATTTAGTTCCAGCTCAGACTGACTTCCAGAGGTGTGTTCATGCAACCCAAATTACTTTGTTTACCAACTCATGTTTCTTCTTTCAAATTCAACCTTGTTTTCAAAGTATTCAGATTAAGCTACTAGCATTTTGGTGGGTGAAAGTGAGAATATGACATGGAAAAAAATGAAATTGGTCTGTAAACAAAGCTCTCATTTGTTGTGCAAGTTTTTTCTCAAGCATATTGCCTTACGCAGAAACTGGCAACATGTAAATGATGAGCCAACTGGTGCCAAACCAAAGTATAACATTCCATACTTCCTTGGAAGGAAGTTATACATCAGATAGTAGACTTTATGATTCATCTGGTATTCAAGGCAAAAGTTGCACAATTTAAAGCCTTGTTCTAATGAGTTTATAACTCTGTCAGAGGAAGATAAGAGACATTTTTGTCTTCAATTGAAAACTGCCCAGCTAACTTAAAACAACATGGCTGTAATGTTGCAGTTTGGGTAGGTCAAATATAACTTTGTTTTAAAATAACTTATTATCCCATTTACTGGGCCTGTGTCTGAGTGACATACATTTCCACCTGTGATCCTAAGGGTTAATACATAAGAAAAAACAATATAAAGTATAAATAACCTGAGCTCCATTAAAATGCATTTGTTAATAGTAAAAAATAAAATAATATTGATAACCTCTCTCTTCAACAACTACTAATGCTATATAAGGATGCAAATGGTAAAATAAAGTTTACAGCCTTCTTTGTGGTCCTGTGGTACATGACAGTGCTTTCCTGGCCACAGACGTGGTTCCAGGTCAGACAATGCAGGTCTTCTGAAATAGTTTCAGATTGTTTTTTGGTACAATGCTGACTTGCAAACTATGAAACAATGTTCACTTGGGTCTACATAACTGTGTCAGCAATCAGCAATCAATGTCATATCACAGCATTGTCACAGATAAAGTTAAACATTAGCTTCTATGATTTATGGTTTGTTAAAATAATCTTTAGTCCTGGATTAAATACCATTTGAAACAGACCAAGATGTCAACACACAACTATAGTCACCGGGACAGTGGCTGATGATGGATTGATTCTGGATGTCAATGTCCCATAGTGGTTAATTCTAGTTTTGTTCACTGAAACACAGGGTTCTTCAGCACTGAGCAAAACACCTGTTTCCAAGCATTAAACATACTGTGATCTTTTCACAGCAGACTCCAGCACACTAGTGTCTGTGTATAAATCATATCTTTCTAACTCGTATGTGCCACAGGTCAAACAATTATGGATGTATAAATATATTGGCTGTCATCAAGGAGATTTAGGATTCTGGTTTCGTAGTATGCCAGGAGAACATTAAAAATGTTTTATCTTCTGTCAGAAAGTATACTGCTGGGAGTCAAAGAAGCAAGTAATTTTTTTTTTTAGGTGAGCAAAGACAGGCAGACAAGCTTCTGGCTTCTCTGAATGTATAAGGTCTCTGCAGATCTCAGAACTGAAACTGTATTGTCTGCATGAAGCCACACTGCCGATTAGTTGAGTCCTAAATACATACAGTTCAACAAATCTGGTGACTGATAGTGGATCAGGTTATATGTTGTTATATATTTTTTATTAATAAAGTATATGCATTTTTCAGGTGACAGATGTTTGATGAAGAATTTTTTTATGGCCTTTGAATGACAGTGATGACTTTTATATTAAAAGCAAAGATATCCTGCGTTTTTTCGTAAAAATAAAATACAGGGGTATTCAACTATAACAAGTGGTTATATAGAGATTATTGTAACGTTATTCAGAGTGTTAAATAATCCTATGGCTGATGTTGTAGGAGCCAAGTTTCAAAGCCAGGTGTGCAGTGTTCAGCTCCAAACCCATGGATTGCTAAGCAAAACCACCTGGGACTCTTTCTGCCATATCATTCAGCTTCCAAAAGCATGTCAGCCTTGGAGGACATGAAATACTGCTTCCAAGGAGGATGACGAGAAGAGGGTATTTTGAAGATGGGAAGTATGCCTACTTCAAGAAGCCCTTCATTTTCCGAAACACTTATCGAATCACTCTCCCGAAGACGGCTGCTGTCTGCGTCTGTGCACAGCCCTTTATATGTAGCACATGTTCATTTATAAACATTTTCGTCTCTACTCTCAAGAGCCACAGCAGGGGCTTTTAATCTATTTTTACTTTAAAATTCTTACTCCTCAACTTAAAAGGGAAGATTTAATAACTTGAGCTTCCTGCTGCCTGAATTACTTTCCAGTTTGTGAAAGTTCAGAGATTTCTTTTCCTTTTTTTCCTTTTTCCCATCAGCTTCAATGGGGAACCGCAAGGCTAAATTAAATAAACGGGCTACAGAGGTTTGATTTTGCTGCGGCTGTACAGCAGGAAGTTGCTCGAGATCATGACCCACAGCATTAACAGGCTGACATGGTTCTGCTGTGTGGAATTCTGCATCGACTGCGGCCTTCCCAAACCAACTCACCAGGTTACGGTAACAGAGGTTCAAACAACCAGTGTGAAAAAGAGGACTGCTTTCAAAAGACCAATTTAGAACGCGTCTCAGTGCAGTACTTGTTTCTGGAATACAATCTAAAATTCCTGGTTTCCTGGAACCTGGACGTGTCTCCTCCTTTCATTACATATTAATTGTTTTGCATAGACTGGCAAGTTTATAAGCAATGGCATCACAAGTGATCAATGCAGCGGAGATAATGTTTTCAACTTTGAAAAGTTCTTATTTCCCCAGTTTATTTCCAGGCAAAAAATGAATCAGGTAGAATGTTAATTTTCCATTCCGGAATCAAAGGTGGTACAGTTAAATCTTGCTGGAAATGTATGTTTTATTAATGATTGGGTAAAGAATGATAACATGGAAGGTATGAAGGTAATTCAGTGGGACAAACTTTTTAAGCTTCTGAAAAAAAATATATATATCTTTATTTCCATCATCAGTTAAAAAAAAAAAAATCCCCTCAAACCCAGCTGTTGACGATCACAACAAAATATCACCTTCAGATGATTCCCTGGACATTTGTTATGATTTATTTTGGATCGTGGAATGTTCTTTGACCAATAAAGTCTTCTTTGGATCTTTACCAAATATTCAGTTGTTCACAAAACAGTCAAAGATTTAAACTCAGAAATGTTTGCAAAAAGATGCAGAATATTGCCACCAAACTAGTAATACTAAACACACTAATACTAACTTACTGCATTAAAAAAGTGAAATTGCTGAAACTGAAACAAAAAATACGTTATAAAACACGTGGACATTTCTCAATGTTCTCGTTCTCTTAAAAAAAAAAGGATTTTTTTTTTTTACTTTGTCAAAGAATCCTTCAGGGTAACCATATACACATAGTCAGGGAGCGGGGGACAGAAAATGAGATTAGGTATATAGAGATACAGGACCGAGAACAGAAGCTACTTTCAATGTGGAAGAAACTGGCACCCGTGTTATGGATGTTGATTCACTAGAGTCTTTCAATAAACTTACTTGATGAGATGATTGTATCTGTAAGCTACCAACAAAAAGCAAGACACACAGGAGGGTCTCTGCTGTTCTGGAATCATCCTTGTGTTTTAAACCAAAACTCAGAATTGCACTGCTCTTCAAACACAAAAGTCTCATATAGGTTCCTTGAAAAATAGGTCTCCTAACCTTTCAGCTGGCCCTCTTGTCTCGGCTCCTCAAAAACACCCAAAGCTCCATCTTGGTTTATTTTCAAATGAGTATAACCAACTACTATTCTACACAGTTGATAATTATTGTCCATATTGATTAATTAGAGGAAACAGACTTTTAAAGTGCAGTGGAAGGCTGTAAGAGAAGGCTTTGTAGAAATACTGTGAGATATCCTGTGTGACAGTTAACCATCATGCCATTTATGTGAAGAATAGTTAAATGTTTTAAAAAAAAAACATTCATACTTGATATTTCTTTTCCCTGCTTAGAAGACAGTCATGTACGTTTTTATGTTGCTTTTGAAATAATTCCAACTGAAACAGAAATACTTTATGAAACACAGGCATATAATTAGGGAATGTTTAAAGACCATTGCATGTCTGTGTGGTTAGATGGAACAATGACTGCACGACACGGCAGCCCAGCTGTGACAAGTATAATGCAGTTTTCTTCACCACGCAATGCTGAGACCTGCTGGGAAAGAGTTGTCGAGGTATTCACACTGAAGAAAGTGTGGCAAAAGAAAAGTGATTCACATTCACAAAAAACTGAACAAGTGTATGAAGAAAAATGCAATTATAATGTGTTTGAGTACATATGAATATGTAAATCAGCAGTTAGTGGGAGAAGTATTCTTTTAGGAAAGACCACAAAGTTTGTATTTTGCCTCAGTATCTGAAACAGTCACAAATGCAATGTTCAAGAACTTACTAATTATTACTAGTTCTTACTGATTTCATGTCAAACATTAATAAATGTATGGTTCTGCTGTGGTCTTAAGAATATTCAGTGCAGTGATGCTAACCACAGTCATATGATCATTCAGAAGTGTTCTCTAATGCTTTATCAGATCTCAGATGTTAACAGCTTTCTGTCTGGTGTGGAATAAAAGCAGAGCTACATTAGGCTGAAGCCAAATGTTCTGTTTAGATAATTGTGTGCCTGTGTATGGAGTAGACAGCTTTATTTCTTCAAACCCTTCAGCGTCCTGCTGCTGTTCTTGGGGCTCCCTTGACTCTCCACAGAAAGATTATGTGGCTTTAGCCAGACCCTGGAGGGTATCACAATCAGTTGTTTGACCTGTCTCAGCTTCCAAATAAACACCTGGTATGTGTCTTCTATGTGTCATATCTAAAAGCCTCAGGTTTTTCAGCAGCCTACAGATACTTACCCTTGCATTTAAGGCCTTTAAATAGAAAGCCTACATTTAGGTTGTATTTTTCATCTCAACCAAATAAACTATGATGGCCTCTTCTAAACTGACAGCCGTCTGCCTTAGTGCTGCTAATTGTGCATAAGAATGTTACAGGTCTTTTTAACACTGATATATGAATACAGAAAACTGTCAGAAAGGGGAAAACAGGAATGGCTTATGAAATGGTCAAGTAATGTGTTATTAATTTATAATACTCTGTTAAAAATGTCACTTATGTTTCTATTTGTGAGCAAAAATAAATAACATAAATCCTTAAGTAAACGCAATCTGTCTAGAATCCTAAACAACATGTCAAGGTAATGCTTTTCTTAAGAACAAATGAGGGCATGCAGGGGCACGGTACAAACTTCACTACAACTTCCTTCAAAATCACAGCTTTTCATTCATGAAGCCAAAGCCTCCGTTGACAAAAGCATGCCTTTGATTTTGTGTCAGAGCAGTGTATTTAAAAACAGCTTTATCTCCCTGACGTTCATAACAACCACATCCAATATAGAAGCAAAGCAAAGGAGTGGAGGAAGGGAAAGAGCCAGATTCCCTTTTCTCAAACAGAATCTTAGCTGTTTAAGGCAGCTATGTACTGCACTGGACTGGATGGGAGGGACAGAGCTCCAATTAAAATGTGATATAAACACATTTCATCAAAATAAAATAAAAAAGTGAAATGAGTGGGCCGAGAATCGGTGGCACTGGACTATTTTCTGAACACTTCAAAGACAATAAGGGTTTACCCCATGACAAAACACATCCAATAGATTTATTATCATCTTTCGACTTCCAGTCTACTGTGGGGCCAAATTAAAATGTAAATCTTGTTTTATAACACCACACTAACTCAGGGCCACATCATTAGACAAAGATAAGAAATGTCACACTTGTACAGCACTGGCCTTTTTTTGTTTTTTATACTGTGCTTACCAATCATATGCCTTGTCACTCACTGCCATTGAGATAGAAACTTGACTTTTTACTATTTCCTTTCTGAGGGTGGTCCAATCTTTTTTCCTCATTTTGTTTCTGCTCCCATTATATATCTCTTACTGCTCTGAGCTTTTTAGCTGTTGTTGTTTTTGTACTATTATTTAAATGTTTGGGATTTTTTGGGCAACAGATACAACCTTTAGACACAACATACAAGTATTTTAAAACTGCCAGTGGATAACTTTTCCAAGACAAATGTGCTACACATAGTGACATTGCATCATCTATTATCATTCAATAATCATACTTAACATCAAATAACTGCGGGTGACTCACATATATTCTTTAACCCAGTCCACAACAGTTTACTATATTCATACAGATTTGTGATGATTTTCTGTAATATGTTTCCTTTGCTGACATTCCTTTCATATCAATGTCAAACTGTGTGGAAGAAATAAGAGGCACTGAAAACCAAATAAATGAGATCACACTTGTTTTCTAATTTAGTTTAATTTAAGATGCTGTATTTGGGGACATTACCATATTTTGAGCCATGCTTTAATCTATGTGTTACAATCCACCAGCCCAAATAGCTGTGTGTCATGTTCATTGACAATAATTGACAAGAGTATTGTATATAAGGTAAAAACCTATATGGAGAAGTCAAAGCTTAGAAGCTGTATGTTGTCAGTTGTCATGACCATGACACAAGGATCAAACCCAGGCCAAAGGTAAAGTAGGCTGACGGTAAATTTTACTCGCCAATCTTCACCTCTAGTAAGGTTCAGCTTCAAATTTACCACAGTAATGTCTTAGGTATCTTTTACAAGAACACAGCAAAGTTGCTAATAAAACTTCAGTGCTTAAATGCACTGGAATGGAACAGAAGGTCAGGCCTGAGTGACTAAATAGACAATTAAAGTGTCAGTCAGTTAAAAGACGTGGTGTAATTCGGCAACTTGTAACACTCTAAAAGCATCGTTGAGGACCTCAAATCAGGCATGACAAGGAGCAAAACAACAGTTGCCAAGAGCAAGAAGATACTGCGTGGAGAACACAGCAATTGTTCAGGGTCTTGTTTCATTGGAACAGATGTAATTTCAAGAAAAAAAGAAAAAACAACACAACCCTGAACAAATGCTTAGGCAGTTCAGAATATGTTATGGCCTTTTTTCCCCTCCTTATCTATCTGTAGTAAAACATGAAATGTATTTTATTCTGATTTGGAAACAAAATGCTTCACATCCATCTTCAAATGTCCTTGGGAAGTAAGTACAAATCAATATAATGTATACATTGTCTCAGTAAAGCACTCTGCAGCAATTCCATTGTGAAGGGCACTATATTAATGGTAACTCACAACTAAATTAAGAAATCAAACAAAAAGGCTCCTTCCTTGCTGAGGGGATATTTAATGATTATGTAACACCGTTTACCAAAACACCTTCTTGATGCCACAATTGCAATGTATCAAGCTGATCAGTAATAGGGGGAAAAACACTTTATTATGTATTTATTGTTGTTAGTACGTTATACACTATTGCTTTGCATGTGTACTTAAAATGTAATTAAAAATCTGCAAAGCAATTATTATTGACAACCATATCATATGTAAAAGGAAATATATAAAATATACCTTTTCCTTTTAGTATGAATTCAATCTGTTTATATTTGCTCTTCCAGTTTGTTTCCGGTCTAAACAGCAAGCTCTTTCTGAAGTCGGGTGTCTGATTTTGTTGGTAATTCAGGCATAGTTTCCATCATAATTCCTACAAGGAGATATTTTTCAATTTTGAAACAGTTCCCCAGAAGGTGTTGGGAAATTACCTTTCACCTCAGAAACACTTAAGCATTATTTAAAAGTTGCTGATATGCCCTTGTGTTCTGTCAGTCACTTGACCCGCCTCCTGCTCCACCCCAAGTACATTGCACACAGGAGACATGCCCTCTATGCGTATTTGGAAGGATGTGCATCTACACCAGTCTCCATGATCAGTCTTCCAACAGGCCAGCGTTACCAGCACCCGGCACTGGCGATCACGACGTGGAATCGACATGAAACTACTCGCCTGTTTACGAGGCGTGCTGTGGACCACAGTGACGGACCCCCTGCTCAGCCCTACTATCAGAGATACTGTCACTGCCACTCAAGCGCATCATTCCCAAAGTGCCTCTCTCTAACCTCCTCAAGGGATTTACTCCAAATACACCTAGTGCCCAAGAAAGATGCAGTTCTGTCCTATCTTGGATCTGAAGAGTCTGAACCTCCATCTGGGGCCGTTGAAGTTCAAGATGCTCGTTTGGTGGGGCGACACATACATTCTGAGGATTGCGTACCAGGGCAAAGCGTTTGAGATTCAGGTCCTTCTGTTCTAGTTTACTCCTCTTTTATCTCTTCATGCAAGCAAACAGATCAACTTGATTTTGAAAATATTTGAACTTGTGAACAGGCTCTGTGCTAGAAGCCTTTAAGAAAAAAAATCTACTTAACAATCCATTGTCTCTACAGCAAAACGTCCCAATGTCTTTAACTGCTTTTAAAATTATGTTTTGATATGAAGCTTTATTTCCTCAACTCCATTGCCTTTTATATAAATCAATATGAAGGAGACAGCCTGCAAATATTTGGTTCCTTAGTTAATGTCGATCCTTTGCTAAAATTAGTAGGACTTACTGGATGTGTCTTTTTATGTGTAACTTCTACTCCTTTGAAATGCACTTTTATTGCTAAAGTCATTATTTAGGGGAAATAAAACATATCAGATATATTACTTTTGCTCATGTCTCTGTTTTCACTTGTGTTTATATATTCAGGGTATACTTTATGTTCATGCTTAACATTATGTAGTTTTCTATCATGTAGTTTGAGAAGCAAGAGAGCAGTTTGGCCAAGAGTGATAAACATACTGTTTCATGTGGCCTCAAAAAGGACAGGGTGCTCAAAAAGGAAATATTTGTTACACAGACATTAATTGAACAGATGATTAAATATCGCTGCACAGTTGGCTTCATTCTTCAAATAAATTTGTGATTTAAGCTTTCAATGAAACCCCCTTTGCCCTGGAAATTTGACTTAACAATTATAAACATCCACTTTAAATAGGAACTATGTTTGCAAGTTATAGTAAATCAATGAATAACATCCTGAAATGTCAACTGGCACAGTACGCCAAACCATCCATGCTTTCCACAGCGTTGCAATGGAGTTCATAGATAGAAGTGTGCTGTATATTAAGGCTTCTATTTATGAGATTGAAAAAAGGGCTGATTCAGTAAACACAGGAGACTCTGTTGACTTTGGTTCAAATATGGCAGCCGAGAAGGCTCTGCATAAAGACACAAACCTAATCCTTTCTTTTTTTTGTCCAAGGACCTGGAGTTCAAGGCTTCACAGGAATTGAGCAATTTAAAAAGCTGAAAAACTAAATGGCTCTCTGGGCTGTTGATTTCATAAACTAAGCCCAACATAACACTTGGCGCTCTTTATGGGCTAGAGGCAAGGCAATAATTATACTCCCTCTGACGTTGTGCGACACTAATAAATGAAGAGATTTTGAAGATTTGAACATCACCTTTGTAAAATGGGAATCTCAGTGAACTTGCCTGGTTGTCTTCTTTTCTGTCGTTACTCCATTTCTGTAAATATGAGGATGCCCATTTGTATCCTCAGCATATACCTAAAGGTCTCTTAGGACAGATGTCTTTTTCATTTGTTTCTGGATATAGAAACCATATTTTAAGAAGTTTTAGAGTATCCTTCATATCTGAAAAGAAGTGGTACACAAACAAATAGAAACAGAGCATTTATTTGGAGAGAAACACCCCCTACAATATTTAGAGAATAATAAGCTTTGTAATACATAAACCACATACAAAAAAATGTCTTATTACTACAGAGCATTTTTAAATATTTCAGCCATTCATTATTAACATCTCAATCTCTCATAAAATTCCTCATAAAGAGACCTCTGTGCTTTCTGAAGGCAGCACAACTTACAACATACAGGCATGTCGGCTCAATAAAACACGGTGTGAATCATTTTTGGATTTAGTTTTTTAACCTTAGCTTTCTTTAACTTGACTACATGGTCTCAGTTCCCCAATAAAGAATCTAAGTATAAATAACTCACTGCTGATGTTAATTGACTTCAAAAATCCCATTTCTGCTGGGGAAACATTTGCCCATGAGCACGAGATCACATACTGTTTGGATCATAATTATACCAAAATGTTGCTGTTACCACACACCATGTAGGCTTTCACTGGGCTTGTTTTATTATCCAGACATCATCAGATTTCACACCCCTGTCTAAAAATGATTTTATGATTTAGCTGGCTTTGATACATATTTTCTCTTTGTGCAAGTTTTGGTTGTATTATTGGTGTGGGAACTGAGTACGTGTACCAAAAAAATCTATAATATTTTCTTTCATTCAGTCACCCTTTTCAATTAAACTGACTGATGCGAATAGTTCTCAGCACAAAACATTATTCACATCAGAATGTCTGTGGAAAGGTTAGGCGTGTAACTTGAACCTGGTGTAACACAGAATAAACACACCACAAAGCAATCACATTTCCACAGCTGTCAACAAGGTCAGTTCCCATTGAGAGTCATACGCTTTTCCTTTCACATCCAAAATGATGTATTTGTTACTTCAGTGTAGATTTATCATAGACATTGTTGAGCAATACAGGTTGCCATGTACTTCAAACAATAAATATGTAAGTTCCTGCAATCTCCTACCAATTTCTGTTGTCTGTTTCCTGCTCAGAGAAGACAACCGTGGCAATATGGCTGTGGAGTACATTCCATTCATTTGTTAGGGTGTTGAAACATAGTCACTGCCAATTACTTACAAGGCACAGAGACATACAGACGGCTGGGCACTCCTTGGGAATTAATAAGTTGGCAAATGAAGAACGTGCATCTGCAGCATCAGAACATCCCAGTGGTTCTGGTCAGTCTTTTAAACCTCTTATTAATACTTATAAAAGGGATAATATTTTCTATAGGTAAAATAAATTAACTTAGATATTTATCACCTTTTCTTACTTGTCCGTATCGCGAAATCATTGTATTTCCGAGGCTCTAGAAACTTGCTTTTCCTAATTATTCACCAGTACCAACCAATGGCAATGATTAACCATTCTAATTATACAGCCCTTTAGGAAAATATAAATTCTCATTAATATTATTATTATTATCATTATTATCATTATTATTATTATTATTAAAGTTGAAGGAAATTTTAACAAAGATACTTCTATGTAAACAATTGTTGCAACTGTGCCAGAAGCCAGAAGGTTATGTCCTGCGACTCTTTTGGTAGTATCAGAAAGTGAAAGTTTATGTTATATTATTATGTTGATATGAACCTTTTAAAGGCCTGCAGGAAGAACCTGGACACTAAGTACAATGTCATCCACCATCAATGTATCTTTGGCAAATACAGGCCCTCAAATGAAACAGGATATCTCACATATTTATTCAGACACTTATCCAATCAATAAGGCAGCACTTTTTGCCCTGTTCTGCAGCTAAAATGCATCACACATGGTACTGGTTACTGAAGAAGACCCCCAGTGTTTTTGAGATCATACAGTGTAAAGATGAGACTTTTCTGTAAGTAAATGGACTCACATTGATTTGAAGGCATTAGTCACGTACTGGTTTTATACATTTCTGCAGCTTGACTCTCTCCCAAAACTTGTATATTGTTATGAATAACATTCAGTATACACAAGTATATGACAGCTGGTACTGATGTCTGTGTTTTATACTGCAGTGTACAACTCGTTATTGTTGTAAGTGTCATTTCTTGTTATTGTTATTAAAAAGTTGTGGCTAGAGACTTCAAATGGTCTATGTAAAAAAATAAAACCATATTCTAAATCTGAGGTTATAGAAATAAGTGGTGATAACCTTGTTTAAAATGCACTGGAAGTACTGCATTTTCTATGAGATGTGGCCCATATAATAACTTTTCAGGTCAATGTTGTACGTCCCTGTCATAAGTTGAATTTCACTCACGTCAGTCACCACTGAAAATTAAATTAACCAACAGCCGGCATCGTAGTTTAATATTTTAGACTAAGTGACAAATAAGGAAATGAACAGCTGTATATTAGATTTCATATAGGATCTGTGAGTTGGCTAGTCAGTTACTGTCTCCACAGACTGGCAGCATCCTGACGCCTGATGCTGGGGCTCAGCCAGGTGGGCTGGGCAATATGGGATTATTTTTAGCTTGAAAACTACTAAATGTAATTTTTAGGAAGGAGCTCTATCCTAAAGAAAATAGCAAATTTATGTATAATACCAAAATTTTGCCTGAACTGAAACTCAATTAAAAACTAATAATCATAAAAATAAAAATAAAAAACGAACTAAAGACAGCTGCAGTGCAGGCCTGGCAGAGCATCACCAGGGAAGAAACCCAGCATCTGGTGATGTCTATGGGTTCCAGACTTCAGGCAGTCATTGACTGCAAAGGATTTGCAACCAAGTATTGAAACTCACAATTTAATTCATGATTATGTTAGTTTGTCCAAATACTTTTCAGACCCTAAAATTGGGGGGACCACATATAAAAATGGGTGTAATTCCTACACCGTTCACCCAACCTGATCATTTCCTTTCAAATCCATTGTGGTGGTGTACAGAGCCAAAATGATGACAATTGTGTCCAAATATTTATGGACCTAACTGTATGTAATATATTTATTCAGTCAGTAGAAAATTATTCTACTCATTTAGACCAAGTGCATTTTAAATTAACTAGTATCACACCAGTAATGCAATTACTAACACATGAGCAGCAGGAGAGTCTGGGATTTTGGAATTATAGGTTAAATTTATAACTTTTAGTAATATTTTGCTTCAGTCTGTGTACAATTTGTGTCTTGAATGATAGGGATTGGTATTCAACGTATCTATCCAGTTAATCTTCACAGAGTAATAACACCCCCTACAGGACATTTTTGAATTCAATGTAGCTCCTAACTTTATTTTATTATTTCTTATGTATGTTATGTATGTCCTTTTTACAGTGATTTCCAGTCTTCTTCCTTTAATTGTGACAATCCAATTCCTACTCTGTGACCAAATTGTGAGGTGCATTCACCACAAGATGAAAATAAGCAAATGCCTATTCAAGACAAAATTAAAAGCTACTGTAATAAAGTTCAAGTTGCCCAAAGGATATTTTTCATTATGATATTAAAAATGAAATGAATACGCATTTTGCATCTGGGAGGGGTTGTATTATCAAATAGGCACAATAGGCACTGTGCCTATGGCCTACAAAAACAAAAGGGCCTACAAGAAAATGTGTGCCCTTTTTTTCCTATATAAAATATAACAAAAAATGATATATTCACAAATATATATTCTTGAAGAAATATATTAATATAGAAACTCATTAGAAAGGATAGGCATAGTTTATATACAAACAGACAGTCTTTGGTTTTTTCAAAAGGTTAGAGAAATTAACACCGGAGATGAACTTTGAGATTTCTTTCACTGCAAAATTAGCAACATCTTCAAATTGTTTTTTGTTGTTGTTGCAAAATCTCATTCTCAATAGAAAGTAGTGCAAAGGAAGAGCTTTGAGCAGATCTGCCACTGTTTTTTCCCTCTGGGTACAAATGCAGGAACAACAATAATTAATCAGTGAATGATTTTTCAAGATCTGCTGGATATGCAGCAAACCAATACATTGCCAAAGGTTTGCCGAATTTCAGATGCAGCATATTCCTTATTCCCCCTGGTTACCCGACTTATAAGACTGTCTGTACTCCAATTTTTCTTTTCATACAAATGTATGAATAGCATAAAAATATGTAAATGTAATTGTATTAAACTGTTTCCACCAATTTAAACATTTTCAGTTTGTAAGAATTGAATTACAACCAGCAACATTTTGCTCTGGGCCGAAAACCCTTTTAATTCCATGCGCTCATAAAACATGATCTAAATTCATTAATCTAAATTAATTAATGCACATGGATTATTATTAATGAACATGGATTATTACATGCTGCCGGAACATAATAGCGACCAACATATAAAAACTTATTTGACACACATATCATAATGTCACACACACTGTATTTGCTATCCAAGAAGAAAGAAAAAGATTCTGATCACCCATCTACCCATAGAAACAAGAAATCGATAAACCCATAAAAATGCTTCCACAACGGGCCTATGAAACAGGGCCTAGGGCCTACAAAAGCCTTAATCCAGCCCTGTGTACACTGCTGCTGTGATCCAGCCTTTCCAAAGGAGCTGTGCTGCTGCAGTTCTCAGTCTGGGGGGACAGAGGAGGAGCACTGCTGTGTTGTGTGTGAAGTCAGTTACCAAAGCACTGCATACAAACACATTTTGGCCTAGACTTGACTGTGCCTAAGGCATCACTCCTTTTCCAAAGATCCTCTGCCAAACCAGTGTGGTTCTGCCAGGAGACACAAAGAAACACACCTTTAATGTGTCACTTTTTTACTAATATTGGTTGGTAATTACAGAGTGATAAATTATTTCCTAAATCATATGCCATATGTCTTGGCAGAAGACAAAACATAAACACGCTGATTCATCCAAGTAGAGGAGCACAGAGCACACATCAGAGCATGCATGAACTCTCCCCTCTCCCCCCCAGAAACAAACACACACATGCGCACACACACGCACACACACATACAAAAATAAAAATGAATTCAGCTCAGAAGAGAATCTGTTGTGCTCTTGTTGTGTACATAACCCTGGAAATACAATTTATAAATACATTAATTCAATGTAATGAGTATTTTAATATGTGCCATTTATATATATATATATATATATATATATATATATATATATAATGAAAAATAGGGCTAACTGAGACACGGGAGTGTCAAAATGTGTTGTTTGATATAAATCAAATTAAACTTTGTTTAGAATAAATGTCCAATACTTTTACAATGAGAGTGCGACTACAGATATCCTTTTTCATTTCATATGTTTGCCTTGGTTGGGCCGACACCTCATGAGGGATTGAAGACACTGTAGTGCACAGATGTGCTTAAGTTATATATATTATATATACTGTACTGTATACTATATATTAACACATTAGTCTTCTTCCTATCTTATGCAAAGTATTTACAAAGATAATAACACATCGCCTTCAAGACTGGAATTCACCCAGCCAAGTGAACAAGCATGATTCAGGAGTGAATATAACAGCATGATCATAGCCGAAGCTTAACCCAGCAGACACAAGACACAAGACAAGGAACAGCCTGGACAACACACTAACCATTGCAGGACTAACTAACACATGCTTCACTAAGCTTCCTTTAAAGTCTATAAGTGTATTTGCACTATAATCATAATCATAGTCATAAACATACAAGTAATATGGAAAGTATCTCTCTGAGAGCATTATGACTGCATTGACGAAACAAAGCAGGTTGATTTTTCTCTGCAACCATTAAAATGCTTTATTAAGTTTGCATTGTGAATTTAATAAGGTTAAAAGCCCTCCCTCCTGGGTGTGTGATAGATTCATGATGAGTGAGAGCTCCACAGTGTCTCAGTTGATTTTGGAACAGGTTCACAGGGCAGGGGAAACTGAAGGCCCCTAAAGGGCCTCTTTGGGAAGTGGGGCGACAGCGCACCTGCCGAGAGTGCAGTGGAGCATGACCACTGAAACCTGTGCCGTTTGCAGTGCTGACACTCCCCGCACACCACACTGCCCTCCATTCACGTCAGCAAGAAATACCCTACTGCCTCTGAAGACACAGAGTGACAAGTCATTGAAATGAAATGAAAATGATAATTCCTTATAAACATCACACAATTTATATTTACTTTAAAATGCCTCCAAGATGTGCATTTTCAATTTAGGCCTTTTCAACATTGTTTAAATAAATATGATTATATGTATTGTGAAAGCAAAGCTAATCTAGTACTTATCAACTGCAAATTCTGGTGGATTACAGACAGGGGTTCAATTCGAATTTTGGAGCTGGGGGAGCCCTGTAAATTACCATACAAAAGCATGATTATGATGTTTATGATTCTAAAAAGGTGAGTGAAAAAAAATGTAGGGAGGTTCAAAGATATCATTGTGTTGGATATTTTTGCAGGACATTAATGCCTTAATGCACTACACTTTGTAAGCTTTGAAACATACATTATGAATCAATTACTATTATATCAGTGTTTTGCCCCTGGCTTCTACTTTTTTGTTTATAGTGAGAAAGCCATATATAGCACATTTAAGGGACAAAATGCATATCAGCCATGCAGTATTGCACATGCTCCACTCAAATGCTGCCTTACCTATATAACTATATGATGCATACTACTTTTAGCTGAAGTTCTGAATCCATAGCTACCAAAAACATTGTGGTTCATAGAAAAAGCATATTGTTTATAAGCTACAATATAAAAGTCTGTTTCTCTCTCTCTCCTCTGCACTCTCAGTTGTGGCTGTGGAGCACTTAACCTTTGAGGGCCCTTTGGATTGGCTAGATATTTGCAAAGTCACAGTCTGTGATTGGGTAAAAATATATAATATCACTAGGTCTGCAGATAGACCATAGTAATATCCTTTCTAGTACTGGCCAATACCATCCCTATGTTCTGTAGTTGCGCATTGGATTGCAGAAGGGAGGAAAGATGCAATGTAAACAAACCACCCATTAATCTTTTCAGCGAAATCTTAGCTACACAGCTAAAAACCTGCATGTATCCATCACAAATCATTTCCCCATGAATTAATACTTAGCAATACATGCCCCAATTTTGGGAGAACTGGTATTATCCTTGTCTGCTAAAACCCTGCTAAATGTGGGACAGTCGCTCCACGTGATTAAGTATTTTTGTTTGGTACCGACATAAACTATCAAGATACCTCTGTAATTGGAAATAATCTGTCCTCTTGCTGCCTTCTTTCCTTCCTTCCCTGATTCTGCTGCTAGGGGCTCTGTGTCCTGCCTCAGACTGGAGCCCCACTCCTGCTCACAGGGCTGCTGCTCAAAGGGAACCCTCTTCCCACAGTCAGGGAGAGCACTGGCCTCTACAGCTCCTGTAGACAGGAAAACAGATCAGAATTGCATCCAGGCAATAGGACATTTACACTGCCATTTCTGATCCTGATCCAATGCATCAGAACATTTGATCACAATCAGTGGTGTCACATCTACACTGCCATTTGATTAGGATCAACTTTTGCATGCACACTAGCACGCAAGTCCAAACTTCATTATATGCATGTATTAAATTAGTCCTTTATAACACGGCTATATCAAAAACTGTCGTTTTATCTTGTAGCGAATTATTCTATCAAGTAAAACCACTTGCACTTGCATATTTTTTGCAACAGAAGCATTTTAAATACATATACAAACATTTTTCCCACTATTATGAGAAGTGGGAAGCTTTTCCAGGAAGAGCTGCCATTGGTCAGTGGTCTCTGTTCACATGATGCACTTCACAAAGTCTGGTTGTCAAGCATCATTAGCACAGTGTTCAGTGCAGTAGTAGTGCATTGCTGTGTATTACAGTACAGTTTTGTTCTGTGCAGTACAGTGTAGTGTAATAAAAAAGTGCATTTCAGTACAGTATTATGCAGTGTAGTATAATACAGTGCAATATGGCTCTACAATACTGGACTGTGTCTCTGCAGAACCAGGATTCAGCTTCAAAACAAGCCCTCCTATAACCACCCTCGACCGATCCTGTGGGGTCAATATGACACTACAGATCACAAAGTAAATCACTAAAGATAAAATGTAAAAGACTCAGAATAACCACTCATTTTGGCTAAATATATTTTAAGCTAAAATGTATTGCAAACTTGTTTTCCCCCCGACCACGGAGGCCGCCGGAGACCAATTTAACCACTGATAATAGACATGTAAATGCTGTACAAATTCACCATGTTAAACATTGACTGCCACACTGAGAGGTAGCATGTGGATTGCTGTCCCCACCTACCCAGACTGTTGGTTGAAAGAGCATGAAAACAGAGGCACTAACCTCATTATTGATCCCTTGGGAGGGCACAGGTCAGACGAAGAAACGTGTGACATATGTCACAGCCAACCTTCAATAGGGTGTTTATCCTTATGTGCACTGAACGGGGGAAATTCAATAGGAACAATAGCCTAAATAGGAAAAAGGGGATCCTTTGATACACTTTGATAAGGGTTCTTGTTGTTTGTTAGCCTCCTGTGCCTGATAATAACGTTATATTGTGCTGCTCCCTTGACAAAGTATGCGTTCATTTCTGATATCAAAAGAGCTTTACTTACTACAGTTACTACAACAAAATTAGACTCGAATCGTATTGTTACAGAGCCGGCAAAGGCAGCAATGATAAAGGATCTTCGCATACAGAGCTCGAGCTGAAAACATTTAGCTGTAAAGGTGCAAAACATTACTGTCTGAATACAAGACAACAAGATAAACTCAATCTCAGCAGTGGAAGACTTGTTTTTTGGGTAAATAACCACACACATTGTTCATAGCTGATTACATCTCTTTTTTAGGGTTTCTGCCCCTTGACAAGGTGCAAATGAAAGCTGCTATTATTTATCATAGGAAAGACCTTTAATTAAAACAAACAAAAAAGTATGTCTAGCAGTATTTTCTTATACACTTGCAACTTTGTTCTACAGCCAGTCTGCACTTACTAAATCAATTGCTTTGGTCAGTATAAAAAAAAGAAACAAAAATCCCCTTTGCGGTGCTTCCTCGGTTCATACTAATCACCTGCTTGGTTGACTGCAACGGTTCTGTGAAACAATTGCCCAATTGTCCCCTTAAGAAACCAGCATGCTGTAAATGTATTATAAATCTGTGCAGGAATTGGTCCTGGCACAGAAGCACTTACTGGTGTCATACGAGACCTACAAAACCTGAAGATCCCCTAATCTCAAAGGGATATTATTTTCCCTGTGTCTGGTTTCACACCTGGGGCACGCCTCACTTCTGAAAGCACAAAAGCTGTAAGTCACTGCTTTCCTTTCTTTTTCTTATTAACAAGGAGACGATTCTCCTAGGAGGAAGAGGAGGTCACACCCATAAGTCACACACAGATTGCGATGGCTGAAATCAACATCAGATTCAAGTGTAATAGATGTTTCAGGTTTTGAAAAAAAATACCTCAGCAATGTATCTTGGCTGGGTTGACTGCCTATTAAACAGTCATGGAATCTTTTTAAATTTGTTGGATGGAATTTTGTGTCATTTTCTTTCAATAGACATACAATTAAAATAAGGAACCGTTATAAGGTCCCACCCTGCAAATTTCCCCTGTAATTATGCCATTTATTGTGTCACAGTTATCACAGTTTTTCATACTTTTGTTATGTAATTATAATGGTTAGCCTATGTAAATATATATATATATACACTCACCTAAAGGATTATTAGGAACACCTGTTCAATTTCTCATTAATGCAATTATCTAACCAACCAATCACATGGCTGTTGCTTCAATGCATTTAGGGGTGTGGTCCTGGTCAAGACAATCTCCTGAACTCCAAACTGAATGTCTGAATGGGAAAGAAAGGTGATTTAAGCAATTTTGAGCGTGGCATGGTTGTTGGTGCCAGACGGGCCGGTCTGAGTATTTCACAATCTGCTCAGTTACTGGGATTTTCACACACAACCATTTCTAGGGTTTACAAAGAATGGTGTGAAAAGGGAAAAACATCCAGTATGCGGCAGTCCTGTGGGCGAAAATGCCTTGTTGATGCTAGAGGTCAGAGGAGAATGGGCCGACTGATTCAAGCTGATAGAAGAGCAACTTTGACTGAAATAACCACTCGTTACAACCGAGGTATGCAGCAAAGCATTTGTGAAGCCACAACACGTACAACCTTGAGGCGGATGGGCTACAACAGCAGAAGAACCCACCGGGTACCACTCATCTCCACTACAAATAGGAAAAAGAGGCTACAATTTGCACAAGCTCACCAAAATTGGACAGTTGAAGACTGGAAAAATGTTGCCTGGTCTGATGAGTCTCGATTTCTGTTGAGACATTCAGATGGTAGAGTCAGAATTTGGCGTAAACAGAATGAGAACATGGATCCATCATGCCTTGTTACCACTGTGCAGGCTGGTGGTGGTGGTGTAATGGTGTGGGGGATGTTTTCTTGGCACACTTTAGGCCCCTTAGTGCCAATTGGGCATTGTTTAAATGCCATGGCCTACCTGAGCATTGTTTCTGACCATGTCCATCCCTTTATGACCACCATGTACCCATCCTCTGATGGCTACTTCCAGCAGGATAATGCACCATGTCACAAAGGTCGAATCATTTCAAATTGGTTTCTTGAACATGACAATGAGTTCACTGTACTAAACTGGCCCCCACAGTCACCAGATCTCAACCCAATAGAGCATCTTTGGGATGTGGTGGAACGGGAGCTTCGTGCCCTGGATGTGCATCCCACAAATCTCCATCAACTGCAAGATGCTATCCTATCAATATGGGCCAACATTTCTAAAGAATGCTTTCAGCACCTTGTTGAATCAATGCCACGTAGAATTAAGGCAGTTCTGAAGGCGAAAGGGGGTCAAACACAGTATTAGTATTAGGTGCTCCTAATAATCCTTTAGGTGAGTGTATATATATATATATATATATATAGAGAGAGAGAGAGAGAGAGAGAGAGAGATAGAGATAGATATATATAGATATATATATAATGAAGCCTGTACTAAAGTAATAATAGCATCTGAACCCTTCACTTAACTCATGTCTCTTGTTTTTATTCATGTTGTTTTTTAATTCTTGTTCTTTTAATTGTAAGTATATAATGCTCTCTACAGGATAAAAGCCAGATTTATTTTCTAAATAGCAAAACTTATTTCGTTTGTAAGTACACTGTATGCTAGCATGGGTGTGTTGTTACTAAAGTTATACATTTTCATAAATGTGAGCTCATGATTTACCACTAGAACAATGCGCAACAACAGAATATGCATGTATGAAGTTCATTCAGTTACTTAAAAGGATGAAAATGCAGCAATACACTATTTAGTGTAACCTGATCAGGTTCTGTGAATCAGCCCCAACTTTTTTCTAACCCAATAGGTAAGGAGAAAATGGTTTTATCTTATGTACAATGATACAAACTATAAATGCTCCTGAGAACAAATCTACCTTATCAAGTATTGATTTTCATTGACTGCAAAATAGCCTAAGACCTCCAAAGACAATTGTCCCTGTTTAATTCAGAATCAGACATATATAATATACATAGTTAGTAGAATTTGTTTAAAGAATCAGTCAACATTATGAACCAGCAGAGGATATTTATGAAAGCTACGTCCTGGCACAACAACATTTCTATCCTGTAACTATCCTGTATCAGTCTTATCAAACTGCTCTAGATCTCAAGAACAGATCCAGGCACAGTTGGCCTAAAGCTCTGTCACCCTATGGATACCTGCTGGGATCCAATCTTGGAATTGAAATATGTCCGAACAAGTCAGGGCTTGAATGGGACACTGCAGTTATTGCTCCCAGTTATCTTCATAAGTGTTTACATTGCTTATGTAAACAGCTTGAGCACAGTGCTTTAGACATTTTCAAAAGAGATTAAATATGAGAGTTCACATTACATTACGTGGCACAGTATATTTGTCACAGAAATTGTATAATAGGACACCATGGACAAAAATTACATTGACCCTGAGATGGTAAATTGTATACAAATAGCAACACAGCTACTGTGCATGATGTCACACTTAAGGCTACAATCTTTAACTTTTCCTGTCAAGGACTGTGTAAAAGCCTGGGTATTGCTGCATCCTGCTGGATCTTCTTGGCATCACAGATTATTATAAAAGGTGAGAATAGAGCATCAAGGCAATTATGTTTATTTCAGTTTGAAATAGGTACAGTACATAGTATAGGCCCAAAGAGGATCTTGGGTTGAGCTACCAAATACATCTTCATGAGCAGCTTATATTAATGTTTGAAATGTATTAATTAACTTGCACTTTGCTTTCTTTCCCTGACCCATGGTTCCACAGGATCAATGTAATGAGCTCAGTATTTCCATGAAAATATCTTTGACTGTTGAATTATTACAAACACGTTGTCTTTGTGGTTTGAAAGGATCTTGGTTTACATTAAAGGAGATGCCAGAGACCTGTATTGTTGAGAAAGGCATATGGCAACATCACAATTATATATTGCTGTGTTCCTTTGTGGCACTTTGTTTGGTACATATTTTTAAAGTAAGCTCATATTAATGGGAATGCTTAAAAAAATAATAAGTATGTGTTGATTGTTTTGTTTGGTTGATTGTTTGTTTGGACAGGGATCTATTGCTTCATAAAATGTAAAACAATTACAGACTTGTCCACCAGGTGAAGACAAAGTACAAACTGTCATTATAATATTTAAAGTCAATTCAATTCATGTACTGGTGCTTTTTTTCAAGCACTGCTGAGTGAAAAAAATGAAGCCTACTTGTTTTGTTAAAATAATCGAGAAACATAAATACTTTTAAGCTCACCCTCCATATATACCACAACTTTCTTAGTTAGTAGGAAACTATCGATAAATATTTTAAAACAGGAGGATTCATATTGACTTTTGAGACCCAAGAGGATTACAGTCCTTTACTCTTAATATCCTTAAAGCTATTGTGATTTACTATCCCTAAATTACCCATAAATTAAATAGCAGGCATTTTCAATACACATTATATTAACAGAACCCCACACATTCATAATCCAATACAGATTTAACCAGAGGCAGATTCATATAAGAACATAAGAAAATTTACAAACAAGAGGAGGCCATTTGACCTATCGTGCTGGTTTGGTCTATTTTTGAAGATTTCAGCTTCAACCACATCGCTGGGGAGTTTTTTCCAGATTGTGACTACACTCTGTGAAGAAGTGTCTCCTGTTTTCTGTCTCGAATGCCTTTAAGCCCAATTTCCATTTGTGTCCCCGGGACCGTGTGTCCCTATGCTTCCAATATCAGTTTACAAATCACACATAATGACATTACAGTCATGTGTACATCTGTGTCAATGTGTATGTTGCTCCGCAACGGCCTATAGACACAAGGGGTAGGAAACTCTTTTGCATGTATAGAGTCGACTTCAAGTCACAGACCTTCTTTTGATCCCGTGTCCAGGCTTTGCCTCCGGTGGCCAATCCAGTTCTCCACCCTGATGAATCAACTGCCATGTCAGGTGTCACTCCGTGTCGATTTCAGCTGTACCGCACCACAACAGCTCAAGTTCATGTTTCCCTTGCGTCAAACCACACAGCCTTCACAAAACAGCAAGGGACTTCAAGAGTTCCTATGTATTTTCCAGGTCTGACTCAGTTTCTCAGATTTGCTCCCCAACCACTCACTCTGTCTCACTCACACACATATGGTAATCAAGATGAGTTGTGAAAAAGCGGTATAGGTGCAATCTAACAATTCAAACCTATCAAGTCTTTACATGATGGCGAGGATTATACTGCAACAGAAGGGACAGGAATGCATGTAAACCCATTTCATTCCAGACTGGTGACTGTATCATTATAGTATGAGGCTGCATAATATCCATTGCAACACATTAGTGTCTGTTCTATCAAATTTTACCTAGTGTTCTCTGGAACGTAATAAAAGGAAGTGTTACTGTTCAAGGTGCAGAAGAGTTTCTTAGACAAACAGGAAGAATTTGGGGGAGAATCCTGTGGTTAGGGTATACTATCTGTAATGTTATCTCTGGGCCCAAACTTCCCCTCGTTTAGGGAGGTAATGTGAAAGGTCAGACATTACTCATGTTGCTCTTAAATGTTAAGAGTATGTTACGTACTGCCTTTAACAGTTTTTTTGGAGAAGTGAGTGCAGGGGCTTGGTCGAGTGTAGTCAGTAGGTGTCATCTAGAAGCAGAAGTTTGTTCTGTGACATGCAGCAGAGCGACCTTCCTGTTATTTATTTGAGCTTGTTTGTGACAGCTGTTTTTGATGCCCAGTGATTAATGCATTAGTCAATTTTAACATTAGGGATTACCTAAAATACTCCCCCGTCCCTCTTACACGGTAAGTGACAAAAGCAATGAGGCTACCCCTGCTTCAAGCTGTTTCCTGATGATATTTACCAGGGAGAAAAACAATATTCAATATCCAAAAAAGGATAACATTTCTGTGGTTATACACTCACCTAAAGGATTATTAGGAACACCATACTAATACTGTGTTTGACCCCCTTTCGCCTTCAGAACTGCCTTAATTCTACGTGGCATTGATTCAACAAGGTGCTGAAAGCATTCTTTAGAAATGTTGGCCCATATTGATAGGAAACACAGGGCACGAAGCTCCCGTTCCACCACATCCCAAAGATGCTCTATTGGGTTGAGATCTGGTGACTGTGGGGGCCAGTTTAGTACAGTGAACTCATTGTCATGTTCAAGAAACCAATTTGAAATGATTCGACCTTTGTGACATGGTACATTATCCTGCTGGAAGTAGCCATCAGAGGATGGGTACATGGTGGTCATAAAGGGATGGACATGGTCAGAAACAATGCTCAGGTAGGCCGTGGCATTTAAACAATGCCCAATTGGCACTAAGGGGCCTAAAGTGTGCCAAGAAAACATCCCCCACACCATTACACCACCACCACCAGCCTGCACAGTGGTAACAAGGCATGATGGATCCATGTTCTCATTCTGTTTACGCCAAATTCTGACTCTACCATCTGAATGTCTCAACAGAAATCGAGACTCATCAGACCAGGCAACATTTTTCCAGTCTTCAACTGTCCAATTTTGGTGAGCTTGTGCAAATTGTAGCCTCTTTTTCCTATTTGTAGTGGAGATGAGTGGTACCCGGTGGGTTCTTCTGCTGTTGTAGCCCATCCGCCTCAAGGTTGTACGTGTTGTGGCTTCACAAATGCTTTGCTGCATACCTCGGTTGTAACGAGTGGTTATTTCAGTCAAAGTTGCTCTTCTATCAGCTTGAATCAGTCGGCCCATTCTCCTCTGACCTCTAGCATCAACAAGGCATTTTCGCCCACAGGACTGCCGCATACTGGATGTTTTTCCCTTTTCACACCATTCTTTGTAAACCCTAGAAATGGTTGTGCGTGAAAATCCCAGTAACTGAGCAGATTGTGAAATACTCAGACCAGCCCGTCTGGCACCAACAACCATGCCACGCTCAAAATTGCTTAAATCACCTTTCTTTCCCATTCAGACATTCAGTTTGGAGTTCAGGAGATTGTCTTGACCAGGACCACACCCCTAAATGCATTGAAGCAACAGCCATGTGATTGGTTGGTTAGATAATTGCATTAATGAGAAATTGAACAGGTGTTCCTAATAATCCTTTAGGTGAGTGTATGTTTAGGTGCAGCAGTCTGCAGAAATTATAAATTAAAAAAAAAAAACATCAAAAAAACAGAAATAAATATGTTGAGTTTTGTGCAACAAGTCATTCTGTTTAAACAATTAAATTAAAATACTATAATAGAAAGTCAAAGATGACTATGCTTTGTAGTAATTTTGTGGCATAACATGTGTGGGCTCTTATGTGACAGTATTGTCATTTCACAACCACAGAATGTTGAACTTTCTATGAAACTGTTTCTCTCTCTCCTTCTAAGGAATTGTAATTTTTTTTTTAATTGTACCGTCTTCACTTCACCACGTAATTGTACTTAAATTACAAGTCTTTATGAGTCAGAGTGAAAACTATCAAACAGTTCTTTATATATTTCTCTACCTGAATGTTGCTTTAATATCTGTCAATACCTTATTGTTAATGGATTCTCATGAACTGACAAACTAAGGCTACAGAAATAGGACAGAAACTCATAACTAACAAAGTTTCTGAGGAGGCTCAACTTAGCCATGGATAAATCCCTTTATTTTGAATTTATTTCCTCACTTACAAATGTGACATTATTTCACAAGCCCCAGCCTTGCCTCTACTACTAGCATCTAGCAATACGAACTGAATAAACCCCTACAAAATATGCTATATATGGTAGTTCCCTTTTTTGTTAAAGGACCTACATGGTAGTAAAATTCATATGTGATTTTTAAATTATATTGTTTAGCCAGTCCTTTGGATGCAGATTAAAATAAAGGGTCACTTCTTTATTTTCTTCACATTGTGAGCTTCATTTTTCAGCGCATGGTGTTCAATATTGAAATCGGGAGACATGGCTTTTTTAGGTGTTAATTCACTAGAAACAAATTATTAAATATTCCACTGCTATTTAACAATGCCAATTTGTATATTATGAAAATCAGATACTGAATGTTAGGTGAATCTCAGACTTGGCAACCTTTTAACAGTGTGTATTTTTGTTCTTAAACATACAAGCGATTTCTCAACAAACCCGTTTTCTAGAGCCTATTCAGCTCCCTCACTGTGTAAACAATTCTTAATATGACACCAATTCATGATGAACACACAGGTGGGAATTATCTCACGCTCCAGTAATTAGCATAGTTAATTTTGTTTGGGTCCAGTTAATCAAATTTCACACATCTTGTTATTGAAGAGATCTGATATGCGGTATTTGACCAGTGAAGAAAAAAGGGAATTGAATTATTGGTTTTAAGTGGAACATTAATCTGAAAACAGTGGTCACCCAGGACTAGGGGTAAAAACACCAGCTGAAAATATTATACCCTTCTCTTGAATTTGAACTAGGAAAGTTCACTTCCTCTTTAAATATACAATTTCCCCTTTATTTTTAGATAACGGCTCAGAGAACACTTAGTATCACTAGTGGTTATCTAACTCACAAAAAAACTAAAACGTTTGCAGAAACTCAACTATGTCTTCAATCGTGACATTAATCTCTAAAAATATAGAAAAAGACAAAAAGAAAAAGATAGTTATTCCCCGTTAAAGATGTAAAAAGCCTAATATACAAATTATATGCATTGAGTATTACCCTGTATTGTGAAAATATCTCAATTTTTTTATATACACTTAGTTAATTATATTTATAACAGCACATAAAAACAGGAATCTAATTTCTTCTATAGGTAGCTTATGTGCAGCAATGCTGTGAATGAAAAATCTTACTTTAAACAGTTGTTGAGCTTTACCATGTGTACCTATGTATTTTTTAGGAATTATAAGTTTAAGCATTGTTAAAACTGCTAAAAATAAAATTACCCAAACCACCAACCTTCATCAAATCTTAAATTAATATATGATTGATAGTTCTGCATTGGTTGTTGTTAGCAAATGAAATACACAGCTCAAAAGCCATTGTATAATGTAAATGTGAAATACATTTATTCAAATCACATATGTGAACAATTGTTAAGGGCACATTTCATTTCATCTCACTGGATGTACAATTAAAAGTTACAAAACCAATAGACATTACACAAATAGTTCACACAATAAACATAGATATTGGTTAACCTGCATAGCAATTACTAGCAATAACTGTTTCCATAGGAATCTGTAGAAACAAATACAAGCTAAAACCTGTATTTAGTAAATAAGTAGACTGGTAAGACATTTTGTTAGGTAAATACTAAAGCCTTCTCATACACCGCCAATCATGTGAATCATTTCTATTAGAAACATATTTTTGGAATATGTATGTATTCATAGATCATACATCATCAGATATTCGTGAGCGTCATTACTATTACAACTAAAAACAGGTTATCCCCTGACTATGGTTTCAGTCTCACCTGTTTATTATTCTTGGTTTGTCCTTGTTTACAGGCTTTAACACTTCTTTGAGTACATACTGCTATCTCAATTTCAATTCCATAATAACATTACTCCCAATCCCAAGTCCAGCTCGTTCACTGTGGGCAAATAACAGAGTTTGTACACTGAGGAGTAATACCCTGCTAATGAGGACGATCACATTATTTCATCAGTAAATCACCTGGAGTCCCATCTTCCAATTAATTTGCACTTCCTGTGTAATCCACAGACACGGCCTTGAACTAGCGTGAGGCAGTGGTGAGCTGTTAGCCATATTCGGATGCTGGGGGTCCCCTTACTATGTTGTAATAACCTGCCAGTGCCCCCAGGTCGATGTACAACGATCCCTGTCTCTTTTGGGGGACAGAATCTTCATTGCTGTACAAAGATGAATCTGAAAGAAAGGAATTAGGATTTAGTGTTAACTGGTAATGTAGGAAGAGCTGTTTCAAGAGCTTCTTGTTTTTGATGTTACTGTGTATTAGCTTAAGTGAGAAATGGTTAAATAAGCCAAAATTGGAGAAGACAATGTTACTGCAGGACTGAAAACTGATCCAGTAAATTCCATAACTCACTGTAATTTCACAAGACCTAGGGCATAGAGGTGTTTTGAGTATTTTTCCACTTAGAAATTGACTATTCATAGGACAGATTACATGGGAATTGTCTTTCCATTACTAAAAATGTAACCGGAAAATGTTACTAATAATAGACGGGAAACTTGAGGAATACATCAATAAAAGTATGTGAATGTGAACTCTGACTTGCAACTCTTTCCCATTCAGGACTGGCAGCCTCTCCCCCACAGACATCAGCTCACTGAGTGATATCAATGCTGTAAAATCATGAACTGAGAGTTCGTCCAGAGCAGAGTCCAGAGTCACAATTAAAACAACAAGAACAGAAACAAGAGCCAGGAACTTTTTCTAATTCCTTTCAACCATTTTAAAATGGTCCCATGATGCCACAAAATCCCGGTCAGCTGGAGCCATGTTAGCCATTCGAGTGGCAATGCCCTGAGAAGCCTGTGTCTGTGGGAGGGGGAGGGGCAGGGGACGGTGGACCGTGCCGTACCCTGGGTGGTGTCGGGCAGCTGGCTGTGCTGGCGCAGCATGGGGTGCGTCCCCTCACACATAGCGGAGTCCAGGCTCCAGCAGCGCGGCTGGTCCTCCCGGGGCGGGTTTATAGCCTCGTCTCTCAGGAGCTCCGCTGCAGAGTGTCGCTGGGCAGGGTTCCTCTCCAGAGCGCCCACCAGGAACCTCCTCATGGCCGGACTGCAGTCCTCCGCAATGTCCTCCAGAGGCGGGGCCTGCTTGTGGATCTAAACAGGGGAAATTGGCAGACATACAGGGTTAGGCACGTCAAGCACCAGGTAGCAACGAACTGTACAGTCCATTAATCACCAGGAATGCCTATTAGAGATGTGATCATCATGGCCACTGGAACAATGTTGTTTAACGTGGGGGAAACAGGAAGTTGTCAGGTTGGGGTTTAATAACAGATTACTGGCATGTAATAAATATCAAATGGTTCAATTTAAAGATTTGTTTATTTCTTCCATTCACAACTATACTCATGAACAAAGAAAGCCCAAAATAAATAAACATAAAAAAGTCCTTTAAAAATAGTGCCTACTTCCTAGTTTCTTTTCACGTAAATCAGCCTATACATATGGAAAAGTACAATTTCATAATTCTGTAATTTCTGTTTTCAGTGGCTTGAAAAGCAGAAGCATATCTCTAAAGGTTAAGGTAGTTTTAGGTCGCAGTTTAAATCCTGCAGGCTTGTTTTTGTTATTTAAGTAAAATATCTGAATTATCAGAATGGACATAGAAATTGTAGGCATGGTCAAATAAGAACAGACATCTGTTTGTATGCAGTATTGTTAGTATTAGTACTGTTAATGGCAAACAGAGATCTTTTCCCCCATGTGCAGTATTGCAAAGGCTTCCTTAACATCTCTCTACACCTTTTACCTATTGATACTACACACAAACACTGATGAGAATCAGTTTCTGGGTTACAGTAATAGAGAACACAAAATGAAGCAATTCACTGTTTTTTTTTTTTTTTTAAGGGAAAACAGGGTGTAGTAATCCATTACACAAGTGTTGCAGAGAACTTCATGCTGTTAATATACAGAAGCATAGAAGATCATTAATAATTAGGAGACTTACTATGTACAAGTAGGAGGGATAGGCAGACCGCGGGTATCTCTTCACCCAGGGTGGGCTGCCGGTCTGCATGTGAATGACAGTGGTGCCCAGGCTATAAATGTCTGCCTTCGTCGTGTGACCTCTGCAAAGGACCACTTCCGGGCTCATGTACATCTGTAACAGACACATGGGGTCAATGCCAAGCCTGTTGTGTGGCAGAATGCATTCAAGGACAAACACAACATTATGTCTTAAAGTCATCTGCATTTAAAAATGTCCGCCTTCGGAATGACAGATGCCGTTTTACTTTTGTACAAATCTGGATCCTTGCAACACGTCTTTCAGTCATTACAACAATAGCAATAATTATAATAACAATTGTGATTTTCATGTCCCCAAGTCACTTGCGAATCAGAATCAATGCCATCCGAAATCTGGATATTCCTCTCTGCCGAACAAGTAAACATGGGCCAAGGCAGCTGCTTCTTATCTCCAAGCACACTGCAGTGATTAAGACTTAAGCCATAAAACAAGGGCTGACACTGCAGCTATTTATATCAGAAGATGGAAATGAAGACATAGATCAAGGTAGAATGTGTATAAGTATCACCCTCCCTAGCTCCGCTGCTGGAGTAAAAACAGAAACAGGAATGAACTGAGATTTGTATGTGGGGAATAATCTCTCTTGGCCATGATTGTGTACCCCAGAGAAATCACTTGTGAAGACAAAGTGATTAAGCATTCTGCAAGTGTACAGTATATATAATCCATCTGAGAACAGGCAGACTCAAACAAATATGCTTTCAAGCATGCTATAAAATATTTAGTTATACTGGCAGTTGTATATGCCTTATGAATTTGCATAATCATAATAACAAAGCTGTTTAAATTTCTTCACTACAAGTAAGCATAGCTGTATATCAGTAAATATAACTTCTTACTTCTGTCCCTCGAAGATCTCTTGGTTTGTACACATCTTCTGTCATTTGCACAGCCAATCCAAAATCCACCAGAACAGCTTTGGTTGACATCAAGACAATGTTGCTGGCTGTGAGGGAATCAAGAAAAAGGTAAAATCTACAGCTTTTATATTCGTAAGGTATTTTAGTGACATTCAACAGGTCTACACAAATATATTAAACCAGACATTTTAATAAAACAAACCATGTCCTTAACACTGTTCATAGAAAGATAATGCACATGTTCAAAGAGTGAGCCACAAGCATACTAGAGTCATACTTTAATTAATGTCCTAATCCTTTCAAATGTATTAAATCCAATTTGGAAATTCCACATTTCTGTTTGCATACTCATCTGCTGAAACAGCCTTGAAAATAGATTGCTTAACCAAGAAATTATTTCATGCAACAGAAAGCATCACATGATTAGAAAGTACCAGTTTAGCTCAGCATATTTCACCCTTCTATTACAGATGTTTTAAAATGGTCTGAAAATGCAATATAATCCTGAAGAGCATGAATAAATACAACAAGAATTTGAACTGATGAAATTTCATGAGCTGGGGTGTGACCATTTCAGAAATTCTACAACATAAAAATTATAAAATAAAATATGTCTTAGACAATTAATCAATGTCCACGTCATCACCCAATGATATATGTAATACACATAACGTAGTGCACATGATTCCTTCTTAGCTAATAATGGGTACTACTTTTACATTACATTAATAAACGTATACAGTTTTTCTATTGACAGGGTGCACTTATATAAAATAGTTACAGCCTTGATGGGAAAGCTTACGTTTGATGTCGTGGTGTATGACATTCTGGGAATGAAGGTACTCCAGAGCTTTCAGCACCTGCTTGGTGACCCAGATGATTTCAAATTCTCTCATTGGGCCACAGCTCTCCAACTTCTCGAGCACAGAGCCCCCCTCTCCAGCCTCCATGAACAGGTAAATGGTCTGGTCCCACAGCAAAGCCCCGTACAGCTCCGCGATGTTCTCATGACGGAAGCGCGCCTGGATTTCCACGTCAGCCGGTTTGAAGTGCTCGACATGAATCTGGAAGACACAAGAGAGCAAAATGAATTATTGCAACCCCTGAACAAAGATGAAAGTGGTGCATTATTGTTGCACTAAGCTCTGACTGCCTTTTGTGTTCGTCAGGCCTGGAGGCTCCTGCACTGTAGTTTCAGAGCTGAACTTCCCCTTTTGAGCCCATTCAGTTTCCAGTAAGTGGTGTATGCGCAATGCCTCTTTCTCTTAGTTTTGGAAAGTACACCTGTTCAGACTTTCATCACATCAAAAAGGAAAATGAAAAGAAGCACTGCACACATGCAGTTACTTTTGCACTGTATAGTTAAACAGAAATTAATGTTTAAGCCATCACAAAATAACACTGACTGGCTGAAACAAAAGATTCCCATTCTTTCCTACTATGATTTAATTAATCTTTGGAGGTATTTATTGTACTGAATTTTAAGTGCCTTTTTTTTTTATTAATCAAAACATTGCTATCCCAATCAGGTATACACTAATCCGTTGTGTAAGGAATCAAACTCAAGAAAACCACAACTCATGTCTGCTTTATTCTGGGCAGTTGATTTAATTAGATTTAAGACTTATCTATTGACAAGTTTCTCTTATTCACTACCTCATTGTCCTTTAAGTGCAGGAATTATTTTAGAAGCTGTGAAAAATAAGCAGATTTATTGAATTATATCCAAAACACCTTTGTTAATACTGAAGATTTGTACAGTACTTCATTAATTGTACTTCAGTTATGCAATTACATAAAACCTAATGCATTATTAGAATGGGCATTTCTCTCTATGCCTACAATGGAATTGATATATGAAATCAGATAAACAGGCACTGTTCATTAAAAGGGAGTTTCTGTTAAGTTTCCAGAATGATTGAAGTATAGCTTTCAGTTTCTATTCTAATGTGAAAAGAGTTCATTTGAAAGGATCTCAGGCATTAGGGTTATTTCCAAATCCTGACCTTCTTCAGGCTGAAAACGTCTTTAGATTTTAGATGGTCTCAGTGTTTGTGTTCAGTGGTCATTTTTCATTGATCATTCTCATAATCTACACTCACCTAAAGGATTATTAGGAACACCTGTTCAATTTCTCATTAATGCAATTATCTAACCAACCAATCACATGGCAGTTGCTTCAATGCATTTAGGGCTGTGGTCCTGGTCAAGACAATCTCCTGAACTCCAAACTGAATGTCTGAATGGGAAAGAAAGGTGATTTAAGCAATTTTGAGCGTGGCATGGTAGTTGGTGCCAGACGGGCCGGTCTGAGTATTTCACAATCTGCTCAGTTACTGGGATTTTCACGCACAACCATTTCTAGGGTTTACAAAGAATGGTGTGAAAAGGGAAAAACATCCAGTATGCGGCAGTCCTGTGGGCGAAAATGCCTCGTTGATGCTAGAGGTCAGAGGAGAATGGGCCGACTGATTCAAGCTGATAGAAGAGCAACTTTGACTGAAATAACCACTCGTTACAACCGAGGTATGCAGCAAAGCATTTGTGAAGCCACAACACATACAACCTTGAGGCGGATGGGCTACAACAGCAGAAGACCCCACCGGGTACCACTCATCTCCACTACAAATAGGAAAAAGAGGCTATAATTTGCACAAGCTCACCAAAATTGGACAGTTGAAGACTGGAAAAATGTTGCCTGGTCTGATGAGTCTCGATTTCTGTTGAGACATTCAGATGGTAGAGTCAGAATTTGGCGTAAACAGAATGAGAACATGGATCCATCATGCCTTGTTACCACTGTGCAGGCTGGTGGTGGTGGTGTAATGGTGTGGGGGATGTTTTCTTGGCACACTTTAGGCCCCTTAGTGCCAATTGGGCATCGTTTAAATGCCACGGCCTACCTGAGCATTGTTTCTGACCATGTCCATCCCTTTATGACCACCATGTACCCATCCTCTGATGGCTACTTCCAGCAGGATAATGCACCATGTCACAAAGGTCGAATCATTTCAAATTGGTTTCTTGAACATGGCAATGAGTTCACTGTACTAAACTGGCCCCCACAGTCACCAGATCTCAACCCAATAGAGCATCTTTGGGATGTGGTGGAACGGGAGCTTCGTGCCCTGGATGTGCATCCCACAAATCTCCATCAACTGCAAGATACTATCCTATCAATATGGGCCAACATTTCTAAAGAATGCTTTCAGCACCTTGTTGAATCAATGCCACGTAGAATTAAGGCAGTTCTGAAGGCGAAAGGGGGTCAAACACAGTATTAGTATGGTGTTCCTAATAATCTTTTAGGTGAGTGTATACCTGCTAAACCAGCCCAGTGGAAACTAAAGCTAACTCTAAATAGAAATTAGGTCAGGCATAGGAACAAAGAATAGGCCTAAATACTGAAATAAATACTAAATGCTGCTATACATAGATATACGTATTATTTATTAGCAGTAGTTTTATTAGAAGTAGTAGGAGCTTTAGTTGTAATAGAAGGAGTATTAGTATTAATGTACTGTAGGCTTTTATCCTAAATAACCTACGCATTTTTTTAATGATTGAGCTAATTATGGATCAAATGATCAAAAAAACTTTTTTCATAACATTGCACAAATGGCAAAACTGGGGACTGAACCTCCTGGTAAGGAGGGGTTTTCCTTGACCACTCTTTCACTGTGGGAAATACCTCTGCATTTAGTATGTTTTGGAAGACATTAAATAATGTTTTTTGTTAATAGCTAAGCAATGTGTTTACTAACAATCTAAATATGTTCCACAACACAGAAACATACAAAATTATAATACAAATATTTCAGAATGAGCTATATGGATTTCTCTTTCAAGCATTAATTGTTTAATTCTAATGGACTTCAAACTATTTAAATTATATATATATTTATATATGCACATACATATTTTTTTATGTTTAAGACAGAAGTGATAATGATTCAAATTATTATTATTATTATTATTATTATTATTATTTTTATGTCTTGGCAGACACCCTTATCCAGGGCGACTTACAACATAAGAGTACAACATAAAATTAAGTGGTGGTGCTCACTTTAAATAATAATTTTAGGAAATTGCACTATAAAAAAAGGCCCTAGAAATGGATATCGAAAAACAAAAAGCATTTTTCTAAACAACATAAAAACATACCCTTTTCTTTAAAATAATACAGGAAGAGACTGCTTCCCCTTTTTGCATAAACTCATATATTTGCAGTATTTGCTGGAGTGCAATCTTCTCGAACATCTGTTATTATTACTCCAACACGAAATCGACACTGATATTAATTTCAACTTTGGACAATTACTATATAAAGCCAGACCTCTAATAGCAAGTGCTGAAATGAAACAGCCGTAAACAAACAAACAGAACCAAGTCACTAATAATATTTATAGATTCTGTTTGGTAGCTGCCAACATTTGTCTAACATGCCTTGATTTATATGGAACTGCTAACTGAAACTGATCTGTAGATATCACTCAGTTTAATAATTAAATATCAAACTTGGTGTAACTTTCTAGCTGCCCAAACTGTCTATACTGTTTTTGCAATGCATTATAAAACAAAAAAAACTCTCTTTTCCAGCACACCTGTCTTGCACATGCCCCTGTCTGAGAGAAACTTTACTTACAAGTTTACATGCCATTCGTTTTCTGGTTTCTGTGTCCTGAGCCAGGTGTACTTTGCCAAAAGACCCTTTAGGAACATGACCCGAGCCAGGGTTGCTGTAGGTGTACTTCCATGGGAACAGAAACACGTCCAAGCCGATGCGATAACGTCCATCTCGTACCAGCATATCCTTCTGCACAGAAACATTATCTAAAGTGAGGATCCAACTTATTCAGTGGAGGCATACACACAGCTTTAATATAATGCATCTTCTGGCATTGCTACACAACATATAAAAGAAGATTATTATTATTATCTCATCAGAAATGTATCCATTCAAAAAAAATGTTTTGCTTCAGATTCATATATTTTCCTAGCACCAGCTGTTAGTCAAAATCTTTAATCTTTAACCTTTAAAACAATGGTTTCTTAATAGAAAGAGGCTACGTTTTTAGTGAACACTATAAGGCATTATTCACTTAACCTTTCCAACCGCCTAATCCAGACCTGCTTAACTAGAAATTCCAACCTACATGCCAACCTACCCACACCTGCTTGCGTTCAGTATTAAAAGAAAAGATAACCCCAATGAGAAATCTGAGCTAGTAATATTGTTGTGCAGGGTTGTTTAAGTCTGGCAGGAATTTAATTTAGACCATTAACAATCCCCTTTTTTTACTTGATTTATTTAGTATTGTGTGATTTTTCCAGAACCACGAGTATAGCTAGTGATACAACAGGAATTAAATAAACATGCAGCTTTCCTAATCTGTAAATAAAACATAATTATTATTGTTCTTATTAATTAGCATCAGAATGTACCAGCTCACCTTGTTTAACAGAACGCCAATTTCTTGCAACTGGTGTTTGTGCAAAACTTGTGGATCGTCTGACACCACATTAGCAAAAGAGAGCAGCTCATTCACAGATCCATAACCGACCCTGTCGTGCAGAAGACCGTGCTTACTTTCATCCAGCACTAAAGAGTCTGTAATTTCTTCATTTTCGTCCATTTCGTCCTGGGTGAGGCTTCCTTCAGATAAATCTACTTCTTCAATGTCATATGCCCCAATGCAGCTCTCCAGTTTCATGCGCATCAGCAGAAGTTGTATCCCCACATTTTCATTCATGTACTCCATGGTGCTGCCTGTCCTTCACAGCTCCTGAAATGAAACATTGGCGAGGGGCGGTCGGGTTAGCGGGGGTCTGGCTGGGGAAGGATGTCATACTTTAAACACTGCCTGGCTGACCGAGCCACTGAGCTGCTGTGCATGTTGGAGGGCTAACAGGATCAAATGTGTCCTGCGTTTCGTTTCAAAGGGGGATTTCTCAGACTTGGCTTGTAGTATAGGGAAGCCCCTAGACCACCCACCCAAACACGCCTTTTAACCAATTCGCCCATAATTCAGCACCAGATCAGCAACCGTTATTCAACATAATACATAACTAGTATGCGAGAAAATAAAACATTTGTTTTCCTTTTAACGAATCTTTATAAAAGCAGCTTTGATGAGTCTACGGACATCCCTGTATCCGTTTGTTCCCCTTTGTTATTATGTATCCAGCAACTCAACCGATACTAACAAACACAATAACAACCGAAACCTATTGACTGCTGACAAGCAACTGTAGCCAATATACTTGATATAAAACACTGCCACACGGCGCAAAACCTGCCTGCACTGCCCGGATGAGACATACAAGATGAACTACAGAGACATAAAAACATCAGTATCTGCAATGTTTACCAAGAATGATGTCATAAATAATAAGGATTTCCCTACACACATATAGATGTATTTACATAAACATCACATCATTCATGAAACACATCAACAAGAACAAGAATAATACACATCTTACTTTCAGCTAGTTTTGTACAGTAGCATCCCAGCCCGCATTGCTGGGGCGCCTCTCCGCCCCGCAGCTAATATCGGCGCATCCCTGCGTCACGGCGTGAGAAGCGGAGGGGAAGTGTAGACACAGAGGAAGTACAGTGGTTTGAGTAGTCTACTCCACTGCAACGTTACTGTAGTTGGGGACATGCAATAAAGTTGCCATCTACACTGATGTTATAACCCTGTGAAAAGACCTCTCGAAATCCTGTTTATCCGCAGTTCTCCACACGAGAAACACGTTTAGCTGACTATTATTATTAATATTATTATTATTATTTTCTCACTGATGCTTAAGACTCTATATGTGTGTTTGTTTCGTAGCAAATGCACATATTAGCAGTTAAATACATTGATCACATGCAATTTAATATCGTTAAACGTCACAATAATAGTTTTTCCAATAGTGCACGTACATGTTAAGGTCCCCCTCCCCCCTCATCGTAGGTTCGCCATTACGTCACTGGTTTCGCAAGCTCTATTATCTCGGAGAGACCCCCCCCCGCGGTGAGATCTCCACCAGACTTGCGTTGAGACATTTTCCGTTTCGTTTGATCTAATGTGGATACATACATTTGAAAGAAACCCATGTGCTTTGCTTATATGGAACGTTTATTTATGCTTCACGGTCATTATCGATTCAATACATAAGTGAATCATGTGTTCATTTATGTATTAGTATATGTTAACATTTTAATGCACATATAAATTGGTCTTATTTGATTTGACAAATGTACTTTGTAACAAGGCCTACCATCTAACCCACTACCAGGCATAACTTTCCATTGGGGTGGGTGTGTGTGTGTAACATTTCTGCACACGTCTATTAGTTATTATAAACTTTGTATGTTACATAATTATCTGTAGTATAGAATAAAACACATGTACATATATGTTGATATGCCTTTGAATAAACCATATTTGTATACATTTGAATTCAGACTATATAACATATATTCATAAATTAAAATAATAAAAAAACAATAACTAAAATATATTCTACCCCTACTAGAGTTTAATACAGTATTTATTTCACTGTTTCCCCATTGTAATACCATAAATGTATAACCATTATACCATACATACATGTACATGGTTTACTGTGCATATGCATGTGCTACATTACTTTCAATTCCTGCACTTTACTGTGCATTTTACCATGGCATACTGCAGTAAACATTTATAAGGGTGTATACAAAATACCCTCTTAATCTACATTAACATTTATACAAAATCAATTAACTTGAATGGACAGATACAATTTCGCTGACTTTTAAGATATGCAATAGATATCGTGTACCCTTAAGCAAGGTACTTTACCCAGATCACTCAAGAAAAACCCAGCTGTATAGATGGGTAACTATATGTTAAAATAATTAGATATATTGTAACAAAAGTCGCCATGGAAAAGGGTGTCATTATAAAATACAAATATTAATAGATAGTACATTTGACAATTTGGGAAATAATGTCAATCAGATTCCTTGTTATACTGTTGAAGGGATGTTGAAGTTGTCATCTTAATATAGATTATACACTGACACTGAAAACTTCAATATCCAATAATAGCAAACACTTACTCCTCACAAAGAGAGCAGTCAGCATTCATGCCATTGGTGTAATTATTCATTTGATTTAAAGCAATGATGGGAACATTTCCTTTTTCATGTGTTAAGCATCTTTGTTCTGTGACGCACTCACCTTGACACATGACACCAACCTACTGAGAATCTGTGCAAAACCTCATATCCCAGTTTCTGAGTCAGACCATGAATGAGAAATCTAGCTTCTTCTTCAAAACCACGTACTTGCCTTCAATAACTTTGATTGTATGACATTCTGTATTAAATCAAATATCAGATATAAAAATGACAAATGTGTAGGTAGAGTAAGTTGAACATTTACATGTTAGATCCCCGGTACCTATGCAGGATTATTTTATCAACATGATCCGAAGGCGTTTCCCATTTCTTGTCGACGAACTCTTATTGTACATCCGACTTGCCGTAGTCAGCTAGCTTTGGGCATGCGCATTACTTTGCATGCCTAGCGCAGCAATGGCGGCCTCCTTGTGGATGTGCAGGTTATATTTGAGAGGACGGAGGGGTCCGTTAAGAAGCATAGAGAAGTCAAACCTGAGGTTTCGGAGCAGCACTAGTACGAGCAGTGTTGCGCTAAAAAGCGAAGCAACACACAGGAGTGACGAATCTGGTATGGTGAACTAAATATGCGAATACGGCACAATAAAAACACCGGGAGAGAAAACTGAAAAGGCTTCCATACAGACAAACAAAACACTCTCCATCAGACAATCGTGACGTTTCATTGCAACTGACTGTCCAGCGGGTCATATCGCATTTCTCCAAAGCAGTCTGGAAGTAATTGCGTCAGACTTATGGATTGGTTAGACCACAGTGACCATGTGGTTATCCTGGTTCATTTATTTAAGTATCTGTTAACGCAAAGGATTACGTCTTAAAATGTCACAGTACATCACATTTTTATAGCAACTTTGTATTGCTTAATTGTAGCAATTAACATGTAAAATCTAAATTATTGTCAGTGCTTGGGCCTGCTTAATTAATTTGCAAAACAGGAAATTGGTTTGTGTAGGATAATTAATTGATCTTCCAGACATTAAAATACCATTGTTTTTGTTTGTTTTTTTACACCTAGAAGCCATTGATGAAAGAAAATCATTTTACACACTGCTGGAGGAAAGACAAGCGCAGTCTGAGAGATCTGTTCTTATAAGTTGTCCCCCCAAAATCAATGAGAATATTTTTTTTAAATACCTGTCAAGACATGGAGAAATCAATACCTGTTTCTTCTATGAAAGCTTTGTAAGTACCGACAACATCGTCATTATGTCATAGTGCATAGAATTACAAGTGACAAGATACAATTGGACACATTAATTAAGGAACTATTTATTCATGTGTGCTTATCATGAATGATTAGTGCAACATCATTCATTCACATCTGTGTAATTCGTAGTATTTCTAAGCATTCATTATTTAAACTACCGTGTACAGTATGTGAACTGTCTAAAATTGTTTTCATATTATTTGTACTAAGTCTGACATTTTACTGGGTATTGGTAGTATTTTATATGTACACATTTGTCTTTACTGGAAGTAAAAATGAAAATGTACAAATGCATCAAATTGTTTTTTTCTTCATATTCTCTTACAGGGTGTATATGCCGTGGTGGAATTTTCCAAGAAAGAAAGTGTCGCCTCACTTCATGATGGAATCGGCATCCCGAGTTTCCAGAATGAGGCAACTGTGCCTTTCAAATCTCGACTGGTTTCGTTGAGGCTGAATAATCCTGCTAACCAGACCAATTCCCAGCCAGCTGTCCAGTGCCTAAAACAGTCTTCCATTCCCATCAATGAGCTTATTCAGAAAATTTCAAAAGTAGACAGCGTAAGAATTTACCTTTTTTTTTTTACTATGAAGTGGTAAACAACATTAGTTCATATTTTAGGAAATGCATGCTTAATCTATACAAAATATTAACTAGGACTCATCTATTTTGTATTTTGATTTTGTATTTTCTCCTCCGACCCCTCTTTTCTCAGATAGACCAACAATTACACACTCTTATGAATGTCTACCAGTTAACAGATGAAAACATCCGTCTGCGTTTCTTGGTTTGTTCTTTACTGAAAGACATTGCAGCAGCATATTTCCCAGAATGCTCCATAATGCCATTTGGCTCCACAGTAAATGGTTTTGGGAAGCTTGGCTGTGATTTGGATATGATTCTGGATCTGGATCGCATCCGTGGCAGGAACTTAAAGGTAAGAGTTCAGGTTAAGAGTGCTTTTCCTTTAAGAATTTGTTTTTGGTATGGATTAAGGTATATTTACACCACAATATTGGTAAATTAATACATGGTGAATATGCAATGGAGGTTGCTTGCCTTGAAGATTAAAGTCTTATATTTTAATGTATACAAAAAATTAAAAACTTGGACGTGCTAGAGAAACATTTTAGATTGTATATTAATCTTTTTAAAGGAGACCACTGTACAAAATCTTGCTAGGTCTGATTTAGCATTGTTGGTATTGTATTGCAAAAATGTATATACCTGTGTTTGTTGTATTTAATAGATTTAATATAGTTGTCTCTTGTATTTTTGCCAATAGTAATACTATGCTTTAGAAACTGTTATCCACGCTCCTCTGTATTCACTCCTGGTCATCCTTGCAATTTAACTCAGTTAAAACATGTATCATAGCCCAGTTACAGTGCCTTTCAGATGTATGCACCCCACGTCAAACGTTCACATTTTTATGAATTACAAATAATGTTAATACATTGTTTCAGTGAACTTTGTTTTATTCAAAACTCAAACCTAACACTTATATTAAGATGGTTAAATTGCAGCATAATCTGCAGAAAATATTCAAATTGAAGTACTGATTGTATAAATATTCAGCCTCCTAATTACTAAGTACTTGGTGTAAACACCTTTGGCAGCATGTACTGCTGTGAGACTTCTTGCATAGGTTTCTAGCAACTTTGCATAGTGTGGTGATTTTTTTTTTTTTGGCCATTCTTCCTCGCAAAATTGCTTCAGTTCTGGCAAATGCGTTGGGGATGGTTGATGGACTGCAATCTTTAAGTCTCGCCATACATGTTCTATTGGATTGCAGGCACTGGGATATTGTTTGTATGAACACTGGCGCCCATCACACTGGGTGGGATGAAGCACTGTCCACTTCTTAATAATGGTCTTCACAGTATTCAGTGACTTTGAAATCTCCTTGTAACATTCTCCTGATCTGTGCTTTTCTACTACTCTTTCCCCTGACTTGTTTTGAAAACTCTGTGGTCTTAATGATTGCTTTTGTCGTATCACTATGTGAGTTGTGACTTCAATATTTAAATGCAGGAACTTAAAGAAACATATTAATTTAAGTCAAGTTACACCACATTAATTACACAGAGACAGAAAACATAACACTAATTTAGTAACCTCAGAAACTAATCTTTTACCCCTGAAGTTATGCAGGGTTGCTGTAGCAACGTGGCAGAATGCTTATGCATTTGAGAATATTCACATTTTCTTGGAAAATCTAAATGTATTCTATCAGCATTTGGTTAGCTTTATTTGTTTGCAGTAATTGTGTAGGAGATTCTAAACATGAGGTCCTAATTCAAAGTTTCCTGATTGCAAACTCAGACGGCAACAAAAGGTGGAATATTATTGCATTTAAAGTGTGTGAGTAAGCTTTAGAAGCACTACCACCTCTCTGAAGGGATATAAGCCTGAGATTATTGTAATACTGAATGACCCAGCCCATGTTAACCTTCAATATTCCCAACAAATAAGAAAGTGGACATTCATTGATTACCTTTCCCTGTGTAGCTAGTGACAGACACAAGTGGGCAAGTGCATGCGTGGTGACACCAAGAGATCGGTACAGGCCAGACTGCTTGACCCCTACAGTGAGGGGGTCCAGAGGCTCTGTTTTGCTCTGGGGGGCATTTTCCTGGCATGGTTTGGCTCCACTTGTCCCCATGGAGGGAAGGGTCACTGCAAATCATTACAGTGATCACCTTTATCCTATGGTGACACATTTCTATCCTGATGGGAGTGGTCTCTTCCAGGATGACAGTGCACGAGGGTCACTGAATGGTGTGATGAGTATGAAAATGATGTGAATCGTATGCTACGGCCTTTGCAGTCACCAGATCTCAACCCAATTGAACACCTATGGGAGATTTTGGACCGACGTGTTAGACTGCGCTCTCCACCACCATCATCAAAACCCCAAATGATGGAATATCTTTTGGAAGAATGGTGTTCATCCCTCCAGTAGAGTTCAGAGATTCTAGAATCTGTGCCAAGAGCATCGAAGCTGTTCTGGCAGCTCGTGGTGGCCCAGCACCTTACTGAGACATTTTATTTTGTTTTTTTCTTTTAATTTTTTGCCCGTCTGTATTTACCTAAAAGGTTTGTCATTCTATACAGTTGAATGCAAGCAAAACTAACTGCACGGGCCCCCCATTAATCATAAATCAAGTGGACTTCCTTTTAGTACCTTATATGTATGTACTTGCTTGTACTTGTACTTACTTCATCTTGACAATAATAAAAGCCCCTTTCTAAAGTCAATGGGTGAGTAGAAGATGTAATTCCAGCTTCTCATTGCAAACAGGATGTGCTTAAAGGAAGTTCTCAGGTTAACCAGAATGTTACGATTACCATCATTTACCGTGGCTTTCAAAAAAAGAGTACAGGATGTATATGGTTTAGAGGAAACCATAATTCTTTATAATTTATAATGCTGATTGTTAACTGATATTTGTACGGTAAGTGAAAATGCAGCATTTTTTGTAATACATTATTGATAATCATATTAGTAACATTTTCTCTGTGAAATCTTTCTGTTGTGATAATTGTCCCCTGAGGTCTGTGCCCAGGTAATAGCTTGGAAGTTTTACTCCGAATTCTCAAACTAGCTTTTATTTCAAGTAAGTCCCCGTAAATGATAATTCATGTAAGGCCTACTTGTGTAGGTACTGGGTGAGATAAGCTTCACCAAAGGCACTGAAAGGCACGCATGGCTTGTGTTTCTGTGTAGGCTGCTGGTCCCTTTTCCTTGGAGTACCAGATGAAGAGGGTGTCTTCTGAGAGATCTGTAACCCAGAGGATCCTGTCAGTGATGGGAGAGTGCATTGATGAGTTTGGTCCTGGGTGTGTTGGAGTGCAGAAGATCCTCAATGCTCGCTGTCCTCTATTGCGTTTTTCCCACCAGCCCTCTGGCTTCCAGTGTGACCTCACAGCCAATAACAGGTAAGCAACTGGGACTGAGGGGAAAAGACCTACAAAGACGATTATACATTTAGTCCATGTTTATAAGGATCACTTGTCCATTCCAGGCATATACATAGCACTGACAAGATAAAATTAATGTCAAAACTGTCAGATACAAAGCAGACTGTACATTCAGACATTTGTTTTGGCAGAAATCAAAAACCTGGTAAGGAGTTTGTCAGTGCTGTAAAAAAGGGGTTATTGTAAATTAAAGATAAATATTTTATTATATAAAACCATCCGAAAGTGACATGTAGAGCATTTTTCTAGAAATTCTGTAGTCTTTATTATTTTCTTTAAGTACAGCCATAGTCAACTTTATAGAATTACACAAGTTTTTAGACTATGTACAGCAATATAATGCAGGTATACGCTGTTTTGAAGGGAACTTAGTGTATGCTAACCTAATTTTGGGGTGATTATGAGTATACCCTTGTGAAGGTGAAGGTCACACTACCACAGCCACGTGGATTTGGGAAGCAGAGCCCTCTGTACTGTTTGTGTGTCCTGCGTGCTGAGGTCTGTCTCCTCTCTGTGTAGGGTGGCTGTGAAAAGTTCGGAACTGCTGTTCCTCTATGGCAGCCTGGACCCGCGGGTGCGTCCCCTGGTGTTCAGTGTGCGCTGCTGGGCCCGAGTGCATGGTATCACCAGCAGCATCCCGGGGGCCTGGCTCACAAACTTCTCCCTCACCATGATGGTCATGTTCTTTCTGCAGAGGAGAAGCCCCCCCATCATTCCCACCCTAGACCAGCTGAAAAATCTTGCAGGTAAACAATTCCTCTTGACATAACATAACAACGTTGGTGTGAGTAAGAGTGTGGGTTTAGATATAAACTTTGTATCAACACATTTATTGGTCTTTCAGTGCATTTTACAGTATTTGATTAGATCACACTACAATGCTACACTGGTGTGATACATAATTGAAAACATTTTTAGCTTAACTTAGCAGGAGGCTTCATGGGTAAAACTGTCCTTGACTGTGAAAATGTGCCACACCTGCAGCTGTTGTGGATGCCCTTAGGCAGGCAAATCACATCATTGTAGCAGCAAAACTCTTGAAGAACACAGAATTATTTTAATGTTTTAGACTTACCCAAAGGAATACATGGTCAAGAAAATAGAGCAAAGTAGAACACAGCAGTCATATGCACAGACATGGTTCAATTGTCAGAAGAAACTAAAGCAATAAACAGTTCAGTTTGGAGGAAAACATTTAAGGCTTGGTTTTATTATTTAAAGAAAGAACATTGTCCTCTATTGTAAGTCAAATCTACAAGCACTCCTTGGCCCCTGATGACCTAAAACTATTGGAACTATTACTGTTAATAATATAAAATGTGTACCAAATGAGTGATCTATCCATCTGAACAATATACCACAAAATGTTCTCAATAAGCCTTTGGGACCTTATTTTTGCAAAAACAATAATCCATTCACTCTTTGTAGTGTTTTTCACTGTGTCCATAGCAGAAATTAAAACAAAAGCAATCCAATGGTTGTAGTAGTCTTACAGGGAGAGGATCTATGGAGTTACTGTTCATAGTATCTCTAGTTCTCATCATCTCCAGGCTGTGAGACGGTTAATTCCCTTGATTTGACCCTACCTGACATCTTCAAGGAGGCTCTGATTAAGTTATTTTCTTTCTTGTGGCATTTTAACTGCAATGGGCTGTCATAATATACTTTGACATGGTTGTCCTCTAATGCCACTCTACGATAATCTTTACTCTGTTGTGGAAGCTCAAACCTCTGTGGAGGTATACTATTTAAGCTCTTTCCATATACTGACTTTAATGATTGTGCTTTTTTCTGTTTGGTGTTTATTAAGGTCCTGAGGATAAAAGTGTAATTGAAGGGAATGATTGCACTTTTGTGAGGGACATCAGCAAGATCAAAGCTCAGGAGAACACCGAAACATTAGGTGGGTAAATGAATCAAGAATATGCATTTATTTTAGTATTATAGTGAAGAGTTCATATAAACCCATCAGTTTGTTTTCAATTACCTTATCTGTTTGTCAGAATACCCACATGACTGAGGATTACTTTATTTTCTGTAGGGGATTGTCAAAAGATTGATAGGCTAATCTGTACCCTTCACCCTTTTTCATAATTTCTACCAAAGTAACATGTATAACTTTCTCTCTCTCACTTTCTGTGTAGGGCATCTTCTCCAAGAATTCTTTGAATTCTATGGCAATTTTGCCTTTAGTAAACTGTCCATCAACATCAGAAAGGTAAGGGATGTAAACGTGTGCTGTGATACTCAGAGCTGCTTATTGTAAACCTGTGTGTGCACTTTATGGTGTGGTCACTGAGTTAGGCTCTGTGGAGCTGCTCATGGGTTCTGTAACTGTCCGACACCAGTTATTATTGCTGGAAATCACATTAAAGTGCTTTAAAAATGTACAAATGCGCACTTTACCTTAGTAGCAAACATTTCGGTCTCTGTACAGGTTCCACTAAAAATGTATGTCAGTGAGAAGGAAGACACAAGTTTGTGGAATTCGCTTCTTAATGCAGAGACAGCGGCTAGAGTTTTAAAGGCTTCCGCACAAGATGTGCTGGATTAAATAGTCCGTGAGAACGAATACCCAGAAACCTCAAAACGGGAAGCTCAGATGATATAATGATGTAAGTGTGTTCTTCAGGGAAAAACTGGAGAAGCAGGTAATGTACAGAACAAAAAAAAAAGAATAATGTTTATAAAGGAGTTCATACAATAGGATGATTTCCAGATTATTGTTTTTAAACATCTTCTGAAGTGTTTTATTGTTCCTGCTCTTTCCACTGGTTTACCATATCCTCTAAGCAGAAGAGGCCTGGCTCATACCTGTCATTTGGAGGACAGCATCTCCTATGACACCCATTACTGCACATTACTTCTGGGCAGTTGTTGATGTGTTCGTGTGACCACTCACACGGTGTAAGTTCACCCCCTGACAGGTGGCCTCCACAGTCTGGCTTCTCTCTTGGGTTAAACAGGACGCGCATAAACGTAGTGCACATCAGAGAGCTATGTTGCTGTAAATCCTTTTGCCGTCTTAATGGTGTCGATGCCGTGAGATCTTGATTAAATGTGTTCTGTAGATATTTTTCCATTTATTTCACAACACGAGAACTAAATTATATTCTCTTGCTGAGGAAGTTCAAGTCTTTGAATGTTTGCCATACTGGACTCCTGCAGTTTTGTAGAATAGGGTATAGTTAAGATTACGCTATTCTCTTTTACATGTTGTTGTTCTATTCTAAATATTTAAAACTCTTCCGGTGTTTGTCTACCCCCTCTCCATCAATGTGGAGTACAGCAGGTGGCGCCTGGTCTTCTCCGGGTTATAATTATAATGTATTTGTTAGGCAGTGCACCACCTGGTGGACACAGAATATAGGTAAGGCCCTGTCAAAATCGTGGAAAGAGCTTAGAAAATGAACAGTACAAACACCATACAATAACAATGAAATTGGTTAATTGAAATCAGTGGTGGTTCTAGCCCCTTTCAACTGGGGGGACATGGCTGGGGCCAGTTGTAATATTAGGGGGCCATCGTGTGGTGGGGGGGCTGACGTTTTTTTATCTGCGATGTTAACGGTGGGGTGGCTTGGTTATTGACAGTGATTTGTCTGCGGTGCTAGTTAGTGGAGCCACAGGGGCCTCAGAACCGCCACTGATTGCAATGTTAAAAACAGGACATTTTATTTTAAAGTTATGCTTAGTTCTCTTATAAGAAAACATGAAGGGTATAAAGAGTCCTCCCCAGTCTGACTTTTCAGGATTGGGAATTTGTCAAGTTTTTTTTCTTAAAGTGAAGTAAACTTAGTTTGGCTAAAAATGTTTTAAGTATTACATGTTTATATTAATTACATTAGGTATGTTCGAAAGCTATGTTTTTATTCCTAAAGACTGCCGAGAGATTTATCTTTTCACAACCAATTTGATTTGGATTCATAGAGAATGAATAACAATGCTCATCATTTCTATCAGTGTTGAAAAACTATCCACCATGGGGTATCCATTTCAGGCCGATGCACTTGACAGTAATATAAACAATACCATACCTAACATGGCTCTCTGCATTTATTTTGCGAGCAGGAGGCACAGTGAGGAGAAACGGAGAGGAACCTCTCCCCACAAAGTCCTATTTCATTAGCCCGTTTGATCTCCGGTGTGTGCTGCAGGACAAGGCTCCTATTTTATTTAAACAGCTTGATTTGAGTGTGGGGTTTCCCTTCCCTTTTGTGTTTATTAAAAATAAATATTTCTAATACAATTACTGCCCAAATGGAATTAATAGAATTGTTTATTATCATTTCTTCCACACTGAGGATTTCCAGAGGCCACAGCAAGCTGCGTGCAAGTAATGTGAGACCAAGCACCCCAGAATTCAGACCTTACTATACTTTAGACCTGGTTGGTCAGCAAGCTCCTTAGATGGAGATTGCAGTGTTTTAAATGGAGCTCAGAGTGTCCCAGATATGAGGCGAGGGTCTTCATCTCTGATCTCATGGTGTTACTATTTATGGTGGCAATTTGTATACACAATCAAGTTAAAGTAGCAGAGCTATGTGTTTACTACATACCTTGCTCCCCATGAAGCAACTAGTGTGATTATGACTAAGGACTTGAGACCTTTTGGAGTTCGTGCACATGCTTATTTGCGAAGTTGCTGCAGGTGTTTTTTTAATTTTTTATACACAGCTTTTAAAAAAATATAAAAACAATGAACAGTTAAATGAACTATTCAGCATACACTTTATAAATGTCCTTAGTCATAGTTTTGTGACTGGATTGAGATTATACCATTTAAATGTATTTATCAAACATTAAAGTCAAATGTTCACCAGCTAAACTCAGAAGTACATCTCATAATTACTGTAACAATCATTAATCAAAACAACACAGGATGCCATAGTTTCTCACACACCGGCCTGTGCCCACATGGAGAACCAGCAATCCACTTTAAAGAAGAGGCAAAATGCCAAGCCATGGTAACCCTGTAGAGAGGACCCTCTTTAAACGTTAAGAATTCACTTAATCATGTATTTGTTTTTATGAGGGTTTATACTTGACATTCTTAAACACACTTGAATGTCCTTAAATCTTTTGTAACTTATTTTCAGCTTTAAAACGGATTGATCCCCCTTATCAGTTTGGTTTTAACTTCAAATGTCCCCAAAATAATGAGTTTTCTGAATTGTTTTGCAGGGTAAGGAACAGAACAAACCAGAGACCTCCCCACTGCACATCCAGAATCCCTTCGAGCCGTCGCTCAACGTGAGCAAGAACGTGAACATGACGCAGATGGAGAGGTTCGTGGCCCTGGCCCAGGAGAGCGCCTGGGTTCTACAGCAGGCCGGAGGAAAGGGCCCCACAGGGACCAGGGACCAGCCGTGGGGCCTGGCTTCTTTGCTCCTGCCCTCTATTTCGCAGGCCGGAGGAAAGAGTAAAAAGAAGAGGAAGATGGAGCCGGCCAGTCAGAGGATAAAGAGCCTCCTGGAATCGCTAAAGACTAACAAATCACAGGGCAACAGTACAGAGAAGAATAAGAGGACTGTTTCTTCCAGTTCCCACTAGAGGGCGCTGTGCCAAAAGCTTGGGCTTTCAAGACCCACTGTAGAATATACATCTGAAAGGATGGGAGTGGTGCCCAAGGGAACACAGGGTTCCCATCATCTCAACAACAAAGAGGACCTTTTTCAGTGCAGTCAGACGGCTCCGCGCCTTTACTGGACGAGTTTACATAGACATGCAGAAATAAACTACCCAATTCAAATGTAACCCTCATATTTGGATGTTTTTCTTTTCCTTTTGAGTTTTTTTTTTTCTAAACTTTGTGCACAAACAGTGATGCACATGTGCTTGTATTTTAAACATGTATATTTAGACATGTCTTTATATCGAACAGTACAAAAATATGACCTTTACTACTTTAACTCTCCATCTGGATATGGTGAATGTACTTAGACCTATAATGAATATTTGTGTGAAGGTTAAAATACAACAATGGCCATGAACAGTGTAAGGCAAACATTCATCATGGATATATAAACCCCTTTGCTTTTATTAAACCTTGGTTAGTGTGATTCATCAAACCACTCTTTCTAGTGACTGAAAGGCATTACTTGAAATTACCTATTAAAGTGCTCTTTAGAAAAATAAAAACAGTAATTGAATATGTACCTGAGTCATCCTATGCGGTTTACAAACGTTTTGTTATGTCTGACACATTCCCTTCTTAAGTAATTCACCCATTCCAAAAGATTACATAATTGTTGCTCGTATGTGAAGGGTTCTTGGATTATGATTGGCAATTGTGTGACACCCACCCGATATATAAAGGACATGTGTGAGGAAGGTCTGGATTGTTTTTGTTGTTGTTGATCAACAGTTGTATTACCAAATACAATATCACTGTAAATATTATTTCCATCTGTTTTTCCCAAATACCACAGATGAAATGCTGGAAAAAATGAATAGGATGAAGTGGATTTACCCCGAATAGAGCCTTCACTATCACTATCATTATTATTGTTCTGTGCGCCAAGGATATCTTGGCATATCTTCATCAGTAGATTGTTTTGGATACTGTGGGGGAGGCACCACCTTGTTAAATGTATTTCATATAAAGCATGCAAGTCATAGAACAAAACTTAAACTTGGCACCTGAGATTTTAGGGCACTTGTTGGATTGCATGGGGTTGCCTCTTTTCCCGTTAATAGTTAATAGTATTACAAAAATAGTACTGAAATGTTAACTAGGATTATTCTTTATCAGGATTTAAAATTTAAAATTCCTTTGCTGTTACAATACATTTCTGTAATTTATATTCATCTGTGTGTGTAATAATTAGCTTGCATGCCTGCTACAAAAAAGACAATCATTATAATTGCACTGCTCTCTCTGTAAGTGATTTATACCACAGGTTACAGATTGTTTGGTCTCTCAGTGTCTTCCAATTAGTAACACATCAGCTCTCACATGTTGTTATACAAGGCAGTTACAACTCATTATACAGAAGCAAGCTTTGAAGCTAAAAATAATACAATTTGTATTTATTGTTCATAAAAGTTCTACTTTATTGGGAAATCTTTATTTCCCATCTGATTTTCTCGCCTAATTGTAAAGTGAAAAAATGTAAATGATAAATGGATTTATGAATTTATATCTGCTGATATCATAATTATGATGTTTATTTAAGAAAAATGTATGATACATTTTTTAAAGGGCAGTTGACTCAGGAGAGATTCAAATAATGTATGTACAGAAAACAAGTATTTACAAGTTGCCACAGACAGACACAGGAGAGTACAGGTGAGAGGCAGCCACCTTGTTTTCCTAGTTTCAGACCAGTCTTAGCATTGCTCATTTTGTTTTAACTTTGACTTAATTGAAGTTAATGTTGTCTGTAGTTTGCCTTAATTGTAGTCAATTCAGTTCAACTGCTGAGTTGGTGAAAGTCAATGTTGTAGAAAGGTGATTTAGTCAAGGACTAGCAGGAATTCTGTTCCAGGTGGAGCCAATTAGGTGTGAATTGGAGGCAGGTAGACAAAAGCTACTTAGAGCTGCGCTGTTTCTCCGTAACAAAAAGTTAAGCAGTTGACTTGGGAACAGGAACCAAGAGACTAACATTTAGAAGCATGTGGCTACTACAGTGTCAGGTTTGCAGAATGATTGCCTTCCTGGATGAACTCATCCAAGAAGATTTCATTTGTGAACGTTGTCGGCAGGTTGAAATCCTAGAGATCAAGGTCCATGATCTTGAGGCTCAGCTTGTTGATCTGCGCTGTATTAGTGATATGGAAGAATTAGTCAATCAGCTGGACAACAAGTTGGACAGTGACAGCTCAGAGGGTGATGGGAGGGCAGTTGAGCACCATGGTGCCTACTCCTCCCCAAGAAGAGGGAGGTAGTTATAGTAGGAGACTCGATTCTTAGAGGCGTAGATCACACCGTGTGTTCTAGTGATAAGGAGACCCGTATGGTATCTTGCCTGCCTGGTGCTCAGGTTGCAGATCTCCCTAAACTAGTAGACGGACCACTGGCCAAAGCCAGGGGGAATCCACTGGTCAAGGTCCACATTTTAAACAATGACATAGGAAAAGGTAGGGCAGAGGTTCTGCAAGACAAAATTAAAGAGTTAGGAAAGAAACTAAAAAGCAGAACCTTCATGGTACCAGGCCAGGGAGACAGGCAGTGATTAGAAAGTTTAACGTGTTTGAAATGTTGAGTGTTTTAGATTTATGGATCATTGGTCTTTCTTCTGGGATTGATGGGACTTGTACATACTGGACAGTCTACATCTAAACAGAAGGGGGCTAATGCATTGGGAGAGCGTATGTGCAGAGTAATTGAGAATCATTTAAACTAGGGACCAGGGGGGCAGGGAGCTCTGACAATGGGACATGTTCCACTAAGGAAAGAAAACCAAGGGAAACTACTAGTAGGAAAGTCCTGAAATGTTTGTACCTCAATGCCAGAAGTATAAGGAACAAGATGTTAGACCTAGAAGCCACAGTGCTTGCCTGTGTCTATGATGTTGTAGGAGTGACGGAAACATGGCTTACAGAAAATTATAACTAATAAAATATATGGAAGTTTAGTGTGTTCCAGACCACCCAAATCAGATATTGAGAAAGATGTTGCATTGTACAATGTAATCAGGACTGTGGAGTTCCACAGGGATCAGTACTAGGGCCTTTGCTTTTTCTAATCTATATTAATGATCTGGACTCTGGGATTGTTAGCTAACTTGTCAAATTTGCAGATGATACTAAAATAGGTGTCTCAGCAGATACAATCTCGGCAGCAAAGGTTATTTAAAGGGACTTGGATGATATTCAGTTGTGGGCGAGTGCAAGGTATTACATGCAGGTAACAAAAATGTCCACTATAATTACACTATGGGAGGAATAGAACTAGATGAAGTAACGCATGAGAAAGACCTAGGAGTCTATGTGGGCTCCTCACTTTCTCCAACCAAACAATGTGGGGAAGCAATAAAAAAGGCAAACAGGATGTTAGGGTATATTGTCAAAAGTGTAGAATTGAGAACAAGGGCAGTGATATTCAGACTGTACAATGCACTAGTTAGAGCTCATCTGGATACTGTGGGCAGTTCTGGGCTCCACACTTCAAGAAAGATATCGCTGCTCTAGAGGCAGTTCAGAGGAGAGCAACCAGACTTATTCCAGGTCTGAAGGGAATGTCCTACTGAGAGACTGAGGAACTGAACCTTTTCACCCTGGAACAGAGGAGACTACGTGGGGACTTGATTAAAGTCTTCAAAATCATGAAAAGCATCGACCACATCAAACCAGAGAAGCTTTTCCAGATCAGCAGGGACACACGCACCCGGGGACACAAATGGAAATTGGGCTTCAAGGCATTGAAGATGGAAAACAGGAGACACTTCTTCACACAGAGAGGCGTCACAATCTGAACAAACTCCCCAGCGATGTGGTTGAAGCGACAATTTAGGAACATTCAAAAATAAACTGGATAGGATCCTTGGATCACTTAGTTATTAATGGACACCAAACGAGCACGATGGGTCAAACGGCCTCTCGATTGTTAATTTTATATTCTTCTTATGTTCTATTGCCTCAATGTACTGTTCTGTTGATGAACACTCCCCCCTGAGAGTCGCGCTCCAGCTGGTTTTCAGCTTGGTGTTGTGGAATTTCGTGTAGGGTCAGGTGTTGGGCTTTTGCTGCAATGCCTTGGTTATAAGTGCAGGGGCTGAAGAACAGAAGTAAATGAGCTGATCAGTTGTAACACAAATGGCTCTCCTTCTGCATCTCCAACTGCTCCTCACAGCCGCCAGTCTCCATTCAGCAGTGTCAAGAGCACATGACTGCCCTGATATTTCAAACAGCGTAGTAGTTTAGTCTAGTTTGATTTTGTTTTTCAACATAATATTGTAAATAATAAAACAAATTAAAATGGCATGGACATAATGGGAGCCTCAACCTAATATTTTGTTGCACCACCTTTAGAGGCAATCACTGCAATCAGATGTTTTCCGTAGCTCTCAGTGAGACTTCTGCACCCGTTAACAGGTAGTTTGGCCCACTCTTCCTGAGCAAACTGCTCCAGCTGTCTCAGGTTTGATGGGTGCTTCTCCAGACTGCAAGTTTCAGCTCTTTCCATAGATGTTCGATAAGATTCAGATCAGGACTCATAGAAGGACACTTCAGAAGAGTCCAATGTTTTGTTCTTATCCATTCTTGGGTGCTTTGAGCTGTGTGTTTTGGGTCATTATGCTGTTGGAGGACCCATGACCTGCGACTGAGACAGAGCTTTCTGACACTGCGCAGTACGTTTCGCTCCAGAATGCCTTGATAATCTTGAGATTTTATTGTGCCCTGCACAGATTCAAGGCACCCTGTGCCAGGCGCAGCAAAGCAGCCGCAAAACATAACTGAGCCTCCTGCATGTTTCACATTAGGTATGATGTTCTTTTCTTTGAAAGCTTCATTTTTTTGTCTGTCAACATACAGCTGATGTGACTTACCAAAAAGCTCTAGTTTTGACTCATCTGTCCAAAGGATATTCTCCCAGAAGGATTGTGGCTTGTCAATATGCATTTTAGCAAAATTCAACACTGGCTTTTTTATGTTTTACTTTCAAAAGTGGAGTCCTCCTGGGTTTTCTTCCATGGAGGCCACTTTCGGTCAAAAAGCAATGGAGGGTATGATCAGAAACTGACGTATCTTCACCTTGGAGTTCAGCTTGTATCTCTTTGGCAGTTATCCTTGGTTCTTTTTCTGCCATTTGCATTACCTTCTGTTCAATCTGGGGTCAATTTTCCTCTTGCGGCCGCACCCAGGGAGGTTGGCTGCAGTCCCATGGACCTTGAACTTCTTAATAATATTTGCAACTGTTGTCACAGGTGCACAGCACAGTGACTACTTTCCTCCATTGAAATAGGCTGAATGACTGATTCCAAGATTGGAGACGTGTGATACTAATTAAAGAAATGAATTAGTTTGGAATATCACTATAATCCAATTATTTATTATCTTTTCTAAGGGGTACCAACAAATGTGTCCAGGCCATTTTAGAATATCTTTGTAGAATGAGCAATAATTAATCTCATCACAGCTTCGTTGCATTATTCTATGACATACGAAAGGCATGCAAGTATACATGATGCAATAGCTTTTAATTTAATCACTTTTCAGGAGGAATTAAGCATTATTTTAACGAGCTGTAAGAGTACCAACAAATTTGAGCACGTCTGTATATATTTTTGAATGCATGTATTATTTGTATTTGATCACGGCTAAAGCACAATTAATATCTGCATCTTAAATATTAAAATAATTAAGTGTGTGACGCTCTGCTGAATATCAGCCATGATCTCTCAGTGTAGGAGGGAGGAATGGTGCTAAAACAGCTGCTTCACGTTCTTGTACCTGCAGTGGAGCACATAGACTGTATATTGCATAAATTCTGTGCATGTTTTGAACAAGAAAAGCCCTACTAATTGTTCACTGTGCTCATCAAAGTACTGTGTGAGCTTGTTAGATTGACGCCACGGATGCCCTTTTATATACAGAGTGCTGGATGGCAGGCATGCATCCTGATGGGCTTAGCATTAAACGTTGGTTTATTCCTCACCCATGTGGATTATGAAAGCCGGATTTGTGCATTCCTGTGAACACTAAGCGCCAGTGACGCGGGATCCTTGTGGCATCCACTTCCATTCCAGAGTTATTAATGGTTGATGGGCTGTTTGGGAGCAGAAGTAGACAAGGAAACTAAACACAAAGGTTTGCCATTCTTTCATAGTCCTGATCTGCTGTTATGAATTAGCTGGGTTTGACAAGGTGGCTGTCACTCAGCACTGAATTAGACCTGCAGGCAAAATCCTTATTATAATAGCTTGGGACCCCTTACAATACAGTGAGGGAAAAAAGTATTTGATCCCCTGCTGATTTTGTATGTTTGCCCACTGACAAAGAAATGATCAGTCTATAATTTTAATGGTAGGTGTATTTTAACAGTGAGAGACAGAATAATAACCAAAAAATCCAGAAAAACGCATTTCAAAAAAGTTATAAATTGATTTGCATGTTAATGAGGGAAATAAGTATTTGACCCCTTCGACTTAGTACTTGGTGGCAAAACCCTTGTTGGCAATCACAGAGGTCAGACGTTTCTTGTACTTGGCCACCAGGTTTGCACACATCTCAGGAGGGATGTTGTCCCACTCCTCTTTGAAGATCCTCTCCAAGTCATTAAGGTTTCGAGGCTGACGTTTGGCAACTCGAACCTTCAGCTCCCTCCACAGATTTTCTATGGGATTAAGGTCTGGAGACTGGCTAGGCCACTCCAGGACCTTAATGTGCTTCTTCTTGAGCCACTCCTTTGTTGCCTTGGCTGTGTGTTTTGGGTCATTGTCATGCTGGAATACCCATCCACGACCCATTATCAATGCCCTGGCTGAGGGAAGGAGGTTCTCACCCAAGATTTGACGGTACATGGCCCCGTCCATCGTCCCTTTGATGCGGTGCAGTTGTCCTGTCCCCTAAGCAGAAAAACACCCCAAAGCATAATGTTTCCACCTCCATGTTTGACGGTGGGGATGGTGTTCTTGGGGTCATTCCTCCTCCTCCAAACATGGCAAGTTGAGTTATTTCCCTCATTAACATGCAAATCAATTTATAACTTTTTTGAAATGCGTTTTTCTGGATTTTTTTGTTGTTATTCTGTCTCTCACTGTTAAAATACACCTACCATTAAAATTATAGACTGATCATTTCTTTGTCAGTGGGCAAACGTACAAAATCAGCAGGGGATCAAATGCTTTTTTCCCTCACTGTATGTATTGCATGTATAATTGTCAGTAAACCTGTAGGTATTAAACCTCAGGTATGATAAATCAGATTTTTAAGTAGTCATTTTATTTTATTTTTATTTATTTATTTATTTTATTGTATCTCTGTCTACCCCATGGCTGTGTTTATTGTTTAAGCTGGGTTTACAAGTTGGTAGATGTATTGCGTTTACACTTGCCATTCTTTTAATGCCAGAGTTATCCAGAGCACATTCAAAGAGCGAAATTCAGTTAAAAGTAGCTGCAGTATGTCCTTTGTATCCGATTTGAAAACATGACATGAAATAGATGTTTTGGTAAATGTGCTGTCCAGTGTAGAAAAGCAAAGTATGCTAATTTGTGAATGAACGATCAAACACTATTTACCCCAAGGCACTATTTCATGCATATTATTACAAAGAGGAAATCAACTGCAAAAAGTAGACTCTCAGTTTTTCAAATTAAGAAAATTAGAAACCCATCTTTACGATGAGGCAAATACTTCATAATTTCCTTTTGATTTAATGTACAAAGACGGTTGACCAATGATCATAAAATGCATGTTGATCAGATTTTTTTATTCTATGGTCAATTTTTTTAAAATACAGATTTCTTTTTGTGATAAAAAATAAACCTAAACAATCAACATAAACATTTTCATTATGGCATTATTTGAAAAGTGTGACGATGCAGAAAGGAAAATGTGAATTTGGGATCTAAATTTGTTGTGGGCAATTGTTTTGGTCAATGGTATGTATACCAAAGGGCAAAACTTTGAAAGTAAAAAACAAAAATCAACATTAATAAACATAAAAATTCTAATTTCCGAACAGATAATTGACTTCTTCCACATGTTCAATACACGCTGCTCAACTAGTTGTCTCTCACATGCAATGGCAGTCACACATGTCTTACCCTTACTAGCAAAGCCCTTCAACTGGAGAGTGTATATTGTAAAGACATGTAAAAATAAAAAAGTAAAATGCTCTTGCTCCTAACACCTCCTTGTTATTGCAATGATTCTGATTATGAAAGATACTGGAGAAAATTGCTTTTTCTGAAAGTGTTTTGGGTGAAAAGGGGGAAAAAGTATCATGATTATGAAGTTCATAAATGTATCTTGGCAGTTCTTATCTTTCTATTAGATATTGTTTATTTTTTTATTATGCACTGGGATATAGTCATTCCGTTTCTCAACAGTGTGACTAAAACAAAGGCTTGTGCGTTTGTTAAAGCAATCTGCATTCACTTCCTTTTCAGAGTTCCATGAATTGTTTTTGCGGCATTGTGTAAATCGTGGAGTTTAACTTCCTCCGTATAAAGCGGACAGTTTGGTTTCTTCAAGTAATTTTCCTTTGTTAACTGAAGTATCCTTCAAGCAGCGATTGAAGAATAATATGTTTTTTAAGAACACGTCTTTCACACTAAAGAATACTTTCAGCCTTTATGGGCGATCTGTATGCTTTGAGGCTTTTCGTAGGAATTCAGAATTCAACCTTTTGTTTTTATTAACAACCTTTGGTCCTTCAGAGTAGTAGCTGTGCGATAAAAGTGGCAACAAACACACCAAAATTTTGAATTGAAGCCTGGAAAGCTAACTACTCCAATGCCAATAAACAGCCAATGTGGGAAGGCAACAGTTGACTTACTGTGTTACGCCAAAGAAAAACTAAGACGTGATGTTTTTATTTGCAATTCATACAAGATTGGCATTTTCTCATTGCGTGTCATTTATTGAAAATGGGAAGGACGAAATATTGTCAGAAATTGACTTTGCAATACATTAAATCATGCAGTAGGGGCTATTAAAACAAATTAATTCAAACATCATATATACTGTATGTTTTGCAAAATGTTACTCCTTTATTATTGAGACATTTATCATTGCTGGGAATATCTGTAGAATGAGTTTGTATCTGTGTTGTTGTTGTGTCCATGGTAGCCGTGGACAGAGCCCTGGCATTAGGAACGGTGCCAGTTTACAGCTCTGTAAAGGGCAATGGTGACTCACGGTGGAAAAATGTGTTCAAACACTGTACCGATGGCTTTAGTTCTTGCATCTAAACAACATCAGCCTGAGCTCCAAGATGGGTGTGTTTTTTGTTTTGATTTTTACAATAAAGATCTAACAAAGTAGTTATTTGCTAGCATATGATAACCATTTGCATCGCAGTGACTTTATAGCCCAGTATACACTCACCTAAAGGATTATTAGGAACACCTGTTCAATTTCTCATTAATGCAATTATCTAAGCAACCAATCACATGGCAGTTGCTTCAATGCATTTAGGGGTGTGGTCCTGGCCAAGACAATCTCCTGAACTCCAAACTGAATGTCTGAATGGGAAAGAAAGGTGATTTAAGCAATTTTGAGCGTGGCATGGTTGTTGGTGCCAGACGGGCCGGTCTGAGTATTTCACAATCTGCTCAGTTACTGGGATTTTCACACACAACCATTTCTAGGGTTTACAAAGAATGGTGTGAAAAGGGAAAAACATCCAGTATGCGGCAGTCCTGTGGGCGAAAATGCCTTGTTGATGCTAGAGGTCAGAGGAGAATGGGCCGACTGATTCAAGCTGATAGAAGAGCAACTTTGACTGAAATAACCACTCGTTACAACCGAGGTATGCAGCAAAGCATTTGTGAAGCCACAACACGTACAACCTTGAGGCAGATGGGCTACAACAGCAGAAGACCCCACCGGGTACCACTCATCTCCACTACAAATAGGAAAAAGAGGCTACAATTTGCACAAGCTCACCAAAATTGGACAGTTGAAGACTGGAAAAATGTTGCCTGGTCTGATGAGTCTCGATTTCTGTTGAGACATTCAGATGGTAGAGTCAGAATTTGGCGTAAACAGAATGAGAACATGGATCCATCATGCCTTGTTACCACTGTGCAGGCTGGTGGTGGTGGTGTAATGGTGTGGGGGATGTTTTCTTGGCACACTTTAGGCCCCTTAGTGCCAATTGGGCATCGTTTAAATGCCACGGCCTACCTGAGCATTGTTTCTGACCATGTCCATCCCTTTATGACCACCATGTACCCATCCTCTGATGGCTACTTCCAGCAGGATAATGCACCATGTCACAAAGGTCGAATCATTTCAAATTGGTTTCTTGAACATGACAATGAGTTCACTGTACTAAACTGGCCCCCACAGTCACCAGATCTCAACCCAATAGAGCATCTTTGGGATGTGGTGGAACGGGAGCTTCGTGCCCTGGATGTGCATCCCACAAATCTCCATCAACTGCAAGATGCTATCCTATCAATATGGGCCAACATTTCTAAAGAATGCTTTCAGCACCTTGTTGAATCAATGCCACGTAGAATTAAGGCAGTTCTGAAGGCGAAAGGGGGTCAAACACAGTATTAGTATGGTGTTCCTAATAATCCTTTAGGTGAGTGTATGTCATCAGTAATAATATTGAACAGCTTCTCTTTTTACTCATAGTCCCCATCAAGTCTTTTTTTTCTTCTTCTTCTATGTGAAATGTTTGATCTTGTTAAAATATTCCATAATTGAAAATATCATTGCCTTATCAGTCAAAAATATTTCCTGTGGGATCTTACCATAGTGCCTCTTGACAACGAGAAAGAAAAGAAAACACACACCCTCCTGGTTTTTATTTTTATTGGATTTCATGTGCCGTGGGGGTTACCGATCTCGCCTGTGATAGTGGTCAGCTCAGTTCTTAGTACAGGGATATTTTTTATGATCTTTTAATACCTTCACTGAATATCTGTTTAATGTGGATATACCCACATTATGAAATAACATGAAAAATATATATATCTTAAACCTTAAGCTGCAGTCTATGTTCAACAGTATTAATGGAGTCAGCATGTATTTATGTTTAGCATTAATGCTGACATTTATTCATTAATTTATTATATTATACGACAGGACCGGCCAGTTGAAGTTAACTACTGTTTTTTAATAGCAATAGCAATCATGAAAGCATCAATGGACACTTAAGAAGTTAAAAGACCAAATAAGTAAATAAACATATTCACACACAGTCCATTCTAAATTGTAAAGGACAGTGACTCTTTTATTGTGTGTGAAGTGCTCCTAGTTCAAAGTGCAGTGAAATTCAGTATATGATATTCTCCGATTAATTCAGGGTGGTTACATCTAATTTATATGAGGAGTTTTCTCATTTCTCATCTTAGATTGTTCTGGTGCAATATCATTCCCATCTTATAACTGAATCCTTGTGATTTCATTGCAGCTGAATTTTGCATTTGACAAATTAAAAAGGGGTGGACTAGTTGGACATGATCTCAGTGGTGAAATACAATTGTCTAGGCCGTCCCTACATCTCTGGGCCGGGATATAATTGAGTAGAACATGTGAGTGTTTGACTGGTGCAAAGGGACCTATTGTACTGTCTCACTGGTTGGCTGTAGGCCAGCAGCTTCATCAGTCGACTACTGTCCTTGGGAGCTGAAACCTAGACTTCCCGTGAATCTGTGGGTCTTCAACAGCTTAATCTATGAACAGTAACAATCCAGACAATCCTCTCACCCCCACACCATGCAGCTGACTGCACGCACGTCCGCCCTGCTTGTCTCTGCTCTGGATCGGGTGCGAGACGGCCACTGTGCATCCTCCTTCAATTACTCTCAGATCTGCAACTGAATTTAAATTCATCTGTACACACTGTTCCAGCCAGCTCAGATTGCATAAGTGCTTGCAGATACATATGTAATGAGATAGATTTTTGGGAAATCTGCTCATCTGGAATTACCATCAGAATGACACATTTGAAAAAGAATTAAGACAACTCCTTGGTCATTATAATGTAAAGAGATTGTCAGAACATGGACATCTTCAGTTTAATGTCCACCAAATTGTCTCTGATATTGAATAAGAACATAAAAGAACATAAGAAAGTTTACAAACGAGAGGAGGCCATTTGACCATCGTGCTCGTTTGGTGTCCATTAATAACTACACTACACTACATTTTAGAACACCTCCATTTGTCCAGTTTTTATTAAAATGTATGCAGTTTAATACCTCAATGTACTCTGAAAGCATAGAACAAATAAACAATTGCAGATAAAAAGGAAATCATGAAATCGTTTTAACAAAATGTAACTCCTTAAGCTGACAAACCCCTCTGGTACCCTTAAAATTGTACCAAATCCATGTGGTTCTCTTTAATCCCATGTGTACTCTTCACTGTTGTGTTGTTTGCCAAGTGTTTGGTATCCCATGAAAGCTGAGACTCAGCTGACCCCCCCTACCTCGAGCAGACTGCGCATTTACCCCCCGGGCTCTGAATCATTGCGGGCGACACAGAAACTGTAAATCGGATGTGTTTGAGAATGAAATGCACTGGTAGCCAAGAGAATAAGCTTTGAAATGATGTGTGCATTGTAGGAATACAGTGTAACTTCTATGCACAGGAGCTGCGCGTAACACTGCCAAATAATGCAGTTCTAAAACTTTTGACCGGTAGTGTAAGTGATCCAAGGATCCTATCCAGTCTATTTTTGAATGTTCCCAAATTGTCACTTCAACCACATCGCTGGGGAGTTTGTTCAGATTGTGACGCCTCTCTGTGTAAAGAAGTGTCTCCTGTTTTCCGTTTTGAATGCTTTGAATCCCAATTTCCATTTGTTTTCCCGGGTGCGTGTGTCCCTGCTGATCTGGAATAGCTCCTCTGGTTTGATGTGGTCGATGCCTTTCATGATTTTGAAGACTTGAATCAAGTCCCCACATAGTCTCCTCTGTTCCAGGGTGAAAAGGTTCAGTTCTTCAGTCTCTCTGAGTAGGACATTCTCACAGAATGTGAGTTTTACAATTTTGTCTTAATTAATTGATCTCCATTCTACATGTACAGGTTGGTTGCCAGTACAATGGCAGTTCCCCCAAACATGTTGGGTGTCTTATTAATGATGGAAACAATTACTTCTATAGAGCTGAGTGAATTTGCTTGGTTTTAAAACCCCATACTGATAGTTATATGGATTTACAATCTCTCAGTATAACATAGAAGAGATTAACACATCTGTCCAGATGTTTTTTGTTATATATATGTATATGTATATATATATATATATATGTATATGTATATGTATATGTATATATGTATATGTATATGTATATGTATATATATATATATATATATACACTCACCTAAAGGATTATTAGGAACACCATACTAATACTGTGTTTGACCCCCTTTCACCTTCAGAACTGCCTTAATTCTACGTGGCATTGATTCAACAAGGTGCTGAAAGCATTCTTTAGAAATGTTGGCCCATATTGATAGGAGAGCATCTTGCAGTTGGTGGAGATTTGTGGGATGCACATCCAGGGCACGAAGCTCCCGTTCCACCACATCCCAAAGATGCTCTATTGGGTTGAGATCTGGTGACTGTGGGGGCCAGTTTAGTACAGTGAACTCATTGTCATGTTCAAGAAACCAATTTGAAATGATTCGACCTTTGTGACATGGTGCATTATCCTGCTGGAAGTAGCCATCAGAGGATGGGTACATGGTGGTCATAAAGGGATGGACATGGTCAGAAACAATGCTCAGGTAGGCCGTGGCATTTAAACGATGCCCAATTGGCACTAAGGGGCCTAAAGTGTGCCAAGAAAACATCCCCCACACCATTACACCACCACCACCAGCCTGCACAGTGGTAACAAGGCATGATGGATCCATGTTCTCATTCTGTTTACGCCAAATTCTGACTCTACCATCTGAATGTCTCAACAGAAATCGAGACTCATCAGACCAGGCAACATTTTTCCAGTCTTCAACTGTCCAATTTTGGTGAGCTTGTGCAAATTGTAGCCTCTTTTTCCTATTTGTAGTGGAGATGAGTGGTACCCGGTGGGGTCTTCTGCTGTTGTAGCCCATCCGCCTCAAGGTTGTACGTGTTGTGGCTTCACAAATGCTTGGCTGCATACCTCGGTTGTAACGAGTGGTTATTTCAGTCAAAGTTGCTCTTCTATCAGCTTGAATCAGTCGGCCCATTCTCCTCTGACCTCTAGCATCAACAAGGCATTTTCGCCCACAGGACTGCCGCATACTGGATGTTTTTCCCTTTTCACACCATTCTTTGTAAACCCTAGAAATGGTTGTGCGTGAAAATCCCAGTAACTGAGCAGATTGTGAAATACTCAGACCGGCCCGTCTGGCACCAACAACCATGCCACGCTCAAAATTGCTTAAATCACCTTTCTTTCCCATTCAGACATTCAGTTTGGAGTTCAGGAGATTGTCTTGACCAGGACCACACCCCTAAATGCATTGAAGCAACTGCCATGTGATTGGTTGGTTAGATAATTGCATTAATGAGAAATTGAACAGGTGTTCCTAATAATCCTTTGGGTGAGTGTATATATATATATATATATATATATATATATATATATATGTATATGTATATATATATATATTATTAATTACATTCGGGAAAATTCTTTCCTACTGTTGTACTGCGGATGACATGGAGAAAGAGTGAAACATACCAATCTTTTAAATTATGCTAATATATCTTTAGCTATCAGCTAACATATCATTAAAAGTTAAGCTATTATCCCCTGGACGATGTTTACTGCTGTTCCTTTCATGGATGTGTAACCGTGATTGTTTCTTAAAACAAAGGTATTCTTGTTTTTTTATGTCATATTTACATTGATATAATATCCCAGCAATTTACATTTTCATAATTATCTAAGATATTATTTTGAATGCATGAACTCGTCTCCTGTTAATGTATTGATAAAAAGCTGTCAGTAGCAGCTTAAAAAGAAGCCAAAATGCTAAATTAAGTCAGATTAACTGGAATACACTGAGTGATCACTTTATTAGGTACACTGAGGTAATCTCGAGTTGCTCCCCCTTTTGCCTTCAGAACTGCATGAATTTGTTGGGGCATGGATTCAATAAGCTGTCAAAAGTGCACCACATGCTGGCTAATCATGTCGACTCCATTGCTTCTCATAGTTGTTGCAAATTGGCTGATGGTGGATCTCTACTCCAAATAGCTCATCCCATCTCATCCCACAGAGGCTCAATTGGATTGAGATTGGTAACTGGGGAGGTCACTATAGTGAAATGAATTCACTGTCATGTTTCCGGAACCATTCCTGGACAATCCTATCCTTGTAGCATGAGCCACTATCCTGCTGAACTCAGCTGTTTTTGACTGACTGAAGCCCATCTCTTACTCTGCACAAGTCGTGTCAGCCTCCATCGGCCTCGTTTCAAAGCTTTCGTTTTCAGTATAAAGAAGGTATAACATGCTGTCTATCCCGATGTTATGGCAGCACAGTCTAGTTGTCATTTGAATCTCAGCTCAGGTAGTACAACGACAGGGAATGATCTGGGGGTGAGTGGCATGAGGTTCCAGTTTGTTGCACCAGACACTGAGGAAACAGAGATGAAATGGGGCTGATGCTTGTGTGCCGTGATTGTGTTGTGTTCTAAACCTCAAAGTATGTAGCTGTTTAGTTGGGAAGATAAGATACGAAGACATGCTTGTGTTTGAGTTGGTGTTAAACTCTTGACTCGTTACATTTTTACCTCCTTTAGTGACCTTGCTCAATATCACTCTCAAAACAATCCTGAGCGAGGAATTGGCGTTTAAAATATCTTCAACCCACACTTGAGAAATGGAGACTGAATATTGATGAATCTCCTCGGATATCACCAGTGAGTATTTTGATCCCAATACATCTTAAAATATACCCTTTTGCCAGCTATGGAAACCAAGGTGATGGAGATTTTATAACATGACCTTCCTGTGTAGTAGGGGTCAGATGGTTCAGTTTTTCCTATCCTGCCGAGACAATTGTACTCCCAAGCTCAGGCCGTCATAGTTAAAGGAGTATGCTGCTTTTTATTCTCTTTTTACGTTGTTACATATCTCAATATGCAGTGCAGTCATGAGGTTTCAAATACTCAAAGTTTCAAATTGCCACAGAAACCAATGGCAAATCCTACAGTGCACTGCGATATTCCCAACAGTACGATAAGATTCCTCCGTGCTTATGCGTTCTATAATAACTATGGCAAAGGAGAAGTGTCAGGGATACCACTTTGGATCTAAAAAAAATAAAGGAAAAAGTTTGATACACAGTACATTTTATGTTTCCTACACTTCGAAAGTTTTTTTGATGTCATTTGACGGTTGCCAATTCATTAATATGGCTTAAACTAACTGTGTATTACGCTGCAGTAGTTGTTTAGGGGTTACTTTAGTCTTTTAAAAGTGTTTTTGTAGCTTGTTTAGTGTGTACATATTACGGTGACCGGATGTGACTGGATATGAAAGTCATGAGTTTTCTCCTTGGATTCACTATTGATTGGGATCATTTTTCAGTTAATATCGGCCCACTGCATCAGACATTAAAGCATAAATCTATATAGGAAAAAACTTTCAAAATGAACATCAGTTTTTTATTACCACCAAAGGATTTCAAATACAATATAAATAAAATACTCCACACATATGGCTAATTTAATGTATTTCTCTCAGCTTCACATACTCCCGTGTTGATTCATAAAATGTTTTGCTTTGTTTCTTTTTACCAATAACCCCGACCATTTCTCATTTCACAGCATTGCCGTAGGGCCAGGTGGTGACTCTAATGGCAGTTGAGGAAACATTTGTCAGGTTGTACTACTCGACAAAGTCTCATTAAGTACTTGGAATGCACCAAGTTCTCAGGGTTACTTAAATACTGAGAGCATTAGTTGAACTAACATTGGTTTCAAAGGCAAAATAACATTCTAGGCTTTTCTTTTGGCATTTCGACTTGAGAGGTCACTCTCAGAGTGGCCGAAAGGTCAACACTCAAGTAATCATGTGACACACATACAAAATAAAGTGCTTAATGGAGGTCTTTAAACATCTTTATGCTTTAATTTAAGACATGTTTACAGCAGATATTGGAAGACCTTTCTTTTCTTTCCAAATGTTCAGTAGAAGACCGTGCTTCGTTTGAGAGACATTATCTCCATTATTTTCTTCTTCAATTCCACTTTGTCTAATAGATCCCTTTATGAAACTTATTTTGCCTGTGGAAAATTATAGAAGGGTTAAACAACAACAAGGTGTTTTAATAGTAAAAATCCACTATTTCTGAATGGATTTTCTTTGCACTTCCCCACAGATTTGACTTTTTTATGACTTCACAAATCTGTTTAATCAATGCCTTACCTAATTAAACATTAACAAAAGCTTGATGTCAATTGATTATGTTGTGGACTTTGTGTACTTTCTCGACTGAAAAGACTCATTCTTTTATGCTAAGTGTTGTGTTTGCTAATAATGACTTTGCCAGACTGAAAACATTATTTTATTTGAAAGTTATCTTATCTTTATGCCACTAAAGTGGATGCTTTTTTTGTTTCTGAATGGCCTTATTAAAGAATGTACATAATTAAATAACAAAGCTAGACAATATTACTGTGTAGTCCTAAAAAGAAATAACGTGTTAACATATCCATTGTTATACAATGATAATTTCAGTCTGGATCACACTTGATAAATCTTAGAAAGTGCTGTAGTCCAGAATTGGGAATTGAATGACTCAAACTCTTGTTGAAGCTCAGCTGCAAGATTAGGGATGTCTGGACTGATTCTGAGACCAACACACCCATCTGGTGGTCTACGTCTTCGAAGCACACACCTATCTAGCTTTCCAGAACGCACTGGTGTCTCTGTTTTCTGTGTCTTGTTCAAACAAACCAAAGAATTGTATCTTAGAAATTATACGGGACCTGTAATAAGATTGTGGCAACATGTGTAGATTACACAATATAACTACATGTCCTGTAATTCGATATCATAGTATACATCACTGTAAAAACGTGATTCTCAGAGACATGAACTGCAGCACAATTACTGAGCAACGTAGAAAATACAGTCCATAAACTACAGGGAGCACAAAATGTTAGGTAATTAAAGAAACATACCCTATTATTTCACAAGTATAATTTTGTTCGGCTGGTTTTCACTCACCCTCAGCCATACCTTCTGCTTTTTCAGTCTATTTTTGATTTTACAATGTCAAAATTACATTTAAAAAAATCTATCTTTAGGGACAATACACATAAACCCAAACAAAAACAAATTCCCTTTGATGGGTGAGAAGATAGGATATTTTAATTACATGTTTACTATTTCTTATTGGACACTTGTATCTACAAATCTTCAGCCACAAAGTTTCATGTTGGCTTTGCTTCGTCTAAACAGAAGAAACATCCAAAGAAGTTCAGGGAAGCTACAGCAATCCAGACCTTCATCCAGGTCCAGTTAATCTCTTACAATTTCGAAAACCAGCAATGAGGCTCACAATGGGTGCCCCTGGCCACCTGAGTCTAGGAGAAGAACAATCCAGTAGACATGTAGTAAAACATGTCAACAATGTAAAAGGTCATGCATGTGGTTAAATGAGTGGTCATGCATGTGATTAAAGTGCTAAATCTAATGACATCAGTAGATATTGTTGTCTTCTTGCAAATATAGTAGTAGTGAAAGCAGTGACAATTTACACAAACTTTTTGAAAATATATCCCTTATAGGATGTACAGTTGTTAAGAAAATCTGCCAACGGATGTACAGCAGATTGCCATCCTTTTGGCTTATTTTGTACCTCACAAGTTAAGCAGTGTCTTTTATTATCTTAACATATGTTATCCCTCTTTTCACCCCCAGATTCGCTGCTCGTTTTGTGTTTACATGTATTTCCGCCTTTAATGGAGTCACTTTCTCTAATGCGGGTGTGTAATGTATTTTAGGCCTGTTTCATGAGGTGGGGGGGGGAGGGCCAGACAAAAGCCAGAAGCTTTGTTGCTTAAACTCTTGCAGACAGCATTTCCAATATTAAGGAATGTGACAAGTTGTCTTGCGGTGGTATTATGATTTGAACTTACGGAGGTTAATTTCCGTTTGATAAAAATGGAAATCGGGGCCTGTGCTCTTTGGTTAAATATCATAATGAGTTTATTCTCCTCGTGTTGGGGGTGGGGGGTGGTGATGGAGAGGGAAAGCGAAAGCACATGTTCTCCATTTTTAGATAGTACCCTTCTCCCACCCCCCGCCCCCTTTCCCTGTCAGTATCTGGCATGAAATTCCACACATGCCTTTAATTTAGAGAGGGAGCTCAGGAGCAAGTTATCTTATTCCTCTGGAATTTTCCACCGTTACTTCCACTGTGAGCCCAGATGTAATTAAGGAAAGGGGTAACGATTGTGTGAAAATTAAATGAGCATGTGAAGGCTCTCTGTGCATTAGAACACTATCCTGCATATTTGCTAGAGGATACTGTAAAAAAGAGAGAGAGAGAAAGAAAGAAAGCAGCATTCAAAGAGAGAGAGAGAGAGAGATTTGTTGAAGTGAAGATTGAAATTTACCTTATCCAGGACCTCCCCTTCTTTGGCAGCCCTATTGGATAAAATAACAGAGCGCTCATACAGAGTACAAAGTATGAGCTGCACGGGGAGAGACAGACTTGGGATTTAGAGGATGCACACCAGATAAGGTTGTCAATCTCTCTCTCTCTCTCTCTCTCTCTATATATATATATATATATATTTTTCTAAGAGAGAACAATGTCTCCTCAGTTTGCATCTGAGGTAAGCTTTTCCTTTTTTCACTGTACTGGAAAATGTGCGAGATGAAGAAATGTGTGTAGATGCTGTGTTGTAGCCATGTGCTATGTGTCTCACTGTAAAGGACTTCGAAAGAACTGTGACGGTGTGGGTAAACCTCTAAGATTTCCTGTAGTGTGCCTGCATTCAAAAAAAGGCCTTGTTTAAGGACAACAGTCTCTAGCAGTGTGTGGATAGAAATAGCAGCCTGGTGCTCCCGGTTGGGATTGGGCCAAGTGAATATTGTACTGCTGATTTATTCCATTCTTTTTAATGAAGGGATTCCTCACACTGCAGACACCCTGATGCTGTTGTGGGTAAACAAGCTTTTGATAGCTCCCTGGGAACCACTCAAACAAGAGTTATTGTATTAATTATTAAGCTAAGGATTATTTAGAACACTGATTCATCCAAATCCTGCAACACTCCTCTCTATATTCTTCCTGCAAATCGCTGCCTGTGTGCACAGTATATTTATAATAATTGGGTTCCTGAAAGTGATCTGGTATCAGTAAACTATTCCCCCCTATGGCCTGTGGTTGTCCCAGGTTCAGATTTGGCACCTTTTGTTTAAAGAAAAGCCTTAATTGTGAACTAATCGTGAAGTTTTTGAAGTGGCTACAAAAACTTCAGGAGATGAGTGGGGAAAACATAAGTCTCTCTGAGTTGAAATAATAATTCTGAGTGGTCTTTTATATTGTGGCTGCTGTGTAGGTATGCAAGAACATAACACAATATACAAAAAGTTAACATAATTGCATTGCTATGTGGGACGTTTTCTAGATTCAGTTGCATTTAAACCAGAAAGTGTCTGTGTTTCATGCATTGCATTCCAAAATTGATTAAGTGTCATCTTTTTCATTTCTAATCATAATTTTGGATTTCTTCATATTTAAGGAAGACACCAGCATTGCATCTTAGTTTTTTAAAGATATTTTGGATCATTATTTCTTGTACAACAATAATGTGTAGTGTAAATCCGGTTCAATAAATGTAGTGTAACTGAGGGTGCTCTGCCTTGAAAATTGAGTTGACCTCTTGTATGTACTGTGTTCCAGTATTGGACAGTCAGTTAGCCAATTGAGAGCTTTTGACTGGCATCCTTACATAAAAGGGAAAACAAATAGTATGTTTCAGTTGTGTCTGGATTCACAGGATCTGCTCCACATTCTTGGTTTATTTTGGTCCTTACTTTCTTATTTTTATGAATGTAGATGTTACCTCAACGTTATAGCCTACTTTAGGTAGTTAAGTTATTTGTTTTGAACCACCACCACAATATGATTTTGTGTTAGAACAATTTTTATAGCCACAAAAGCAGCTATTTTTCTCCAAGTGTGGTCCAGATCTCCCAGTAGCAGAGTGCCGTGGGGCTGGAGGAGATGGAGTGAGCTGGCAGGGGCTTTTTACTTTATGACAGGACTGGTGCTATCAACAAGGGATGTGTCCAGAATCACTGAAACAAATAAGCCGATGGACTGGCAGTGGGCTGGTCTGTGTTATCTTCATCTCTTCAGAATCCGCATTAAGTAAGGATCAATATTATGTTTTTTTATCTGAGATGAGTGCAAAAAACACTTTAATAAAGAAGGGTGGATGTTAAAAACTAACAGGTGTCCGTAAAATTAATTTGTTTGTTTTTATTTAGTTTGGTTTTAAAATCTCCATTCATGTAAATGTTCACTTCACTACTACGAACAAAGCTAATGGAAATCACCAAGTATAACATTCAAATGCTAAAATTTAAATAAATCAGTTCATAAACGTTTTATATTGGGAGTTATAAACTCAGAGCACATTTAAATCCTGTGCATCTGGATCCTTTTAGAGAATCTGGACAACTGAGCACAACTTCGAGACTTTAGTGGCATGCTCTCTGTTTTGTATCAGTGTTTTCTTTCTTGATATTTCTGGTCTCTTTCCCACAAAGGATGGAGCTGAATCCTAGCACCTCATGCGATTATTGATGGGGGTGCTCCAGGGTTTTGGCTAAAATATATTTTGAAATCCATCTGTCCCTTTAATCAAGGCCACCAGGACCAGGGCATGCAAAAAAGCCCCAAAGCAAAATTAATTAACTTATTTCAAGATGTTACAATGTTCTTTCCTGTTACAGAGTTTACGATATACATCTATGCTAAGATAGTCACACTCAAGGATTTCAAAACAAATTGCATTCAAACAGTGACAAAGTCAATGATAAGTGTGTTGGCTCTGGAGTTTGTCACTCAACTAAGTCTGTCTTTGCCTAAATCATGCTGTGACCTGACACCTACTATCTAACTAAGAGGTATGTTTGTCTTGCTGTTATTTACACTGAAGAGGCATTGAACATATTTGGAGAGCTTACTATTTTTACAAGATTAAAGAATTGCAGAAATGTTTTTGATCAACTTTGACCATAGGTGTATACAATACTGCACCAATTTTGTTCCATAGCATTTAATTGCTGTCTAAATTGGATCAATCCTCTCCATGGATGGTATTCCTCAGTTTTGAAGTGTCAGAATACAGCAAGCCCCTCAGCTTGTCAATTGCTTGCTCATAATATTTAAGTTAGTAATACTCATTGTGAGGCACAACTGTTTTCTTTATAGCTACAATATGAAGTGTATTTGTCCATTTATACATCATATAATGCGTGCAAGCTTTAATAGAAGTGTGTTCTAATGCTGTGTTTACACTAAGCCGACTGATAACAGAACATGTGTAGACTCCGGTCTGATGCGCGTACTCTAAATTAGTATAGTGCTGGGTGACATCATAATGACCACTTAGAAAAAGGATATTCCTACAACCCAAAACAAACAGGGAAAGGTAACATTGCAATTCAGGTAAAATGTCAGACTGAGTTTCTCACATATGTCACTCAGTGTTTTAAAGAACTGCTATGCCGGCAAATCATAATCTTTATGCAACACAGTACACTAAATTTGTGGCAAAATAATTGTAGTGTCTCTAAAATATGTTTAGTCACTTCCCTTGAAAAACAGGATTCATTTCTAGAAAGTTGACTATATGAGCAGTTCCCTTGTTGAAGTTTTCCGGCCTGCTTTTTTTGTGTTCCGAGATTTTTTATGATCAAATTGTAAAAAATGGTAGCCTGTCCTGCTTAGTCAACAAATAATAAAATAAAATAAAAACTATGGGACAGAGAGTGGAATACAAAGAGAGACATGATTAGTAGTTTATTTCGCAAAAAACAATAAGCAAAGCTGCACTCCAGTGAGTAATAATATCTCACCCTTTACAAGACACAGCTGGGTTGCAGATTAGGCATGTTTACAAAGGAAAAAGGAGGTGGTGGGTCTGGCTTTTGATCATAAGTTATTTTAATCTGAACCTTTAAAAGGAGCAAGTGCCAAGGCAGTATTATGAATAGTTTTCATAGCTTGCAGGCTACTAAACAGCCTTATTTAATCAGGTAGGACAGAGTTCGACAACACCGGCATTTACCAGCAGTATCGATATTAAGGCAGTTTGTTGTTTGATGGCTTGTTTTATTTATTCTACAATTTTGTCTCTAATATACACAGCCTTGTCATGTATACATTCTCACTGACTTCTCAAAGGCCTGGGAATCTGATTCTTTAGGATACATCCCAGACAATTTGGGTCCAATTTGGGCTTAGCAATTTGTTAAAAGTACAACGAATAGTGAACAGTCCTCATGACCTCCTAACTGTACCACTTCACAGGAAGAAGGAAGAACAAATCCTTTAATGTACAGGAAACTCAAAAAGGCTGTGCAAAAGTATCCATTTGTCCATTATGATTTTCTACAGGCAACATATTTCTCTACTTTATCTTTTGTTGCATCCAAACAGATGTTTCAATTTTTCAGTTGAAACATGCATATCATGGCCTTCAAATGTATTCAAACACTCGATTAAATGGACAGGAGATGACCATACCATCGACAAGCTGGCAAACTGCTGAGTTTAGTCTGACTCCAAAACAAGAGAGAGTGCTATGAGATGTTATTGACCTTGTTTTCCTTGACTTGGAATAGAGTAGCTCTCCGCGTCTTTGATTCGGTCTGCATGCACTATCCTGGCTTAACTTCACCCAAACCATGACTTCATGAAACCTTGAGCTAACAGGAGGGTGGAGCAGAAAATACAATTAGATTTCCACATGAAGAAAACCTCAAACTCCTTCTGTATATCTTATTGTCATCCGATTTAAGTGTTCAGGTTCGCTGCAATGTTGTTTTGTAATCTGTACCACAAGTTTAGAATACCGTGCCAAAATCCATCATGGCTGTGTTGTGTTAAAGAAAATAGATTCCATTGTGATTGGTAATGTAAAAAAACAGAATCCTCCTTCGCGAAGCCAGTTTAATTGTTTGAAACATTTACTCTAAAAACACATGGAAGTTCAGCTTGAACTATTTTCCTTCTATATTTTTCTCAGGCAAATTTAAACTACTTTGATAAATGTTTTTGTTTTGTTTGGTTTTCCAACATAGTGGCCTACTTGTCTAATACCACTATTTACACAACAGCCTTGCTTAATGAATGTGAGAGGAAAGCACAGCTGTGGATAATCTTTTATAAGTACTAAGTAGTCAAACTCAGAGTGTGATTTGCTGAGGAATTTTGGGAGGACGATCCCAATTATTTTCTCTGAGTAACATTCACTTACAAATGTTCCCTTTCATCTGTTAATGCTAACAGTTACTGGTTATCACTTTATAGGACAGAAAGATGTTATTTTATTTTACTTTATTTTAAAATAAGAATCTGTTGCATTTAGAAAGTGGCTGATCCAATAAAGTGTAGTTTGTAATGGGTGCTGCGTGGGTTGTTGTTATGTAGGTATGCACATGGATCCCATTGCAATCTTATAGTATGTGTTTTGTGACTAAAATCTATCTTGAACCATTCATAAAACTGTCTTTCATTGCATATATTTGTGTACATTAATACGATGCATACCTCTTCTGACATTTGGAATACACTTACTGATTTAATCTAATGGAAGAGCAGGAAATGACTTCATGCAATCAACACAATTTAAATACCTTGCTTTTCATTTGAAACTTCTCTGCCTATAAAAACCTGCTGACATATAAAAATATCACCCCCAGGCAAATCATCCTCATGTCACACACATGGCATAAGATGCAAAAAATAATGCCCTTTTACATATAGCAGATAGGATAAGCACTGCACGGATTACTGATATCAGGTTTTGTGTGCGAGTGAATAGTGTTTATGCAATGCTAAAAGTGATAATGTTCCAGCTTCCCTTATTAATGTATAATCTGGCACCGCGCTGCTGCTTCACAGTGTGTATTGGGAGTGCAGTGTACTGACTGTAAGGGTGAGAGCCGGCCAGGCCTGGGTCCTTAATCAGTGACTTCATTCATGTGTGCCCAGATGTAGACCTGGATAATGGCACCACATCCTTTAGTATGTGTCAACAACAAAAGACTGGCATAATTCACAGCTTGGTGAGACTCTCCATTTTGCAAAACCTCAACAAAACTGAATAGAGAGCAGTGCTGGTTGAAGAGGTAGATTTACAGCAAACGTGTCTAGATCAAATGATGCCATATGGAGCAAACCAGGAAGTAAACCATCAAGAGTGTAATTAAACACATACAGTTTGAGGAAGTCCATATGCCACATGTTTTGAGATATTCATATCCATTATACCTCATCAGGAAGCCACAACAAATAGACTTTACGGATGTATCTATATCTTATATCTTGTTCTAAAAAGACTTGAATCTTATGTACAGTGGGTAAATGCTAAATCAGACAGTATATATTGTAGAAGTGCATTTGTATTAAATAACCTTAAGTGTAGGCAAAATGTTATAATGGGAAAGTTTTGGCAGATACAAAAATGTAATTGTGTTCTATTATGAAGAAATGTGGAACACAGAGATGGATATCGATATGCATACAAATATACATCACCTAGCTATGCCTGAGATTCTATCATTTAATCTTACACATTTGTCTTGTTTTATTCATGTCTTCTTTTCAAAGAGGAATGGTGCAGTGTTTTGCCCAGGAGCCAGTTGTTTTTAAAACCATAAAGTTTGTTAGGCACTGGCCCTTTGTATGCTGTCAGTGTAGTAAGGGGAGGAAGAATGTGATACAGTATACAAGGTTAGTATTCAGGACTGGCAGCTGTAATCTGATTGGGTATTGAAGACAAGGATGGAGCTGAGAGCTCCAAGGACAGAGATTGTGTTGTCATCACTTAAAGAAAAAGGCCCCACTTTTCTGTGCAATTCTTCTTTTGCATGTCATTCTTTAACCACATGACATTTTAAAAACCATTCTTTCACTCCCATCTAAATCTCCAAATAGTTCTAAGAACAAGACCATAAGGAGATATACAGCAGTGGCAAGTAAAAGATTAATGCCCAGAGCATATTTTTAAACTATCCAGATTTTATTTTATAGTATAGCAGAAGATTTGATGTTGTGCATTGCTATGGTATGTGCCAGACCCTGCTCACATTTTCTGTCAAGTAAAAAATAGCTATAATTTTGATTGGATGGTAGGACTTCTGGGGACAGAATAGGCCAAAATGAAGTTAAGTGGGAGAAGAAAACTTTCCAGTTTGAAAGTGAGTATTTAAATCTCACGGTTGCTGCTTGTTCCTATCAATATGAAAACAACATGATTCCCTGATGTGGCTTTATATGAATTTAGCTTTTCAACAAAATTGTTGTACTTTAACACATCTTAATGGTATTTTCACCTCTGCTGTCCATTTTCAAACTCAACTGAGAAGATCCGTAAATTGGCATTTAGAAGAGCACTTCTAGAAAAAACACATTGCCTGGACTGACACGTCTCTGTATATGCACCAAGGATGTTAATGTTGAATATTAAAACATTATTTTACTATTGTTAATCACAATAGACCACTCTGATATCAAATGTGTAAAGGTATACCTATAGTTAATCTATTTCAAATCTCTCACTTCAAGCCTCACTTTTCCAGATACTTTTTTCCCTTCGTATAAATTATGCATTGACATCTCTGTCTGTCCTGTAAGTCATCTAGTTCAGTAGCGTTTGAAGTATGTTCAAAAATTCCCATTCTGAGACACCATAGCTCTCTGCACAGACTCTGTGTAGTAATGAGGAACACGGGAAGGTGCCTTAGAGAAGTTGTGTCGCCGACCACGGTTTGGCTCGCGCGTTCTCGTGAAATCTGCCTTTTATCCACAGACGTGAGTGCAATTAATACAGCAGATTGACCTGGTATCTAGTGCAGCGCAGGAACTGTTCGGCTCCAGATGTGTATTATCTCATCACATTTCAATGCCTCTCGAGGACTTGCTTTGCTGTTCTCCCCTCCCCGCAGTTGAGCTATGCCTGATACCACCAGTGTGGGATGAGATCATTAATAACCAGCCTGAGCATTACTTGATACTCAAAAACAAAGTCATGCGCTACTTTCTTTTTTCATTTAATCCCTCCTTTTCTTCCACACACACAGTCTGTGTTGAAAACAAGTGATCTGGACATTTGATTACTCTGTGGCCTCATTTTTGCTCATTCTTCCTTATATATTATTCCCTACTAAGGCAGATTAAGTTTTTATTTAGTATTTTATTAAAATGAAGGTGAAGAATATAATTCACTTTTTCTTTTCAGATGCCACACTGCATTTTTTTTTTTTTTTTTTACTTTCCAAAAATAATCAAACTCCACAGCTGATCTAAAGACAAAGACTAGCCTCATAATCTCTATGGTTAGGCCTTTTCAATGGTATTACAACACAACCAGACCACATACGGGTCTACATCTGTAACTTGTTATGGAAAGTGCTTAGTCTGTCAAACTCAGTCATTTAGAATTTATTCTGGATAGGAAAAACATTTTCAGGTCTCATTTCAAGTTAGGCCTTAAGGCAGTGATGGAGATATAGATGAACTCATAGTAGCTCAAAGGCACGTCTGCAGGACTACAAGAACGAACTGAATTTCTATTCTAATATTAAGTCCTCTAAAAGTGTATTACTTAAATTCCAGGTGTTCACATCACAATGATATATCTAAGAACATCCCAGTACCACTGTACCTGGTTTTGTTTTTACACACACTATACAAATGCCAATATAAAGAGGTTTCTTTTAAAACTGTTCAGTTGTTGTTTATATTCTCATCAGACATCTAAGCAATGTCTTTTCTTTACTTTTTCACACACTGAACAAAAATTGAATGTGACAGGAAATGAAGTAAGTCGTAAAAATCAAGATTACAGCAAATTCACAAGCAAGAAAAAATGGAAAACGTGATTTTATAGTAAAGAAAACAGTAAGAGAAACTCCCGAATTGACCTTCCTGAGGAAAAACTGAGTAGATTAGATAATTGCAAGTGGAATGGCTGTGAATGACATTTTGGTATTTACACATTCCATATACTTAGACAAGGAAACCCTTTCAATACACTCCTTTCAGAGGTCAGCTTATCACTATTACTGCTATGTTCTGACTGGGTGTCTGAGGTATTGATAATTGCATCATGTGGTCTGCATTTGTAAATAGAACTACAGTTTAGTGTAGTTCCATCTCCACCCCATGTATATGCCCTTGATATAAATATACATAGACACATACTTCAAAATGGTTGGTCTATTTATATGTGTGTGTTTTTACCCATTTCAGGAAACAGGGTGGTAACAATATTTCCCCTTTCTTATCAAAATTGATATCCAACTATTCATATTGCCCTGAATGAGAATGATCATGATACAAATTAAGACACAAGTGGACTGGCGTGTATTAACTGATGAGCTGTGACACTGTGTCACTGCAGCTTAAGACTGGAGGCTTGTGTCTCAGCGACCCCGTTCCAAAACCACATCCTTTCATATTTCACTCAACTGCCTGGGATGTCAAAATCTGCTCTCCTGAGCTGAGCTTCAAAGTGGAGGAACATCCTTCGGAGGACAGAGCTGCCTACTGGTGCTTAGTGATATCTCGAACACAAACACAATTTGTTTTACTTTCCCAATTCAGATTTTTTTTTTTTAAATGGTGTAAAACAAATAAATTAATATATACCACGTGAAACCACTTCCATTAATTTTTATGATCAACTTAGTTTCATTAACTTGTGTGAATAAGGCCAAAATATGAGAGCTTGTTACAGTATGTGGAAAAAATATGTTCAGATATTTTACTGCATGCTCCAAAAACTCTGTTGCAGCCAAATCGATTGGCATTGTAAACACTTGAAACTCACCATATCTTACTGAGGCTTTCCCATTGTAAACCCCATTGCATTTTATTATTGACATCCTGTGGTACGATATGATAGCTTGTATGCATTAAGAATCCAAAGACCAGTCTGAAAATCCTGAAATAGTCGCAACAAATTATAGAGCCTAAATTCTAAATGATTGGTTAAGATGTGCAACAGAGTAAGCACATGTCTATATGTACTGCAGATAAAAGGACTGCACACTTTATTGGCAGAACAAATATGAATTATTACAATTCAACTACTACCAATAGTTCTTAAAATTATAAATTAATAAATGTTTTTTTTTAAACATAAATCAGATTAATGTCAGCATAATTCATACCATTCTCTTCTGTTTCAGTTAAAAAACCTTGATCACACAGAACTACAACACTTGAAAAAAGAAAATCCAGTACATTAAAACTCACCTCAGCTCTGCAGTGAATACCGTTAGACAGATTTTAAATTAGTTTATGTGGTGATTTATATTTTCTTTTTAATCCAACTAGAGTCTGCTCAAACCCAACTCTGCTAAACTTCAAGGAGGTGACTATGATTGACTCCGCATTCTCGATCACTTTGTGTTAAAATCCAAAGTTGCTTTCACTATATCTTCAAGCATTTAGGTGGTTGAAATCCTTTTTCTCTCTTAATCTATGGATTTCTACTAGTAAGTAATGTTGACAAGATTGAACAAATAAACAAACAAACAGATAAATAAATAAACATACAACGTAGAATTCACCTCAACAATATCAGCTTTGGTCATAATCTTAAATATGCTGCTCATTTGAAAGGGTACACATTTAAATCTCCCCATCAAAGCTGGAAAGTTAGAGGTATACTGTTAGAGGTAAACCCAGCTGGTTTTCTGGTTCTCATGTTATCGATGTTTGCGGTGCCCGTTTGTGTCTTTTCAGAATTCTTGCTGCTTTCTACCAACGTTGTCAATGACATTTGTACTTCAGACCCACTGTTGTGTTATTATTGTTGGGACACATGAACAAAGAAGCCATTATACATACTGTATGTTTTTTTCATCTATAAACTTCAGTTTTATTTGTATATTTTTTTAGGGGTTTTGTGATCTGGGTGTCTTAATGAATGTGAAGGCTCTGTGTGAATATTGTGCAGGTGTCTCATTGTACATCACGTCCAAAACACTGTGCTTCTCCAAATCAAAGAGAGATGATGTTTACTCTGTTATTGCTACTTTAATCAGCTGCCTCATCTGTCATTCAGCTAAGTCATCCTATTGTAAATGTTGTTACAGGAATGCCGTGTTGACAGGAAGCAATAGAATACGTGGAGTGTTGTCTTTAAGGTGTAATTTCTGTTTTTCCCTTTCTGCGTTACATCATCAAGGCCGCATTAGTTGACTGAGTACTCTCAAAACAGATTTAAGTTAATTTTAAGTTGTGCCAAAGTGCTTGTCTTCCATTCCGTGGAAAAGTATGGGCAGCATGTTTCACACAAAGAATGTGCTGCTTAGGATTATTATTAAAAATACCTTGGGATCTTTATGATGGAATGAAAAGCTTCTATTGATATATTATATTATATATATATTTACTCAATCACAATAAATCATTACTCGTTTCACCCTAGAATTGTATTTTTCATGTTCTGAGGGTGAAAATGAATACATGTGTTGTAGGGTACAGATTTGCTAAAAGGTCTGTGGCCCCATAGTTCCCTAAGGGTGAAAATTCAAAGACATTTGTTATTACTGCAATCAGACATTAGGAAGACAACCAAAGAGTTCCTTGAATACAAAAAGTGTGATAATATACAAAGGGATTTTAAGGACAAAAACAAAACACTTTCAACGTTGTGCTGCAGACTGTGTTAGTAAGAGTTAAGGAGCTCCTGTAGCTAACAATGCTTCCTTATTGGCTTTCGAAAGCCCTTCATTTGTGGTCTGTTTCAGGCTGCCAAGCTTCTTTTGTTTTGTTCTTTTGTCTGGGCCCTGACTTAAAGGCCCAGGTGATGTATTTGTTTTGTTAAAAACTGAGCCATGTCTTTATAGTGAAGGAGCTTTTGTATTCTTCAGAGCAAGATCAAGTTCCCCTGCAAACTAGGTTCTTCTGAAGATCCTAGGAGAGAAATAAAAATAAATAAATGTCAAAGGTTAATGTTACTTCCCATGTACACACCACCATGGATTCTTACCAAAACAAAATGTGCAGCAGATACAACCACTGAGGGAAAAGTGTGTTATATGATAACTAAAGATAATTACAGAAAGTAAGATATGTGATGGCCTCAAAGGTTATAGGACACTTGCAAGGCAGTCATAGGCATAGACAGTACATAGGTTTGTATTTATAGATTTCGATCACTGTCAGGTATACCAGGTGAGACCCATTTTCCAGGGCACAGACACCTATAATAGAAAATGTAGATTTCATTCTACAATCTCATGCGATCTATTCTGCACAGCAACTCTCTTATGTTCTGCATCTCCCGGTGGTTAAAGCCCACTACACATTTTTATGTCTGTAAACAGTACCGCAGACACAACATAATTTCCAAGAAAGGGATCAATACTAATTAGTTAATCTAAAATTAATTCCAATTACATAATTATACAAGAGCGTGAACAGTAACTGGACATAGTATGGTAACAGCTGTCAAAAAAAGTACTTAAAATAAATAAATTATAAAACTGACAAGCAAGTCAGTCAGTGACAACATATACACATGGGAATACACATATTTACACATCGGCAGCATCATTTCTTGTAAGTTGTGTGTGTGTGTGTGTGCTGAACATCTGTATCAACATACATGATACCCTCTTGTTCTATGATTAGAAAAATAGAGAAATATTACATCTGTGAACATTTGGTAGTAAAAACACCCAGCTATTGTGTGTGTGTCAGACTTTTTAAAGTAATATGTTAACAGTTGTGCGTTTCTTTAATGTCTGGAAACAACATTGCTGATAGTTTTACACATCTTAACCTATTTGGTCGGGAATCCTCTGAGTTTAAGTGATAACACATCTTAATATTACTTGAGCATGCACCAGTTAGCCTTCAAAAGCTTTCCTGCAGAGGTGAGGATTTAAAGGTCACAACACAACCACTGCAACTACACCAAACCACAGGCGACAGTCACATATCCCATTCATTTTGAATAGTTGCAGTGGGCCAATGACATCTCCCGCAAGAAGGAAAGGGGATGATTTAAAGATGATATTCAAATGAAGCCATGCTACTTTGCATGCCTTTAGATATTCGACACTCTCTCAGTCACGTTTTGAAAGAAGTCTTTGATAGTGTGTGTCTGGCTGATGCTAGCCAGTGCCCAAACTCACTCCCCCAGCCCCTCTCTGCCTCTTCAGTAGGCATGCTCAGCAGAGGCGCCGCACAGCCAGGCTGAGCGCAGGAGCTGCAGGACGGCAGCGCAACATCACCGGGTATGTGCGCCTCCTTCATTACGCCTACGAAATACTGCCACCAATTAGTAGATATCAATATATATATGTGTGTGTGTGTGTGTGTGTGTGTTTGTATTCGTTAATGCATTATAGTTGCCTGGAGGTCTGCATGATGTACAGACAGTAATCCAGGACAGTGAGTACTAGTTGTAAACACTGGCAGTTGCAAAAAAAAAAAAAACGCATCTGCAAATGCTTAAATAACGGCGGAGCCTATTGAGCAGCATTTCCGATGTATGTGCATACTTTGATCGCGTAACATGTACAGAGGATACATGCCTGTGTTTCTTTGTGAGTGCGTGTGCGCGCTGTTGTGGTGTATCCGGTGTGATGGGGCTGTGTTACATTGCAGCATGCATCGTACATGTGTGTTGGAGAGAATGACCTCTCGCTAATTTATTTGGAAGTTCCCGTGTGGAAAACTACATGCAACTGTATCTGCGGCCGCATCTGCATTCAGGCTGTAATGACAGTGTTTTCTTGTGGAGTGCAGTGCTTTGATCAAAATCACCTTTAAGGTCCCTTGCATGGAGAAAAAAAAAATAAAAAAAAATAAATAAATATATATATAGTTTTGCCATCGTGGTAAAAATACCAGAACCAATCACAGCAGAGCTATGTATCAGCGGGTTGCTGCTCCATGCTAGAGCAACTTTTTCTTCTGATTTGTACCGCAGTGTGTACTCGGGAGCAGCAGCAGCTGGAGTGAAAACGACACTGGGAAAATTGCATGCTGCTGCAAGTAGTTCATTGGTAGTTAAAGGCTACATTAATGCTGTTAGATACATGCAATTTCCCGTGCAACAATAACATTCACTTGGGTACAGAAGTCATTCTCGCTTGTATACACTGCCCTCAACAACAGGGATCTATAAAGGCACTTGGGCTGTGATATAGAGTCTGTCAGGAAGAGCCAACACTGTACTTAAGAGCCAAAACTGCAGGGGCCATACAAGGAACACCACAAAATACGTGGACAGAAATCAAGAAGTGTGAGGTCAACAACTGGGAGCTCTTAGGTGGTTTCAGGAGCTCCAGTGTTACTCTGCAGTGAATCAGTATAGGTGTGCAGCCTCTAAAAACCTCTTCCTAAATTTCTGTCGCCTTGCTCTGAATAACCTTGCACAGGGGCCGCTTCGTTTCTGTGATCTGGGTGCTGCCATTTCTCCTCAGAGCTTGTTTGTTTCTGTTCTGGTCAGTTACCTTCCTGACTGGAGCAGCAGATGCATTTGCTATCCTCTTCCACGCATGTCAGTTTCCACTCGCTAGAGCCAATCTATTCATTGGTTTTGACTTTCTTTCATTTCCACCAAAGTATCAGAAAGAGGGGTCGTGAAGGTCAACCTTAGCATCAAGAATTGTATTATTTCCTTGTAGGAAGTCTTACATCTGTTGTACAGAAACTGATGTCAGTGAATGTTTTCTTTTTTTTTAGATGGTTTTGTTTGTTTCGTTCTTTCCATCTTTTTTTCCAAGTCATGCCTTGTGGAATTAATGACTAATAACTCTTTCAATCAGATTAGTTTTGTTTGGCAAAAAAAATATAATATTGTCTTCAGCTTGTTTTTTGTATTATATCATGTCTCTCTTTCTCCAGCAGGGGATGAGGTCATTTATTTTCTGTAGGAATAACTTCATAGGGTGTCATTTGTGTATGGTACTCCAGAAGGAAGGAGCCAATAGAAAATTAATGTATGGTTCTTTATAATAGGAGAAAAGCTCTGAAGTTGGAGATTTGGTTTAGTCCAAGTATTGACCCAATGGAAAGATTAGCTTACTTGTAGGTCACTATAATCAAATGAAAATATTTGCAGTCTGTAATATTTTATTAACTTTTCATAATTTATTAGCTATAGCTTATAGGCTATTACTAAAAAAAATATTTTTTGTGGCGTCATCTCCACAAATTTGAAATATTTATCAACCATTTTTTTGTGGGTATAATGGATAGGATGTTCATTTGCGAATGTAATTCAATGAATTGTCTTTTGTTTTTTTCATATAACTTTTAATGTAACTTTTATGTATTACAAGAAAATCCATTTGACATCAAATATATCCTTACAGATAAACACAGCAAGCTAAAATAAACCAAATGGATCATTGAACAACATAACACAAACACTTTAATCTCAGTTTGTTTACAGCATTAGTTTAGGGCGTAAATGGAGTTAATCCCGAATCTTGAAACTGTGTCTTGGGCTGTTACTGATTTGTAACCCTGTTCAGTGTTGGAGGAAGTTTAATCAGGAGGAAACCATTGTTTTCCTCTGTTGTGATTTGTAGACAAGGCACTTCCCCAAGGGTTTGTGGACTCTATCTTTAGATTGGTGCTCAACCAGCTGCTGCTGACCCAAAACACGGTGTGCTTTTCTCCAACTAGTCTGGTTTTGAAGTGGATGTTGTTTGACACCTCTCGAGTGGTAGATTTTGTAACGAGTTTGAAACCTGCTGCCAGTGTGCTTTGTTTTACAGAGAGCTGCTCAATAATAGATGCTTAAAGGAAGGTGGCTCATTAGTTCCAGCAGTCGAGGACAGGGCTGGTCAGCGTTCCAGAGCCGTTAGATTGATATAAATTAGTCACAAGCTAGCTTTCAGCAAGCATCCCAAGCGCTAGTGATAACGTTTAAAATTCCTTTTGAAAGGGTTTCATCCAAGGACAACGTACTGCTTTTCCCTGGCTGCTACAGCACACCGTTCCTATTATTTTCAGGGATCATACCGACTTACTTTTCCCTTTAGTGACTCAATTTCATCTAAACTGAATCTCACAATTAAAGAAAAAGTACAGGCTTCTGTATGATATGTTTAAGTATAGCTTTATCTCAGTCATATGTGGACAACAATAAATGGTTAAAAATATGGAGGATGGGGGCTGAATTGCTCACATTTATTCACTCAAACTTAGCCAAAGTGTAGCCAAATCCTTTTAATAATATATGAACATCTTATGATAAAAAAAGAACATTCTCCATCATATTATCAATTTTGTTTGAATACAGTACAGTTGAGGGTGAAATGTACACTGACTAATACACTAGTGATATTAACTCTATTAGGAATATCTTAATCAATAAACTCTTCACTGTAATAACATGGAGAACATTTTAGTAACCACATTATTGTCAAAACTTAGCACTACCTCAAAAGTAACCATTCCCCAACTATGAAAGTTGTGTTGAAAATGGTGGAGAAGTATTTGTAAACAGAATTATTTGGCATTATCAGTTGATTATTTGTGGTGTAGTAACAGCTATTGAAATTAGACTCAATTAAATAACCAATGTTACTGATACATAATATACTTTAGCCCGCCATTCTAATAAATGTACAGTAAGTAATGTTGGTTCTGTGACTGAAAAAACAACAAACACATATTGACTTAATCTGACCATTAAGAGCTTTTTGGTTTCCAGACCGAACCCTGTAAGAGGTGGTGCTGCACATTAATTCACAGTATAGTGAGAGAAATGTAACATTTATAAAAGCTCAAACACATGTTGGACACAGGAGCACATACTTTGCAAGTTAAAATTGATTTGTTTTTGTCAGAGAGGAGAAAGTGGTAGAGCAGAATCAATTTGGAAAACCAATAATGGAAGTAGCAGCAAGATGTGTTCTGCGATGCTTCCTTGTCAGGCGACATAGAGGAACAAAGTAAACAAATAAATAAAACAATCTACAAATATATTTTGCAGGGAATTGGAATGTACAGATTAAAATAATGTATAGAGAAATAATATACATCTACAAAGGCAATTGTGTATAGTGTATATATATATATATATATATATATATATATATATATATATATATATATAGAGAGAGAGAGAGAGAGAGAGAGAGAGAGAGAGAGAGAGACGATTACTCAACTACATGACGTCAGTGAGGTACCCCAAACTTTATTACAGACTTCTTTTGTCTTTGGTTTGCTATATGGCCTTGGATGAAAATGTTTTTCTAAAAATCATCTACACAGAACTACTGCACCTTGCCTCTCCAGAGTAATGCAGAAAGCTGAAGTTCACACTTGGGTTACACAATCCTATTGCAACAATGGTGCCAATACGATATGTTTGGCATCTAGACAGGGCACTGTCCTGCATGAGTTGTATCAGAAAATGTAGAAACTGACATTTTGAGATAAAATGTATAAAAATGCAGACAAATCAAATTATACAAAACCAGAAAATTGGGCAACATTTTTTCATTCTTGATTGTTTCCAAATTTGGTTCCCAACATTCCCATCCTGTTTGAGGTTTCGGCATGAAACTCTGAGGCACTGACACAACAAAAACTTAAAGTCGGTGTAGACTTTCTATAGACACTATATATAGCAATGAGTTAAGGAATTTATGTGTGCATATACTGGGCTTTAAGGTATTTCTATTTAACATAATGCAACCAGATATATGCTTACATGACCCAATAAATACCACTTATATGAAGTGCAGTGATATGTACATTACTTGTATTGCTGTTAATTGTAGTGATTGTTCTAACTGTCAGTTGCAGCATAAACAATGTATGAATGAAGTATAATGTTGATGGTTTGGTTTAAAGCGTATTTCCACAGTTTTGTTGAAGTGCTTTTTGTTTATTTAGCGAGAGTTTACAGTATATTGAATCTTAGACTGAGAACAGAATAACCGGTATCTTGTTTTCAATCCAGTGTATAGTTCACCATATATTGAATGTGATTTGTTTGCATATTTGGAAAGCAAATTATGAAATAATAATAATAATAATAATAATAATAATAATAATAATAAAAGCCTGGCGTATTAGCCTACTTCAACAATGAAGCAATGTTTCAGGCTCTTCATACCCTGCATGAGTCCATGATGACTTTTTATTTATGAATGTTTAATACAATCGCCGGCCTACAATTGACGCCGGGGTTCTTGCAGTTATTTGGAATAAACGCCAGGGTCGTTTAATTGAAGTTTTACGGTAAGTCCTCTTTGCACTTACTATATTACTATACTATACTATCACTAACTATATTTTAGTGCAAATTGGTTTTATTTCCAAAGTTTTACTATGTTATTAGTAAATGAAACACTTTACTTAGGTGTTCTGTGCAGTTTAATCTTTTTTGCTTTGGTTCAGGAAAACCTTTTTAGGATTTCTTCTGTAGTATTTTTGTGTACAATGCTCCTAGTCTAGTAATGATGCTTTGACCTGGGAAACAAATTCAGTTATAGCCTGATCAACACCCGGATTTTTTTCCCTGCAAGTATAAGCTTGTCATAAAGTTACCAGTTAGTTTGTATTTTCATTGGAGTTAAAATTCTGAGATTTTCCCATATGTAATATTTCCTGGGAAGGTGTTTGTGTGTCTTGTTATGTTTTTTTTCCTGAAATGAAGACCGAAAGGCTAGCCAAGTCCGAACCTGATCAGCATCATGCTAATGTGTGTAATCCCTTTGATCACAATGTGCTTGCTTTATAAACTATGTCACTGTCATCTCAAGGCAGCCAAACTCTGTGATGGGTCCTAATGAATATTAGACTGGGTAGAAAAACAACATTACACTGGGATATTACTTAAAATAAAGTAATAATAAGCACTGCCTTTCTTAGGCGTTTTCTAAAGGCATTTATTAAGTTGTTTGCCCTTCCTGTATCTTATACGTTTTGTAATGCTTTCTTTTTTCTCTAAATATTATCAGATGTTTTCCTTGGCTCAGATTCTTCTCTCCTCGGCCAAAGCCTTTCACTAATTTTCTTTTATAAATGATGCAAACGTGTATTGATTGGATGCCGAAAATACCACTGTGGAATTTAGTTGCTGTCTAAAATGTGTAATGAAAGAAAGTTTAAGGAAACAGCAGACTGTAAGATTACAAATCTAGTATCTTTAAATCTTGTGTTCAGAACATAATGACAGAAAAGGCCAGGACAGTAATAGATTTCAGGAATGAAAGTGACAGTGTGGTTTGAAATTGTATTTGACATTTTGTTGTGCTAGTCAGGTCATAGCTTTAGATTTGTTTAGGTACAAAATGAACTTCTGTGATGTAATCAACAAATACTGTGCAGAGATCAACTGATTTGAATATCTGTTACTCACAGGATGCCATGGTGATTGGTAGTCTTCTATACAGGTCACTAGTAAACAAAAAAATAGGTTCTGCTATTTTAACATTGCTCAGCGATACTTTCAAACATAAATTGTTCCCGTCGTACGGCATGTGGAATTTAAAACATAAGGCAGTGCAGATTTTAAATGGATAGTTTAACTAAGCTGTGTTTCAGCAGTCCGATATGTCTTTTAGCTTTCTTTATAGCACAGTATGGTATTAAAAGCATACCGATGTTACCACTTCCGTATCTTTTACCCAGATGATTGAGAACATGGATATGTTATATTGAAGTTTGTTTAGTGCTTATAAATGTTTTTACAGTAGCCTATATTGTGTTACATTACTGCTGGCAAAAATACTTGAAAAGAGATAGTATTCCAAAAGTCCACAATGCTACAAAGTATGCATTGATCAATCCCGTTACAGAGATTCAAATGTCATTTAAATTAAGTAAAAATGCTGATCACTAAACCAAAAAGGGAGTATAATTTGAAGGTGTGAGTATCCTACATACGCACATTGAAAACCGCATGTACCTCCTGTACAAACAAGTGGGAATAGTGCTGTCTGTGCAGTAGTGCCAGGTCCAAACTTTAATCTGCTTAAAAATATATTTTCTTTCTAATTACACTGAAGGAAACAGACATGTAAAAACATAGCCTTCCTTCTTGTCTGCTGACATCTTTGTTTTTTAACTTGTACATCTTTTGAATTTGAATTTGTGTATGAATATTGGCAAAGTAGGTTTGCAATTTAATGCATTGAAAAGTACATCTTTCCTGAAGATATTTCCTGTAATGCAGTAGCCTATATCTTCACAAACAAATTTGTCTCTTTGCCTTTATGTAACATTCAGCTCACTTCATACATGGAGTCAGGGTAATGAGATGGTTCTGGTTTGCCATAGTGACTTACACTGAACAGACATTCAGAAAGGCAGACAAACAACCTAAGCAGAACTCCATACCCAGGGTTCAACAGCAATAGCACGTGCTGATTTGGTATAGCCTATGGGGAGGTTGATGAGGAAGGCTTTTGATGACCTTCATCTTGAATTTAGAAAATATTTGGCATGGCACTATTGTTTGCAATGCGGGGGATTGCACAAAAGTTTTTTAAAAATCAGAAGTATGTGTAATGCTTCTCAGTGACAATACAGGCCATAATCTTTATTCAGTATCACTATCATTTGGTTAATAGATGTTTGAGAGAATCCATTTTGCATCCTGTACTATTGTTCTGCAGTTAGACTTGCAGAAGATAAAGTTGCACTGGCCATGCATGGGCAGCCAGGGACGTTTTAATCCTGTAAACACTGTATAAGCACTGTTGGTAGTTTGGCAAGTGTTTTTCAGTGTTGGTAGCTATTCAGCAATCCATGACATCTGAAAACCACATACATCAGTAAAAAGACGACTTAGGTAGTTCTGTCTGTCTGTCTGTCTGTCCTCCAAAGAACTGCCCACAGATGAGAAATGCAATTCTAGTGCATCACAGTACCTGTACTGTTAATTAATTGGTGACCAACATACCTTGAATTTCCACATTGGTTAAAACAAAATTAGTTAAAAAAGCGCATTATAATCAAGTTAGAGGGATCTTAATTTATTTTTGGTGTTGAAGTATCTGCTCCTGAGAGATCCCATTTGTTCTCTTGTATGGTTAATTTATATAATAAGATAAATATCTTTACTGAATATACTGTACATATATGTGTGTGTGTGTGTGTGTGTGTGTGTGTGTGTGATATAAAACTGGGAACAAGTTGCTGAATACCACGGGTAGCCCACACTCCTTCAATTGAAATACTAAGGTGCCTGATTCCTTTTGTTCCAAGAGTTGTCTTTTTACTTTTAAAAAGTGGCACAGATGAATCTCTGGAGTTAATGGCTTTTTATAGCATTTCCCCCCATTGGTTTAAAAACTAATTTAGAGCAGTATGTTGAAAAAGTCACTTCTTTGCTGTTAACTGGAATTTAGGGTTTACATTTCCTAACAATTTGTCCTTTATATATAATTTATTTCCACTTATGTTTGGCTTTTGTTAGTGAGAGCCAATATAATGTAGATATAGTATATTTTGTCTTAATACAGTGTGTTTCATTGCCTTTTTTTTTTTAAATACAGCAGTGGTCATTGTTCTGCAAGTGTGATACTGCGATTTGTTACTTCTGTTCCTTTTCATGATAGATAACAGCAGTGGTATAACAATGTTATTACAGTACAGACAGCATCAGTGTTCTACTCAGATAGGGACAAGGGCGCCTTTGTCAGGAGTGGTCCCAGCCTTGAAGCTGGACCAGTCAATTACATTTTTCCAGTTACAGAAAAGATCCCCAGTGATCAGCAAGGAAAAAAATCACTCATTCCGATTGTTACTTAATTTAAAGCAAAAAAATAAATAACTTTTTTTGTGATTGGTTGATGTGAACCAATATGAACCTATCTATACCCTGTTTATATACGAGAATATACAATTGTTTCTCTCAATTTAAAGTTGTAAAATGCTTGACATAGAGACCAAAGTTGAACAACTTTTTTTTATAAAAGAGAAACTTTTGTTTTTTGTTTTAAATACTCCAGTTTACACTTGAAGACCAATAGCAGAGCTTACAATTGCTGCTCTGGGGTTGACAAAGGTGAACAATGACAATCTAATGGTGTAGTTGTTTGTCTGTGTTCCTTTCAGGTCTGTCATAGCAAAGCCTTACGTCCCTGTTTCTGAGAGAACGAACAGTTAATTGCACATTGATTTGAAACATTTGTGCTTAACTAAGTCCCTTGAGTGACACACATCCTGAGGAAGCAGTTGACTAGGTGATGTCATTGACAAAACAAAACCTTATTTGAGAAACACAAAGCTGTCCCTAACAACCACAGTCTCTCTGCAGGCCGAATCGAAATAATACTATAGTTCTGAGGAACATAGTTGTAAAATTGGTAGAAGCATGAATAATATAGAATGGTATGATATTTATCGCATATAAACATACGTATTGGCTCTTTCTCCAGTATGAAAATGTTAATTCAAATCTATAGATGTTATAATTATCTAGTCAGGTGGCTTATTAGTATTATTTTTGTTAATGTAAACCACTAAAACACTTTTGGTAAATAAGGCAGCTAATAATGTTTGTAAAGATCTGCACTGAGGGCCAACATCAGTGAACCCTATTGGTTGTCATACCAGTCCTTCACAATCGTGTGTTGTGTGAGGTTTGTACCAGCTTGTCCTTCTTTAAGTAATTTTGGAACTTTTAATTGAATGTAAGGGTACTACTGTAGGCAAACAGTTGTACATTATTTTAATTTCTGTTGTGTTTGAAAGGGAATTTTATAAATATCTTTCTCAGTTTTCAATTTACTCCTGTATTGAGGAACAAAGAGACCCTTTTTCCTTTCCTCTCAGCATATACGCATAGAAAAACTCCTTGCCTTCAATGAGGCATTCACTCAATGAGGCTTATCATTTTGATTTCAACATCAATGTCTGAAATTAAAAAAGTGTAGCAATCACCTAAACCAGGGGTTATTACAAGGCTGTACATAAAGAACCTTTCAAAATCTATGTGGAAACCATTACTGAGACATTCAACTTCTCTAATGAATACCAGAAAGTAGAAAAAAAAATAGGCCTAATTGTTGACTGTTGCATTATGGATTTGTTTTTAATTAAGATAATATTTGAAGACTTTATAAGTTACTACTAACAAATAATATTACATGTTGATTACATAATTTATAGTTCATATAACTATTGTATATTAGAAATGTATGTTTATATTCATATTTTTGTTATAATATAAAGGCCGGAATAGATAAGTATCAGTTTTAGATATGTTTAACTAGTTGTTTGTAAGCTTTTATTTTAATATCCCCCACCATCTTTCATTTAATTATAATTTCAGAAAATATTTTCTCCATCACCTGTGAATGGTCACAGTCTGCTTCAGATTATTTTGAAATATCTTTGTTTTTCTTTCCCTTTAAAACACCAGTAATGGAAAATATAATGGAGTTATTTTAAGGTAACCAAAGGTATCCATTTGGTGACAGCATTCCTTTTTTTGTCCTGAGTGCATGGCAGTTTTTATTCAAACTATTTTTTAAGTGCATTCATTTCATTCTGAAGGCTTTTGGGGCCATACATCAACAACATGAGCTGGGGGATTGAACTGTGAAAGGTTATAATTCCCATTAATCTGATTCGTTTTCCATGCGCAATACCTGAGGAATTTCTCTGGACTTCAACTACATCTGGAGCAGATGTTTTAATTAATATCGTAGAGAGTTAGGATGTTTTTCCTGGCTGTAAAGAGGAATGTCTGAAGTCAACCAATTACCTTTATTGAGAGCTTACCATATAGAAAGACCTTGAGACCTCTTGCACATCAATCTGCACTATCTGTAATCATGTGCAGATAATACTGTATATTTCCACCTAGCAACAAGAATAAGGATGTGATTTAGGATGCACATGGTCCAGAAAAGCTTAGATGCTGCGAGGGAATCTTCTCTGATGTGCCAAGAAGGGACAATACAGCTAGTTTATAACGAGGAACGATTGAACTCTCACTCGTATTGATGTCTCTAATTCACATCCGTCTGCACTAAATTGAAATTTGAATCCCCGATCGACATTTCTTTCTGTGACCTTCTTACTTCAGAAAACGTAATCTGTATTACGTTTATCTCTGAGTAGGACATATTAAGTCACTCCTATTATATATGCTAGATGTATTACTTTACGGCTGTATTACTTGATGCGGTACTCTCAAGGTTTATACAGCCTTGATAAGAACACGGCCTCATTCGTTAGGGTGGTGTAGTTTATTGGGTATTATTTCGGTCAATTTAAGTGACTGTGCAGACACTGAAGCCAGTATTAAAATCCTAGCATCCTCTACTTTCTTCCGTGTAAGAGAGAAAGCGCTTATAAGGACATGACCTGAATCCAGAGGGCAATAGCAAACAACTGAGGACGCACACTTGCGGAGGAAGGAAGCAAATGCATGTGTGTAGTCGTTTAGAGAAGGGTCCGATCTGTGTCTACTCACCTGAGAACCTTTGGGGAAGGGAAGGACATTTATACCACCAGCATCACAGGATATCATACAGCTCAGAGCCTGCTATAATATCCAAGGAACAAAATTAGTGACACAAATTAAATGTAATTGTATTGCACTGATATAATTACCTTTGTGTTAAATATGTGTTCTTGGTGCATTAGGTTAGTAAGTTAGTTAGTAGTTTCCACACCAACACCAAAGAAGAGTGATGTTTAAAAAAATCATTTGTGTGCTGTTGATTTGGGAATTATTTTAATATGTGCTCATAATGTGCTTAAATATGATAGTTCAATATCGAATTGTATTATTCCCCGAAGAAGAAAGTGTTTTGAAACATGAAGGTTTACCACAAAAATCTCTTTGTAGTTTTGACTTCCCTCCCAAGTTTTTGAGAAACCATGAAAGGGGCAGTAATACAGTACAAGATTAAAAGGCTGCCCTCTAGTGGGCAATGTGAAGAGCCCGGGGCATTACAAGACGCATCTTTTTGGTAGAGAGTTGCACAGGAGTAATGGAAAATCAAATTATTACCATTTAGTTACTCACCAGTAAGTCATTTTGCACAACAATGCCAATTTGGAATATCTGAGATGGAGCCTTCCAAACATTCCAGCTCTGAAATGGCTTGGAATTTGATCTCATTTTTTTTAAGGAAATGCACTTTAATGCCACAACATAATATTCAGAGTTATATTTCCCATCTTTAAACAGCTGCTTTGAAACCGTTGCTTTGTTTCTTCTGTCGTAATTTATTCACATGAAGCACTGAACATAATTAAAATTAAGTAAAGAAGGCAAAAAATGAATTCATATTTTTCCAGACAGACATATTATTTACCATGCAACACAAAAGCTGTATCATACCCTTAAAGATGGGAGGAAAACATGTACAGTGAGGGAAAAAAGTATTTGATCCCCTGCTGATTTTGTACGTTTGCCCAGTGACAAAGAAATGATCAGTCTATAATTTTAATGGTAGGTGTATTTTAACAGTGAGAGACAGAATAACAACAAAAAAATCAAGAAAAACTAATTCAAAAAAGTTATAAATTGATTTGCATGTTAATGAGGGAAATAAGTATTTGATCCCCTATCAATCAGCAAGATTTCTGGCTCCCAGGCGTCTTTTATACAGGTAACGAGCTGAGATTAGGAGCACTCTCTTAAAGGGACTGCTCCTAATCTCAGCTCGTTACCTGTATAAAAGACACTTGTCCACAGAAGCAATCAATCAATCAGATTCCAAACTCTCCACCATGGCCAAGACCAAAGAGCTGTCCAAGGATGTCAGGGACAAGATTGTAGACCTACACAAGGCTGGAATGGGCTACAAGACCATCGCCAAGCAGCTTGGTGAGAAGGTGACAACACTTGGTGCGATTATTCGCAAATGGAAGAAACACAAAATAACTGTCAGTCTCCCTCGGTCAGGGGCTCCATGCAAGATCTCACCTCGTGGAGTTTCAATGATCATGAGAACGGTGAGGAATCAGCCCAGAACTACACGGGAGGATCTTGTTAATGATCTCAAGGCAGCTGGGACCATAGTCACCAAGAAAACAATTGGTAACACACTACGCCGTGAACGACTGAAATCCTGCAGCGCCCGCAAGGTCCCCCTGCTCAAGAAAGCACATGTACAGGCCCGTCTGAAGTTTGCCAATGAACATCTGAATGATTCAGAGGAGAACTGGGAGAAAGTGTTGTGGTCAGATGAGACCAAAATCGAGCTCTTTGGCATCAACTCAACTCGCCGTGTTTGGAGGAGGAGGAATGACCCCAAGAACACCATCCCCACCGTCAAACATGGAGGTGGAAACATTATGCTTTGGGGGTGTTTTTCTGCTAAGGGGACAGGACAACTGCACCGCATCAAAGGGACGATGGACGGGGCCATGTACCGTCAAATCTTGGGTGAGAACCTCCTTCCCTCAGCCAGGGCATTGAAAATGGGTCGTGGATGGGTATTCCAGCATGACAATGACCCAAAACACACAGCCAAGGCAACAAAGGAGTGGCTCAAGAAGAAGCACATTAAGGTCCTGGAGTGGCCTAGCCAGTCTCCAGACCTTAATCCCATAGAAAATCTGCGGAGGGAGCTGAAGGTTCGAGTTGCCAAACGTCAGCCTCGAAACCTTAATGACTTGGAGAGGATCTGCAAAGAGGAGTGGGACAACATCCCTCCTGAGATGTGTGCAAAGCTGGTGGCCAACTACAAGAAACGTCTGACCTCTGTGATTGCCAACAAGGGTTTTGCTACCAAGTACTAAGTCGAAGGGGTCAAATACTTATTTCCCTCATTAACATGCAAATCAATTTATAACTTTTTTGAAATGCGTTTTTCTGGATGTTATTGTTGTTATTCTGTCTCTCACTGTTAAAATACACCTACCATTAAAATTATAGACTGATCATTTCTTTGTCAGTGGGCAAACGTACAAAATCAGCAGGGGATCAAATACTTTTTTCCCTCACTGTATTTGCTTTTTCAGGATACTTATGACCACATGTAAGAATTACCTAAGAGTTGTAAACAGGACAGATACACATTCCACCTTCATAATACATTAATTATTTCATTTCATATACACACTACAAACAAAACTAAACATCACAAACTACTTCCATGCACTAACCCATCTTTATTTATTTATTTGTTTGATTAACATTTTTCTATATTGCAGCATGTTTTCCATAACCGGCCCCAGATGCAGCCTGCAGTCGGCCTCCTTTTACATGTTTTTCAGACAGTCCTCATCTTAGTCTATAAATCAGAAGCTGACACCAAAATGTCAACCTGGGAACTGTCAGCATTTTCAGACATCATTCTTGCATCCTTTCACCAATGCTGGTGTCCACATGTCTTTATTGTTATGTGAAAGTGTGTAATTTATTTATAAACAAGGCGTTTTCTCTTGGAGGGCATATTTGTTTAACCAGAACATTTCTAGAAGCTTTTGGCTCTTACCTTCTTTGGCGGCATAGTAGCGATTTTGTGAAAATTACAGGAAGCCGCACACTGCAAAACAGATGGAATCTCTAAGAGGAAAAGCAGTGATTTGTTTTACGTTTGTTGCAGAATTTCTGCATAAAACATAGCCTTTTCTTTCTCTCTTGGCCTCAAATCTATGGGCTAACTTGTCACCATTATAAAAAGAATGGAAAATGATTTCAAATCTGACAAATCTCTGGGATTAGAGAATTCTGTTCTGTTTTAAGTGTTCTGTGATATGAGTTTCTCCTATTTGTCATGACTATTCTGGACTATATATATTTTTTATGCAGAATTGTAGTGTTTACATAGAAATCACACAGATTAGGAAATCTGGACCATGGGCTGGATTAAATCAAAACTTTGACCCACCCGCTAATAGAAAACTACAGACCTGTACATCATAGCGGTTACATTTATGATTAGAAGAGAATGGCATCTTAATAAAAATGCAGCCGCAACTGAGTACAGTTCTGTAGTTTTCTATTAGCGGGTGGGTCAAAGTTTTGATTTAATCCCAGCCCAAGTCTGGGACCAAGATATTTTACTTCTCTTCTCTGTAATTATTAGTAATTATTTCTGCCAAATACATTTCTCAATGCATGTTACAAAAACCTATTTCCCGTACATACAATGGCCTCAACGCTGTATTATTAAGTTTTTTGTTTGCTTTGTTTTATTCTTAAACATCTGTGTTATATTTCTGCATTCAAATGTAGCTTAACTGTGGGTGGTTCTAAAGAAACTATTCATGATTTAATTTAATTCCCCTCAAGAATCTGAAAGAATGAATCAAGAATTACATGAAGAATTCGTATGGCTGCAATTAAATTCTGTGCTTTTTGTAAAATGGGGAAAAAACACTTAAGTAGTATCACTAACTCAGTCTAATATCACTTGGAAGGCTGAACATGTGCCACAGTATTTCCTTCCACTGAACGTTTTTGAGTCCTGATCTGTAAGGAATGGTTTGCAGTGAAGCTGCTGCTGCTGTGAGGTGCAGGTGAGATGTGAGCACGGCTTGTTTTGCACCCCGGCACACAAGCACACACCCTTAGGGGGGCTGTAGAAACAGTGCATCTTATTTCCAAGGCATAAGTGAGAGCCTTAGAGTGGAACATATGCAATAGCAATCATTCCAGATGTGGTGCCTACTGATACCTCACAGTGGTGAAGTCGCTTATTGCACTTCTGGAGACAAATGCACTTGTGCTTTATAAATCAGTTTGCAAAAGAAACAAACAACCAAAAAAGTCTGAAACAAACATAAATATCACAATTATTGTCCATAGGGTAACCATAACACCATTTAAGGAGGTGATTAACAATTCATTCTTGCAAAATGTGATTTAAGTCAACACATATTAGAAGGCAGGTTTACCACAAATGCTAAAATGATTCTATATGGAACAAAACTGGTTCTTACTTCTGGTGAGTAACCACATCCTAGCATTGTCATGTTTACTTGCTTCAAGGAGGATGTTGGTGTAGTGTTTTTTTTTTATATATAAAGAATTGTAATACCATTGCATAACAGATTTAGGAGTATTTAAATGGGGCTTGTTGCAAGAGATATTAACCATGAATGGGGAATGGGGTCATGAATGGTAGGAAAGCGGAAGCTCATACACTATAAATGATCACTGCAATTTATGATAAATAAAAGCTGGTCAGTATATTCATTAATGCTTTGAGATACAGAGCTTAAATATCACATGTAAATCACAAATTCTTATTAATAAATGTCCTAATTACAGAGGAATGAATGGTATGAGGGCGATATAGAAGTCTCCGTTATGACATCATAGTTTTAAATGCACCATAGGTCAAAGTTGTCAAGGTTCAGAGCCTTTTTTCTTATTATTATCCACAGTAGAAGGTACGTAACTGTCAGCAGCTTTTGGAAATGTCGGAGCCATGATTTTATTAAACTTCCAATAAACACATTACAGATTGTAGGTTATAGCAAAACGGCAAGAGAAAACTGTAGTTTTACATATTTTTTCTTTTTTATTTGCATGTTGCTTCCTGTTTGAAAATAAATTAATTAATGATCAAAAAACAACAATAATTGATTCTGTATATTAGCTTTGAGAAAACTGTATAACTGTATACAAGCAAACCTGCAAGATTTGTAGTTTCATGTATACAATTCATATCTGTGACTGTTTAATGATCAGTATATTGCTCACAGTATTTTTTCTTGTTTTTTTAATACAAATTAAACTTTTTCCAATGCTTAGTTTTTAACAGTTAAATGTTTCTGATTGCAGAATTATTTTCTTTCAATATGTTCTTTCACTACTTTACTATTTTGGTAGTAAATTGTGGTATTGGGTAATTCATTTCAAAGCAATGTGCATTTGCAGTTGTGGGTTACTCTTGTCAGTCCATGTCATGACTAATTTTGTCCTCACCACATGAATAGCACATACATGTAAAAAAGCAGTGCAAAGACCTCATTAGAGAATGTGTCAGTGCAAGTGACCTGGCAGGGGAAACGCCGCTACCCTGAACCACACTAACTGTATTGAACTGAATCAGCACTGTGTTGCACAAGATGTCATTTTGTGTGGGGTTGCATACTCAGAATTGTTATATTTTTCTACATTTCATTTAATTAGTGTTTTGGGATTCAAAGTCCATGTAAGAAATGTTCATTGTAATTATTTGTCTGTGTAGTTTACAGTTTGGTGAGGTTTAGTGAATTAATAAATACATTAATTAATTAATGCATTAATAATAGTTGCTGTTGTAGTAGTAATAGTATAAAATATGGCATCACATACCTAGTTTTTGATTGTATAGGAAGTTCAATATCTGTATAATCCAGGCAGTTAAAATATGCCCAGATAGTCATAACAACAAGAAAAACCTCTTTCAATGCAAATTGTGAAAAAAAAATGTGTTAAAAAGAACAACAAATGGATACAATAAACTGACAGGATGGAATCAAATAAAAGGTGAAATAAACACACAAAGAAACAACAAAAAGAACTAAGCAACTATTAAATTAAACCACAAAAGATTGGGCACTGTGACTAAAGGTCAAAGGTCAATCCTCCAAAACCAAAAGGTTTAAAGGTTTAAATAATAATAATTTAAAATAAACTATAATCACATTAAAGTCCCATACACTTGGGAAAAATGTCCAGACTCTGGATCCACTAACTGTATGCTTTGTTAAATCAGCTTTTGAACCTCAATTAAAGGACATTCTGATCTGGTAAATGTGTTTTGGGTACTTCAGGGTCCATTGTGTTTACTATGAAAGTAAAATTGTCTTTGAAACCAACAAAAAAGACAAAACTGTAACTTGTGCTTTGCACGATGTTTAGTTAGGTACACTTGTACAGATATTTGCTAAATGTTATCCTGCTTATTACTGTAGGTTTATTTGAATGCATACCAAGAGCTAGCTTGTGTGTTCTTTCCTTTTAAATTATATACTGTTAAAAATAATGACAGGGGAAGAGAATTTATTATGATCACCAATAAGATACAATTATTTTTTGTTTCTTTGTTTATTCTTGTACACTTGTTAGGAGTTTCAATCCTATTGAGATAATCATATAATAATGTTGCAGGTTCCTAATTTTAAATCTGTCGATTTGTGGATGATACACAGCAACATAGTGCTTTAATCTGGGTACCAGATCACGGATTTATTTCAGTTAAACCTTAAACAAATCCCTGCTAAACTGCATTTTTAGGCTAGTTGGTTTTATTCCTCAGAAAAGATGTGAATTGGCAGTTGTCTTAAATATGGTACTATTGTCCTGGTGCAGATTTAGTCAGACACATGGTAAAACTTGACTGAAGTAGTTTATTTTTATATTTGCTAATTTTTAAGAGGGGGGAGGCACAGTTAACCAGGCACATAACAGGCTTTTCTGTAAATATTTCCCATAATGATTCTTAGAGAAAGTGGGAAAATGAGTAGGATGTAATCCACACAGGAGTTGGAGGCATTTGCCAGCGAATATCCCGCAGTTCATAGTCCAGCGTGATTATTTTTTGCTCGAGATTAGGATTTAGATAGAAAACCTTGAGAGTGCACGTGAGCCTGCGTTAAGACTTGTCTGTTAAACATCTAAAAGCTACCATCCAAATCCCAACTACTGATGCCAAACCCACTGAGTCAGCGGCTCTCCGCAGCTGCCTCTGGGCTGCGAAAGCTGGGAGTTATTATCTGAAAGAAAAGTACAAAAAATATTTATAGGATTTTTACAAGCATTTGTGAGCAGTTTAGCATCATAAATGCATCAGTCAGATCAAAACTGTGTCTGCATGGGGCTGAATGGGCAGAGAGAGAGCAGCCTGGCTCTGTGATCGTTGCAGGGGTTCTGTGGGGGGTTTTTTGTTCTCTTTTTTGCCGTCCAACCCGTCAGTCCTCCCCAGAAAGGATATTGGTAATAATCATTTTAATGTTACCTTCTTCTGTCTCCTTCTGTCTTCCCAGTGATGGCTTCTGCTGCACAGTTTTGCTCCGGCTCGAAGTGCTGTGCCTAGGATATAACACTCGCAATAATAGGAATAACAATACAACATGTACAGCGTGGAAGATCTCCTGATTTCTCATGGATACAAATTGCCCAAAAACGCTCCTTCGTCCTACGAGAACCGCTTTGCCGATTGCCACCATGAAATCATAGAGAACAGGTCTGGTCATGGAACAGTGAACGGGTATGAAACAGACACAGGGGCCTACGTTTACAGCAGGCAGGCACCGGCAAAGGGCTACTTCAGTGACAATGAATGCAGGGAAAGCAACCAAAGGAGAAAAGCTGGCAGCGGTAACCAAGGTGACACACAGCCCTTGGGTGATTTTCTTACTAGAGACACTGGGTAAGTTCCTTACTCTGCTTTTACTGGCCCTTAGCTCTGCATGAAAATCTGACCCCCTATGTCTGTCAGGCTTTTCTGTTTTACTAAACACTGTGTATCTTATGTGTATTTCAGGAGCATTATGTAAAGACCGAATCAGTCAAGGACTCATACACTGTAGAACAGTTTGCATAACAAAATGAATTGGTACTTAAATTTAGCGCTCCCTTTTTTCCCAGTAAAGCCCAGAGATTCCCAAATCAAAATAATGCATTCAAGACACTAATCGGATACATGAGATTGAAGGTTTGAAACAGTCAACATCACAGAGATGTGAACCTGTCTGTAATGTTCACACAGCTATGCCCTTTGTGAGGATATTTTTGTTTATGATTAGAAAACTACAACCTAGAATGCAAATTAAAATGGTATTATCGAATTACAGATTGTAATTGATTTTAAGAAGTACTGAGCCCAGAGGAATATGGGACTAAAGTATAAAAGTACAGCTATTTATAGACATGTGGAATTATATAATTTAAAGTCATGCTATAAAATGCAGTTTAAAAAATGCATTGACTGGGAACACAAACCATTAGAATTCATAATTTACTAGGTGCAGAAAAAGTATCAGTACTGTGATAGTTTGTTGTTACTTTTATTTAGATGAAAACTGTAAAGTAAAATCTCTTTCCAAAGAACCTGCATTTCTTATGGCCTTTACCAGTATTTCAGAATACTGTTTATGTGCTGCGTTGGCATTTATGTCAAAAACATAGTGAGAACTGGCTCGTCTTGAATTAGTTACAATGAATTGTGTGCATCCAAGAACATCTCTTGTTTTATTTTTATCACACACTGCAGCTTTTTCAGTAAATAAAAAGAAACTACAAAATATGGAAGACTGTCTTAAACAATTTCACATGCAGACATAGAAACCACACATCAAAGATGTGCCAGCAATGGTAGATATTTTGTTATGAATTTAAATAAAAGCATGATACTTGTTAAGGTTACTGCATTTCTCCTCCGGGTGGTGCTGTGTTCACTGTAAAGCTTGTACAGCAGTCTTGGATGTTTCCTTCTTGCTATCAGCTGCTGTGACGACTCTAAGATGTTTTGATCAGATTCACACAGCTACGGTACACAGCAGCTCCAGGTATATGTATCAACCATAGAGAATGCCACCTGATGTACACAGACACTTAGCTACGACACCACAGTGACTTGGCGAGGTTGTGCTTTTCAGTCACAAGCAACAGTATGTACACATGATCAGTTTCCTTGTGTAGAAATGTTTACCTACAAGCTGCCCACATGTGTGTTTTTTCAGCTTTCTTTCGAAAATGTCTATTATTTTTTTTATTATTTTATTATTTTGATTAGACATTTACAGTCCAATAAAGTAAATCGTTATTATAGGTAGGAATAAGGGGAAGCTTTTTCTGGAATGGTTCATGAAGTAAATTATTAGAGATAGAAGAGATACAAGCAAGAGACTAGATTAAATTTAAAATATTCAATTACCAATAATAAACCTGAACATTAATATAAATAAATGGTATTTTAATACTATTGTAACTTTCTTTTCACTTCAGGAGTGGCATCTAGTCTATCCAGGCCTGTTTATACAGATGATTGTGGGATGTTATAAAATGCTGGAGAAGATACATACTTCACTGTAATCTCTGTCTATTACGGCAAGCAGTTAATGGTTTGGTGGGGCTAAATCAGTGGTGAGCAACCTAAATTAATCAGTGTGCAGCAAGTCCAGCTGCCAAATATCTGCCTGGGCCGCAAGACCACTTTTACCACCATTACAAGCCACAAATGCTACATTTTAATTAAAAAGTGCAATATAATGTAGTAAATACATATAAACAATGTATTAAGGGATTAACACATTGATACAAATTAATAATCAGTTCACTCCTCAATTAATCAGTTCACTTTTTAAATTAGTTATAACTCCTGTGCATGACTTACTGTTCCCAACTCTCGTCAAGGGACTAACAACCTATATAACACCATACTGCCGATGGACTGTGAACTTTTCTGCTAGTTAATATCTGTAAATCCTGGTAACAATCATTTGTTAATTCCATGTTAATTGTTAATTGTTAATTATTATGGTTTTGCTATTTGTGGGTAAGACCATTTAAAAAGGTAACCAACCAGGAAAAGGTAAAAATAAAAACAGTTTCATGTGGCCACTTTCACTTCACTAGAGTCTTACTACTACCACATTTTTAGTCATACTTTCTTGGAAAACAAAGACAGGTTCTGGGAATGTAAACAACATAGCTTGGAAAAAAATACTGGAAAAAGAAACTGTTATTAAGAACAGTGAAGACCTACCTTACTTCGTAGTATAATTCAAATTGATTAAGGTCTAAAACAAATCTAAACAGACTAAAATAAACTAATACCAAACCTCAAGTTGCATATTACACACTTGTACCCCATCATTTGTGTCCCCAGCCATCACCAAAACATAGCCTAACTAAAGATAAAGCTATTTTAATTACAAAAGAGCCCGATAGGAACCACTTGGTTCTGTTGTTTCCAGTCTCTGTGGTTCTTTTAAACCAGTTTTGTCCCCCTGTTAACATGACAAGTTTTAAATTATTATTTTTTTATACAAAAGCATGTTCAATTCAGTTATGTACAGATCCTCCCCAGATCCCTAACCAACATGTACTTTTTGCCCCTGAAGTTCAGCCACCCTTGTCATTAGTCATTTTCTTACATCAGTCTGTGCACTCTTATGAAAAGAGGTGCGCAGGAGCATTTTGGGAGGACGAAAACAAACATACACAGCGGAAATTGTCAGTTATGGAGAAAGCTGTCAAATGCGATTATGGAGATGGAAATGAACTCAGAAAAACTAGGCACCCAGGGATCATGACTATACATTATTTCTCAATAACAGTTTGGACTGATACAAGCATTGAGCCTCTGCTGAATGTGACATTTTGGATCATTAAACATGGGTTTACATTCATATATTTGCGTTATGATGCAATATATTTATACAGGCACGTTTTGTATAGCTAATCCGATGTATTGTTTTAAAATTGTTTGGGAGTCAGGGTTCTGTGAGGGATCAGTACTATTACTACAGAAAAACAGATCTACTTTACAATTGGTTTTATTGTGCCCTCCAAATGTAGGGTTTTCCAGGAAAGACACTCATGTTTTTTCAGTGTTTTGTTGTCATTGCTGATGTTGTTGTTGTCCTTTTTCATTATTCATTTAATTTCACTGCAGTTGCAATGGGTGCAGGTAAATGACCGGTGGTGTCAGTAGTAGCTGCTATTCTGTAGTCTTCTTGTAGTCTGCAGAGGCATGGCAACAAACATATTGACATTTACCTACTTTATTGAAGATCTTGACGTATTTCTTATCACTTAAAATGTTTCACGGGTAGTTGTTTTATATAACCGGGGGCGGGGGTCTCAGTTGTATCCATCTATCCATCCATCCATCTGCTTACAATCTGCTTCTCTTGGTGAAGCCGCAGCAGGTCAGGTAGGAATGACCAGACATCCTTTTTTCTCCACAACAGATTCCAGACACTACTAGGCCAGCTGAGTGGTAAAATCCATCCAGCGTGTCCTGGGTCGGCCCCTAGCCTCTCCCCAAGCCTCCCAGTTGGCATCCTTATCAGGTGCCCGAACCACCTCACTCTCGACCTGGAGAAGTAGCAACGTGGCTCTCGTGGATTGCCTGCCCCTTACGCTATCACGGAGTAGTGTCACCTTATCACTTGCTGTGGCGGAGGCGCTGGCATGTTCCCATGGACCCTAGAGCTAAGGTTGTCTGGAGCCCCTGGTAGGGTCTCTCTTGGCGATGTCACAGACAGAAATTGATCTACCCTATGACCCCCATGATGGTTTAGACGAAACACAAGAGAACTACACCTGGAGGCCGGCTTGGGGGTGGTGTTCAACCGACAGGCGCCTGGTGGCCTGGCTATGTGTCCTAGCCAGGCTCAACCCAAAATGGCTACGTGGAGCCGCTGTGTGAGCTCACTTCCTGCGATTGTAATGCCAGTATGGCATTCTGATACTTGGCAGCGAGACGCTCAGATCACATACGTTGAGGCCCTTAATTTGTTAGTCTCTCTCCCCGGTCATGTCAGTTTTCCTGAAACATGGGACAGGGGAGTATAGTGCAGCACAGACACACCAGAGCAAGTCTATCCACGTGTTAAAGGTGCTATGGTGATATAGTTCATCTGTAAGGGAAAATTAATTCATAGCTGAGAATTAAGAGTTGATATTTTAATGCATTACATTACTGGCTTCCCGTGAATTAAGGTCAAGGTTGTTTTATATGCAGATCATATTGCCGCAGCCACGCGATTTCACAGTATCTTCAAGAGAGTCAGAGAGCTGACTCAAGCAGTTCTCTCAGACGTGTACGCGCTCCCCTCTGGGAGTGTTAGGGAGACAGTCTCAGTAAACTCACATGCAGAAACCATACAAAGCACTGACAAAGAAGTGGATATGTGCTAATTGCAGTCTAAGTAAGGAGCACCATGGCCTGTATCCATGTAACATTTGCAGACTATATATCTTTTCTTACATATATGTCTGCAGAGAGGTGTGTTCTGCCTTTACCCTCTGTCAGTCATTAATCTTTTAATGTATAGAAAATCTATCTGAATCTGTGCTTGCTCAGTGCTTATGTTGAGATATTTACGTTGATCCTTTCAATTTATGCAGGGAGATGAAAGTCTTCACTACATTATAAAACATAAATATTTCTGTACCGCATACTTTGAATTATTTTCAGAAATGTATAAGTGCGCAGTATTTCAGACACAGATATAAAGTAACACGTCTGCTAAATTTCCTGAATATGTCGGGTCAGAATAAGTTCAGAGGACTTGCATGTTCTTATTTTATACTCTGCTTCATTCACAATGAGTACTAACGGAAACTGAAAAGATAAATGTGTGATCTTTGTATATAATAAGATTTGAACTGCATGTACATGTAAACAGGACGTTACCTCACAATGTATTTACCTCAATGCTTGTAATGAAAATAACTAAAGAATGGCGGCATGTGTTAGAACTGAATTATCATGACTAGTGTAGACAGCTCTTTATTCACCCAAATAATGCTAGAAAAAAGTCACAGAATACCTGGGGGAGAGGTAGTTTAATGAATATGAAAATATAGTAGAAGTCTTGTACTTCAACCCGCTTTAACACAAATTGCTTTATTAACTGAACTCTACTTGACTCCAAACAAATTCTGACAAGTGAGGAGGTATTGTACATATTCAAGCTGAAGAACTGAAAATTATTGGGCAGTTGGGAAAGGGTGAACATATGCTTTAACTTTCTAAAGTGCTTGCTAATGTGAGAATGTTTTACATTTTATGCAGAGAATAGGTTAAAAAAGTTGGCTGAACTAGGTAGATTTTCTTTTTCTTTTTAATGAAGTTTTCACTTTTAATGTAAGTGTGCACATTTGTACAGAAAGATGTGATACTGTATTGTCACAGTTTTAATTGTAATTGATGTAAATTCTATTAGCTATACAATCAAAATGTATAGACCCTAAACCTGAGACCAGCAGATTTATGGAATACAGAACTACTGTATTTCAGGATATGGTGTGATAAGGGAAATGCTATGAGCAGAATGATATGTGTAGTATAATATACATAGATATATGGGTTTATTATTCTAAATCAAATGTTCATTCATACAAACTATTTATTAATGCGTCGAGCCGTTTGTATGACTGAGCTTGCTGTTAATTAGTTATATTTTGCATTCTCTGATGGTTCCACATAACAGAAAAAAATTATCTGTATTTTTAATCTATAATTTCTCCTCTTTTTTAACTGGTATCAGGGCAGTAAGTGAGGTTTTGCTTGCACTGTTACATGTGCTCAGCTTATGTTTAAGAGCGGTGCTATCCTTCCTGCATCAGTTACAGGAATTCCTTTTGTGCTCAGCAAAATATCTCTGTAATTGTGTCTAAAACATTAAAGTTATCTTTTAAACAAAAAAGAGTTATTGCAAATGTGAAATAAGAGAATAAGGTTTAATAAGATTACACATTTACATATTTGTGAAGTATATATTTTGTATTTATTACACATATTTATATATTACACATATAAACTGGACTGTTAACAATCACAGCACAATTAGAAATTGAATTCTTCTTTATTGCGATGCCTTTGCCTAAACCCTTCTAACACGTCTGCTCTATTTCCTTCCTCAAAGGTTCTGTGATGGATCGAGAGGGATGTATCCTGTTCAACAGAGGAACGAGAGAGACGTGTCCTACTGGAGGAGACGGGGGCAGGATTTCAGCGTCTTACTGGATTACGCAGACAGCAGAGAGCCAAGGGGAAGTAGCTTTGCAAAACCAGAGGGGATGAGAAAAGGGCACGAGATGCCGACAAAAGACAGACAACATGAAGGAGCGTGGTGGGAAGAAAGTACGTGCTTGAAAGAGAGAGGCGTGATGCAGGAGAAATGGAGGATAGCGGGTGATCGGAAGTGGCAAAGCCTCGGTACGGAGGAGTGGAAACCTGCCGTTGGTTTAGGACGGCAGCTGTCAGATGGAGACGGGGACAACTGGGCGCACAATCAGCGCTGCCTGAAACCCGGAGAAGGTGTGTCAGTTCACCAAAAAGCAAAAGGGAAGTCACAGTCTCTTCCAAGAGTTCTGTCACCAGAGAGTCTGCAGTATGTTGAAATGCCTTTATCCAGTCAAGACATGTACAGTAGCCAGAGGATGAATGGCAAAATATCTCAAGGACCTTACAATAAATATCATGAGGAGACATCTGGCAAAGAACTGTGTCCTGAAATCGTCAGGCCAGGTGGTCACCCTGCACTTTTACCAAAGCCTAGGTTTAGCCGGCCGCTGAAGCCTCCATCGTATGAAGCTCACCAGCAGACAAGGGGCAGTTCGGAAATGATAGCTGGAGTTCAAGAGCCTAAATCAAAAGACAAAATATCGTATTTTGCCAAGAGTGGGGAAACAAGACAGGACATTTTTGCATATGAACCTGCAGGGTCAAATTTGGAGCCTCCAGTTTACATACCTCCTCCATCTTACAAAAAACCCCAGCTTCAAAAAGTAAGTGAACGGGGCTTTAATGAAGTGACTAAATATAAGTTCAAGAGGGAGGTTCAGCAGGTGCCAGAAAGTACGGATACAGGGAAGTGGTTCTCCAGACAGACAGGAAGCTCTTGGGTTGAATACCAGAAGGGCAGAGGTGTACCCTGCAGGAAACAGATGTATCCGGGATACATTGGTGACCATCTGGGATGTGTTCAGTACATACCCTTTGATGATCCACGTGTGAAACACATCCAAGGAGATCCGTGCGGAAAATCCCTGACTGACTCTGACAAACTAAAAAACATCAGTAAAGAGATGCCCAGTGCTACAGCATTAGAACAATCTACACATGACAGTGCCTTTTCCCCCCCACAGGGCCTATCCTTTGATATGGATGCAAGCAAAAGATCTCTTCATGAACATGACAATGGCAGTAGATGGTATAGTGGTTTGCACAAAGGGAGTGATAACTCCATAGCATCTGACCAAAGCTGTATTAAGTATCAGAAAGACCAATCTCACATGGCTTATCAATTCAGAACATCTAGGCAAAACTCAAAGCTTGACCAAGGTCTCTCTGAAACTGTAACCCAAGTGAAGAAATTTGAACCTGGTACTGAAGCGGAGAGCAAAAGAAACTCAAAAAGAAAACTGAACGAGACCATCTTCTGCTTAGTTTCCGTTCCAGTTCACTTGCAGCCAAACGGTGAGAGTTCAGATCAGAATAATAACGAGAAGATTCCTAGCGCTGCAGAAGGTTCCATTGATAAAAATGTTGGAAATCTGCAACACCAAAGTCTCCTAAGCACATCCTCTACAGATTTAGAGTTACAAGCTCTTACTGGTGGCATGATGAACAACAAAGGAGTGAAGAAAATGCACCCGAGGAAAGACCAAGATGAGCTGAGGCCTCTCCAACCAAATAAACACAAAGAACTACAGTACTCTGGGTCTTGGCCTGGAGATCAGTACAGAGATCAGGAGACACAAACCAGCTTTCCAGAGCCTTCCAAAGGTGCCCCTCAGGGTTTTCCAAACAACCAAGCACAAAGCCAGAGCCACCCTGCCCCTGACAACACGGCAGAAGTGAATCTAGGTGCTGATTGCAATAACAGATATGGGTACCCCATGAAGGGGCAGAAGTACCTTAACCCTTCCAGCAACAGTGCTTTTTCAAGGACAACCACGTTTTCTAATCAAGTAAATAAGAGCACAGCTCAGCAAATTCAACCCTCAGGAAACCTAGAGGAGAAGAATCATATTTCAACAAGGACGTGTGAAAGTAAATCGTCAGCCAGTAATGGTAAGGAAGTCTTTGGTCAGTTTCTATTGAAGCCCGTCAGCCGGCGCCCATGGGATGCAATTGAAGAACTGGAATCCTTCAACAAGGAGCTTCAGGAGCAGTTTGGCAAACAGCCCAGTGTTGACAACTCTGTGGACGACATAGACACGGATTACAGAGATATTCTGGACTTCAACATGGCTGGCCCTGGAGCTGAAAATGCTAAGACACACATTTCTGACCAAATCCAGGGAAGGCCAAGTTTGGCTGAAGCACCCCACTGTCAAACAAACAAACTTAAAACTGCTTTTGAAAACTGGACTGCTGCAGTTGATCTTGAATACAGAGACATTAGTGCTTTTTCACGCCCTCCACCGAAGACAGTAAGTTTCGCCAGGCCAGCAAAAGAAGAGGTGCCCATGCTGTCACAGAAAACAGTGTGTGACCGCAGAATCTTCAAGCAGGACATGTCTCGTCCGAAAGAGCCACGTGGGGGTGTGAGTTCTGCTTTTCAATCCTCTTCTGCCGAAGCACTGGGTGTCCCTAGGCAGATGATGCAAGATGCCTCGACCCATACAAACCCTCCCGACTATGAGGACATATGTTATGCTTTGCAGCTATCACGGGAATCCATGGGGATCAACAGAGCAGCTAAACACGATGACCATATTCCAACAGAGCCGAAGTCTGTAGACTTTAAATCTGTGTCTCAGACTTCTGTTCAAACTGTTGGCTTCAGTAGACAAAAGCAGGAGGGCCTCTGCTTCAAAACAGAGCCTGACAGGAAGATAAAGAAAGAGAACCTAGTTCCCAAGGGCAGTGCGGAGAACAGTCCCAATATTGTTAACTTGAAAGGTCCAAACAACAAGTTCCATTGCAGCGGAGGTCTTCATAACTCTGTTAATGACAAGTCATCGGAAGACAGAGATACGAACGGAGGATTGTTCATGACCGATGACGATGCTGAAACGTGTAGTTGGATGAAACAGCCTTCCTTAACAGAACTGCATTTGGAAACCCTGCAGGTGAATGAGAAGGCGAGAGGCCTACAGGGTGAAGACCTGAACAACCTTTTTGAAATAAAGAGTGCAGATGGGATTCCCGAAAATGAATCCTTTGAGCAGAGGGCGGCTAGGATATTAGGAATAGATGTACCAGCTGAATCTCTAGGTGTGGCGGAGCACAACGGAAGCAAACACGTGGCGGAACAGAAAGGAGCTACAGAAATCCAACCTTTGATGCAGGGGAATGCATTTAGCGGGGAAGCACTGGAACATAGTGCCAATGGTGATGTGTTGCACATGAGAAGACAGTATCAAGAACAGAGTGCAAAGCCCAGGCTGGTCAGGAGGCAAGACAGGGAAAAAGAGCTAACAGAGACAAGGAGAGAGACAAGCACGGGCAATCTGCTGGAAAACAATTGTGTGGAAAAGAAGAATGATCTGAGTGTGCAGGGGCTGCTACCTGGGAACCTGCTGCCTGTTAGTGCTGAAGAAAAGATGGGCCAGCCCCTTGGTTCTGATAAAAAGAGCAGAAGCACCTCGAGAATGATCGAAGCCCTGCAGGACAAGCTGGCTTCCTCCCCCAGCCGCACAGTCATGGAGCGCATTGTCCGGATGAAAGAGGTGGACTCTGTGTCGCGCATGAGACGCCTCAGCATTAAGAGCTCGGACTCAGGGGACGAGGCCGAGGCAGAAAGGATGACTAGACCATGGCAGGATGCCGAGGAGATCCATACCACTCGGCAGGAGACACGCAGTGGAGCTGTTACCAAAAGAGAAATAACTCTGGCCCAAGATCTCCGGGTTTCCTCAAAGGGGATGGCACTGCAAGACGTAGAAGTCTTGTCCTTTTCAGGTAAGCATAGAGATACATATTTTGAGAAAGGTTGTCCTCTGTGTCTGGACATCGTGTTCACAGGAAGCAGCATTGTGAAAGGTTGGCCACAGGCGATCAATTAGCACGTCAGTCTTTTCAGGCCTGCAAGAGAGCCAGCCAGTACAATGGTTCTCTCTCACTGTTCCTACAGATGATTTTTTTAATGTTATTTCCGAATCTTAACCAATGTCATGGCAGTTTATTTATTCAAATGTTAATCGAAGTTTTAAAAACAAAATAATTTAAGCTGGTTACTGTTATATCAAATGATGATATTAACAGACAGATAAATAGCTACCTAAGACCAAGTGAATGCATATCATATGGATTAAATATGTTATTTAAGCCAAAAGCCTTTTAAAATGCATACCATATCAGCATTGTTGGGATTCCTTGGACTGCCTGGTATAATAATCCCTCCAGCTCCCTGTCAACACTTTACACTGACTGCATTAAAACTCTGAGCAAACAAAATGCAAATGTACAGGTAAGATACCGTATGTGTAAGAGGCTATGGCTCCTAACTACGTCCTTAAAGGTATCCCAAACAGCTTCTGGTTGTGGAAGAAATTGAAGAGTGTAAAACTTTAATCTCGTGGCGTAACACACACTTCCTGCATGCTTTTAGTGTAGTTCACGTGGACGGCCCCTGATGAATTATCAATTTAAAAATTATACTGTGAAATGTAAGTATACTGTGGATTGTTTCTTCTGTTTATGGCCAGTCTATCTGCCTTTGCATTTGTAATCAAATGTCAGTAGACATTTACATGCCTTTGTTGTGTAGCGAGGTCTTTTGAGGTTACTGAACTATTTTTACTGTTTGTATAAAGCCACTTGGATGTAAAGTAAACATTTTGCAGTGATTACAAAAATGTTAATAATAATAAATAAGCATAATAGACTGTGACAACAGGCTAAAGGATGATGTTCAGGAGCTTTAACATTCAGTGTTTTTAAAGATTTCCTTAAAGTTCTTTCAACAGAATTTTTAAAAATATGATTAGTTGAGTCTTCAAGACAATTATGTTTTTGCTAATCGTGAAATTGCTTTCTTTGTTTACTTTTGTATCCTTTTAATAGCTCTTTCCAGTGAAGTTGTGTCTCTCACAGTGTAGTGGGGCTGATTTCCATTGAGCCCCTTTCTGTTGCTGTGTTTAAGTATTAAAGAGTTACGAGCATGATGGCTGATGGACAGGAATATTTAAACATTTCCAATTCGCTGCTGTAAACCAAGGTGCTTGGTGCTGGCTTTCTTCACGGAGCAAAGCAGTGAGATAGTTCTACAGTTGATGTGTTTATTTTTATTTTTTATAATTAGTTTGTTCTTTAATATTGATTATACAGTTATACTTCAGTTGGGATAATCGTTAGATCTTTTATTTCCTCTACAGGATATTCTTTATTTTTCCACACCAAACACTAACAGTGGGGAAGAGGAATACGTTAATAATAATAAATGACTCTCACTGAATCTATATATTTTCCTGTTAAAATAATGTTGTTTGAAACTCTAAATTGAATCTGGTATATTGTGCTACAAATGTGGGATGTCAACTCTCTGCCACAAGAGGGGGCGCCTGTCTACTCTATATGATTATTGGCAAAGTGAAGAGAAAATCAGCTGTGTAAATAGGAGGAAGTTCAAACCTGCTTATGTTTTCTTTTCAGTTTTTTTTTTATTAATCAAGTAACAAATCTCACAGGGCTTAATACCAAGTTAATATTCACTTAGGTCATAGGACAAATTAGGGAAATTTGATTAAAAATCCTGGAAAGGAAATGAGGATTAATATAACAAACCCCAATCTTTCAGACTCACCACAAAAGCCAAGACCAGAGTTCACACTGAGAATGAGAGACCCCTCCTTAGCAATACAATATGTATGAAACAAACGACCAAATCATTGTTTAGACCCTGATTCAATAGGATCCTTCAAAACATACTTGATGAGGTCCAAGAGTGAAGAGAAATTGTTGTTAAAGCATGGAAAACAGCCTGCTTGAAGTCAGATTTGTTGAAAAGAATAAAAACTGCCGTGGTGTTTCTAACCGTTTAAAAAATTTAACATCACATGTGAATAACTTCTGACCTTACATTAAAAAACGTTTTCTTTCATTTAACACTTATTTTATGTTTTTTTGTTTCTTTGTTTTGTTTTTGCTTTTTGCAGATTCTTACGACCCCAGCAGAGTTGAAAGAGTTTAAAGAAATGGCAACTGAAGCTCTGAGCATCATCTACATCTGAGATCCAGTTAAAACACTGTGACCTGGCTGCCCACTATAATGCCTTCATTTCATCCTAATCTAATGAAAATTGCCTTCTTCGACACAAGCATTGTTTACACTGTCATCTCATTTTGTGATGAAAGTGCTGTTTCACTGCCAATGGGAAATGGCTCTCAGGGGGCCTGTTTCCTTGCTGTGAGAAATCATTTATTTTGTTTAGTTTTTTCGGTTTCCATTTTCAAAACTGCTTTTCTGTTGACCAACATTATGCAATTCCGTAATGTAAACAAACTATTTTAACCTATTTTATAACAATGGCAAAGCCATGACTCACGTGTTTGTCTTTAGATATGGATGTTGCTGCAATCTGAATGTAAGTGCTGTTGTTTTCAAAGTGAAATAGACACAGAATATAAAGGGTCATATGAACCGTTGTATTACAATCAGTATTAACGTCACCAAATGTAAAGTTTGAAAGATGCTTGGACACTCATTAAAGTCCACTTGATTAGGACTTTGGGCCAAAGCACGGATTATTTTCACAGGATTCAGTAACCACTGAACGCGACTTAAAGCATAATGCTGTGCTTTATGTCAGTAAAGCTGTACTGAACTTCTCTATTCGAATTCTGTACTTTTGGAATTCATGTTTATAGGTGGAAAATTAGCCGACAGCATCGATTTAAAAACACTGTGGTTCATTAAATAGTATTAGACAGAGCAATATTTGTTGTATAGTGCTAATTCTGTTGCTTTCTGCAACTCATAGCCAGCATCAGGATTGACCTTGAAAACGTCCTTGCTTAAAAACTGCGTGACTGACAAAGCGCACGTCTGAGAGCGTGTGCTTGTATGTGTTTTTGCATTACGAGCAACATCATCCACATATATTACACTTTCCTTCACCAAATATTTATTTTTCTGTTATTTCATCAAAATGTTATTCAGTCTACATGATGTAAAAAATAAAATATATTTTAACTATATTTCAAGAGATATTTTGTATTTAACCATATAATTTTATTTCCCCAATTAAGCCTTGAATTATCTTATATACCTATAATACTATGGTAATATGAACATAACATTTAAAAACATATATATTGTTTCTCAAAGGATGTGTGATAAAATAATCCAGTTGATCTGAATACACCTTTATTCTAATATACTGAACCTATAGGTTGAACAAATACCCAAGGCAGTGATTAACAGTTTTAGATGTACCCTCTCCACATTGAAGAATAAGAAACCCTTACAAATTCTACTCTTTTCACAGTTGTGTTTCATAATACATTGTTACTTTTTCTGCTTATTTCTGAAAGTTCAAACAAATATATGTGACTTTCTTGGACAAAATATTTATTTCATTGTAAAACAGCATACAATGGCAAGTATTGTAGGATACAAGCAGTTTTATCTTATAGAATAATAATAATGTCTCCCAAGGTTTCATTAACGTTCAGTTTTGTCAAGGAGAACAATATACTTACAATCTTACAATATCAAAACTCATAACAATTTGATTATTATGCAGCATTGTGCTATGTTATATATTTTACATTTATTTATTTTGTAGAGTATGTGGATAATTGTATAAGCATTCCACTCTAAAATTCAGTCAGCCTGGCAATAATACTACAATATATATTACAATGGCAGAAATAGTATTTTGTTTTAGAGATTTATTAATCCTTATTTCTGTTTAAGATGCATATGTTGCTTTTCAAATCTAAAGTTTTCTGATATAAGCTTTCTGGTAATATACAGTGTGCAGAAAATACGATGATAATTAAGAACAGCATTACAGTTCCTTGTATTGAAGATAATACAGTTTTTATTAGGTTGTTCTTTGTTTATAATCTTTGCAATCACTTTAAACAGTATTCTATTGCAGCTGTCTGTCTATCATAATCTGTCAGATATTTTACTCAACTGTTTGCAAAACCATTTGTTCAAAATGCTGATTATGGGTTCCAACAATTTCTGAATACATAACCCTTAATATTATTACTAGTATTACTAATATTATAGTAAAATAGTAATGGATATTACATCCAAGTCCCGTGCACGTCACTAACATGCATTTGTTTGCCACATATAACTATTTCGTAAACTTCTTATAATCGCATTGTAAACTATTACAGAGATAAGACATTTTATGGTGCAGCAAAAATGAAAAATTGAAGTCATTATGTAGACTTTTGCCACCTTGAAATACATTATAGAAGTAACAAATGGGGAATCTTACAGTACTTTTTCATTCAAGTTATGTTGATACCGGAACACTTACATTACTTGACGGCGAAGGAATGTTTGCATCTTTTGTATCCAGTTCGTTTCTAACTCCAGAACTGTACTGGCTTGGAGGACACTGGTTATGACTGGTGCATCTCAAACTGTAAGTCATGGATCCATTCAAATAGTACAACCTCCTCGATCATCCTTATAAGATTGGAGGGAACTTGACCTCTCAGAGTTGTCTATTGTATTCTTTTTGTACCTTGGCATGTCAAGCAGACTGTTGTATTTAGGTGTCATTAATATTTTATATTGCCAGTTATGTGCAACATAATTGTGCACATTCTGTTGTAATATTTTCTATTTTCATACGAAATTGAAGTGCTTTTTTGTACACACAGCTATTGGTTTTTCTTGCTTGCATGAAAATGGAAATTAAAATTTGCATTTGGTACTCAAGTCTACCCAATAAGCAACCATTATCTTTCATATAGCATATTTTTTATTTACAAAAACTATGCCAAGTATTTAAATTGAGAAGCAACCAGGCTATTTTTAGAGTATTTTCAAAGGGAACTCATTTATTTTTCTTTGTGGCACATCGATACCTTTGTATTTATGAACATAAAATGTACATAATATATCGCCATATGAGTGTGCTACTGTTGTATAATAAGGCAAACTATTCATAAATAAACTATTTGCATGAAAGTCTTGACTGTGTTCTTTTTATTTCCAATGAAAAAGGAAACGATTTGAATATATCAGAAGAAAAAGATGACTTTGCACATGGCAGATTTATTTATATTAATACAAATACGATGTGTTAAAATGAGCACCCAAACAACTGAGATCATTTCTTCTTCACAGTAATCCACTTCTTCACAGTACTCAGTGACCGTGATATTTATATGAGTCTTTCACATTGCCATCTGCATCAAGTCCTGCCAAACATGCACAAGACTTTCTCTGCTCCATTTTATGCTTGGTCTTTTGTTATAGTGCTAATATTAATATGGCAAGGCTCTGAATGTAGCACATTTTATTATTATTAAATTACACTAATGCTGGTCATAACAAATCATTTATTTGTGTTAAATAATAAGAGGATTTCTAAAAATTCTCAGTTTCGCCCAAAACATTTTAAATACTGCAGCTTTCCCAAAGATTGAGTCTCATTAATATGTCTTTTCAGTGGACGGGCTCATATCGGTGAGATCAAGAACATTTTCCCAGGGTAATTGTAATTATTATTTTTTTTCAAGAAAATCTGCACATCTACTTTAATTAAGGTTAATGATTCCATACCTTAGGTAAGATTAGTTTGTAGTCCTTACAATAGCACCAAAGATTTTTAAAGCAATTTTCTAGAACAGTGGTTTTCAAACCGGTCCTGGAGTACCCCCTGCCCTGCTGGTTTTTGTTCCAACCAAGGTCTTAATTGCTTAATTGAATCCTTAATTGACCTAACAAAGCAATATACCATTCAATTAAGTAATTAAGACCTAGGTTGGAACAAAAACCAGCAGGGCAGGGGACCGGTTTGAAAACCCCTGCTCTAGAATGAAGTATGTAACTTAATGATTCTGTAATCATAGGCGTAGGTTTAGGGAGGGACAAATGTTGAGAGAACGTTAACTTGTCCCCCCCAATAATGTATGCCTGGCTCCATAGGCGTAGGGGACCTGTCCCCCCAATTCTGAAATGAAATCTACGCCCCTAATACATTTAATCAAGCAAAAAAACAAAAAAAAATATCAAAGGGCCCTTTTGACTCCTATATAAGACCTTTTGTCCTAGCGTTCTGTATACAAATCTGACGAAGTGCAGACCTTGGCTGAAGGAAGTCTAATAGACAACATTTTTCTCATAAGAACGGACATGGCTTGAAAAGGATTACTTGTTACTACATTAATTTCATTACAAGGTGATTTTATATTAAGGACATTTAAAATCCTATGAATTAAGGTACCCACAATGCTCTTGTCTTTGAATTACAAAAAATATGTATGCATATTCTTCATCCACACAAAAGAAAACCAATATTAAAAATACACAGTTTATAACCCATGCATTCAACCTTTCTAGATTACAAGCCATTCTCTTCTCATCTCATGGTAGATTGCTTCAAATATAAATCTGATTGCAAGTAACAAAATTCAAATGAGATTACTACTAGAAATATACTTTATACTATACTTTCAGGAATTAAAAGCCCCAATTAAAATTCCTCAGTCTTGTGCAATGATTACCCCAGTTGTTTAGTGTTACAACTTACAGTACGCTGTTCTACTTAAAAATAGACTGGATAGGATCCTTGGATCACTTAGTTATTAATGGACAACAAAAGAGCATGATGGGGCGAATGGCCTCATCTCGTTTGTAAACTTTCTTATGTTCTTCTTAATTGTTACTTTACAAAACTGTCAGATTTCAAGAAACAATAAAAGGCAGCAGAAGTTTGATTACCCCCGCTGGGTGCCTGATTTTGTCAGCTAAATAAAAAAATGGCCTGCAGGACATGAAACAGACATGCAAAAAGATCTACAGAATTGTGCTAGTTTTCAAATGAATACATAAACAAATAAACAATTAATCAAAAAGATTGTCCTTGGGTGGAAAAATACAATGCAGGCAGTTAAAAGAATACCTCTTGCCTTTTTTCTTTAACATATGTAGTTTGTTAGCTAGGTTACCAGATAGGCCTCATGCTATGCAACTAAGGACATTTAAAATGATAAAATGTGCTATCGAGCAAAATGAATAAATAAATACATCAATGCATTTAAATGAAGAGTATAAAGGTAATTAATGCTTTGTGATTAGAGATCATATTTTAACAGAGTTAGGGTCTACACAGAAACAAAACATTTCACTGGCATTATAACGTGTCTGTTTCAAGGATGATGGACTACTCTTCTTGCTGATGAATAAATTCACAGTTCTACGGGGAAATGAACAAGTTCAGTTTCACTCTGAATACAATGATTAATCCCCCCAAAAATTCTAATGAGTAGTTTGTATTGGTGTCATGTATTCATCTAAACTGGTGCAATGTATTGTCTATGATGTGTAATTAGTAACAAATCATATTTCATTCTGTCATTAGCGAGAAATAAACAGTTGTTCAGAGCAGCGAATAATACATATTGTAAAGATTATTTTAGTATTGCAGGGATTTTAAGTAGTACTGCAACTGATAACTGAAACTGCTAAAGGTTATGTAAAAATTGTAAAAGATTCATGTTTATGGATATTATCAATCTTATTGATCTACTTAAACTAGCTGTGATGCATGAACTGGCATACACCGATCAGCCATAACATTATGAGCACTGACAGGTGAAGTGAATAACACTGATAATCTCGTTATCATGGCACCTGTCAGTGGGTGGGATATATTAGGCAGCAAGTGAACATTTTGTCCTCAAAGTTGATGTGTTAGAAGCAGGAAAAATGGGCAGCGTAAGGATCTGAGTGACTTTGACAAGGGCCAAATTGTGATGGCTAGACTACTGGGTCAGAGCATCTCCAAAACTGCAGCTCTTGTGGGGTGTTCCCGGTCTGCAGTGGTCAGTACCGATCAAAAGTGGTCTAAGGAAGGAAAAGCGGTGAACCGGCGACAGGGTCATGGGCGGCCAAGGTTCATTGATGCACGTGGGGAGCGAAGGCTGGCCCGTGTGGTCTGATCCAACAGTTGAGCTACTGTAGCTCAAATTGCTGAAAAAGTGAATGCTGGTTCTGATAGAAAGGTGTCAGAACACACAGCGCATCGCAGTTTGTTGCGTATGGGGCTGCGTAGCCGCAGACCAGTCAGGGTGCCCATACTGACCCCTGTCCACTGTCGAAAGTGCCTACAATGGGCACGTGAGCATCAGAACTGGACCACGGAGCAATGGAAGAAGGTGGCCTGGTCTGATGAATCACGAGTTCAAGGTGTTGACTTGGCCTCCAAATTCCCCAGATCTCAATCCAATCGAGCATCTGTGGGATGTGCTGGACAAACAAGTCCGATCCATGGAGGCCCCACCTCGCAACTTACAGGACTTAAAGGATCTGCTGCTAACGTCTTGGTGCCAGATACCACAGCACACCTTCAGAGGTCTAGTGGAGTCCATGTCTCGACGGGTCAGGGCTGTTTTGCCACCAAAAGGGGGACCTACACAATATTAGGCAGGAGGTCATAATGTTATGGCTGATCAGTGTATACATTACCACATATTTCGAAAGCTCAATGAAAGTTTGTCAATGTGCTCAAGATCGACGATTTTCTTCTGTTCATTGGGGGCTGTGTTTGTTGAATCGACTTTGCAATGGATAAAAATGGTAATCGCAAAATGAGTCACTTTATGAATAATGAAGGTATTATCCAGAAACACAGTGTAAACTGAGAGCTGAGCAATGTATCTAATTACGTATATATTGAGCTGTCAGGATTAATTTTTCTAAACTTTCCATGCCAAATGAAATGTAATTCAAGAAAATTAAATAATGAAATTATGTGTCAGCTTTATGTACATGTCAAAATAAATGACGTGATGCAACTGAAGCTTTCCTTTGCATTTCCAAAAAAATGGGAAAGGTTTATGGCTAAATGTATTATTCCAAGTGTTCGTGCAGTGAACACAAACATTATTACAGCCAACCATGCATTTATGTCATAGGAATTGGATTTGATTGTGCACTGCACTTGGGAAATGGCTTTAATGACTCCAGAACATCTGTGACCGTGGGTCAAGGGTCCGGGGTGCCTGGGGACTCGAAGGTTTCTGTTTCTATACTTTTTCCTTCCCTAAATTAATTACTGAAGATTTTTGCTCAATTGGACTCATGTAAGATTTTGTCCAGGCCTGAAAACTGTTTATGACACAGCTGTTAAAAACTGTACACTTATGAGGTGGCTATATCAGAGTAGTTCACCACTGTCTGCTTATTTTTATTCTGATATATGTCTCTCATCTACCTGCTTGTGTAAATATTTTTTGGCATGATCGAATTCACACGGGAATCCTTTTTCTCCATATTCTCAATTCCATATCCAACACACTTTGCTTTCTCAAATGCCTCTCCAAATCTAAACCTCTTCTATATCCCTTCTGCTCATGTGCTTCTCCTTGAGTTCATATTCTAGAATAACTACCCATAAGTGCCTGTATTAAATACAAGTCTCTAGTCCTTACATGTCTCTTCACCATGCTGCTCCTTCCTACCTCCGGTCTCTTGTCTCTCCTTATATCCCTTCCCTCCTTCTGCATTCCTCTTCTCCAGTTCCATTAGTCACACCTTCATTGGGATCAGTCGCCTGGGCCGGCTCTTTCTCCTCCACTGCACCATTGCCCTTGAGCGTTCGAAGTGCCCTGACCTTATCTTTGCCACCTTTGACACCTCCTGAAGACACCTCTGTTCTGATTACACCTGTAGACAATGTTAATATTTTCTCTTATCTTAATTGTATTCACTGTAATAGTAGATACATTTTTATCTGGATGTTTTTGTTCACCCATTATTGAATATATTGTGATGCCAGGTGGTTACGCTATTCTTGTGGGGTTCACTCATGCCAGGGTACCACAGTACACATTGCGCATTGACATTTGATTAATGATTGGCTGAATTCGCTTTCCTCTTGTTCTCACTCACATCTGTGCCTAAAGTTGTTCCATTCAGTGTCAGCAGCTTGTCATCCATTAGCCAGACTTTTGTATTATGCCGCTTTTGTCGAACCTACTTACAAAAAGAAAACCCTTTCTATTGAAAGTGTTCCCACTAGAAAGCAAAATAGAAGCTAAAATACACTTTTCTTTAAAAGTTTAAAATATTATTTTATACCCAAAATGATAGCTGCAGCTACAATGAAGAGGGAGATTTTTACTCTCAATTGGCAGGACTCACACAGTAAAGAACATGGCGTATGTCTTGGATCAGACTAACGTCTTCTTTTATGATGGCCGCACAGCAAGGATAAGTAGAGGATAGGTCAAAATAAAATCAAAAAAATATGTTACTTTTATTTCATGTGACAGTAAAATATCTAATTTCATTACACTACAAGGACATCTTATCTGGCAAAAACATTTCTAGAATGCAAAATGCTCATTCACCATTCGAGACCTGGGAGATGGGTTTTCTGTCCCTTTCTGCTGCACTTACAGATGTTTCAGGGAAAAATACAAAAAGCGTCTTTGTTCTGGCCTGACAGTGTAAACATGGCTTTGAACTCCAGCCAATGGGAAGATTGTTAACAGCCTCCGGAGGAAACCCAGTTTACTTAGCCGGAGAGTGTTACAGTGAGACAGTGCTTTAATATCGCACTGTGATTCTGACATCAGTATTATCAGATTCATTCAAGTGAACTAAAAAGATTTTCTGTCATAATGAAGTGTGGGTTCAATATTTCCCATTTTCTTTTCTTTTCAGTTTTTCTCCATGTGTTGAACAGGATGTTGTTGTTTTATCAAATGTATTGGCCAAACATTTTTCATCTCAAAGGTCCCAAAGCCAATAAATATCCACACATTAAGTAAGGTGACTATGATCATGTTTCTGTTTCATTTCATGATCCTTCCTTAAGAGGTGTTCACACTTTCAAGCTCATAATATTGTATTAATCCTTGCAAACAAAATGGTCCATATTAGCCTTCCTCTCTAAGATAGAATGTACTACAAAAATCTATTATATTAACATGTAATTACAAAACCCCTTATCTTTAAACAAATTGAATTAAAAACAATAAATCCTGTTCATCTGTTTTTGATGATTCAGGACTGCCAACACATAGCATTAAAAAGATTAATAAGATTAACTCAGTTTTGGATACAAGCAATCTTCCTTTCCATGAAATTTCACAAAGTCAATGCAAGAGGTTTGACTTGGAATGTCTGCTTGTTAATACCTTGATATATACAGTATAGATAGATAGATATATACAGTAGATAGATCTTCAATCTCACTGGTATCCTGTATTCAAATATGTTTTATAATCTCAGTATGTCTCAGAACAAGATCTAAAGATATATACATTTTGGTAAGACTTTACTATAATGTGCATTAATTCCTCATGAATTCCGATAGTACAACACAGGAAAAACACATGAATACATTATCTAATTCTTGTGAACTCAGATGAAATTAAAAGTATGTGAATTCGTAATGAATTAAAAGCTCTTATTCATATGGAATTCATTTTTAATAAATGAAGTAGATCATATATATACATCATGTCTTCACACACTATCAGAATTCATGAGAATTAATACCCATTATTCTAAAGTATTACCAAAATCTAATCTCCCAAATTCATATTTTTTTCATGTGAAGTTAATGTGGCAGTCAGTCAGCCATTTACTTTAAATGAGCAGCAGAAAAAATACAAGTCAAATGAAAGATTAACAAAACCCAAACCCACATACAAATGATATATATTTTATATAACTGAAAAAACTAAAACTGAAACCATTGTTTTTTTGTATTGTATTTGTTGGCGGTACTGAATTTTACTTAAAAAACAAATACCAGTATTTTTCTTTAAAATCCATTATGGGCAAACTAATTATGAATTGGAAACACAATCGCACAAACTCAAGTCATTTTGAATTGGTATGTAAATCAGAAACACATTGGAAGGGCACTACACAAGTAATGGAAAAAATGAACTGTTTATTCTGGGTAAACAATTAATTTGATTTGATTTACATTGAGACCTTTTGCCTCTCACAGTTGTGTAAATGTTTACTGCCTGTGATGAGAACTCAGAAAGGCCAGAAAGTGCATTTATATCAGGCCAGTGAAACGAAAGGATGCCCAATCACGCTAGATGTAAAATCCTAATCATTCACAACTGAGAGCTCCATCTAGCTCAGACCTGATTTTCATGCTCAACTTATCTGGCACATAGAGACACAGTCCGGTCCCAGTGTCTCACAAAGGGGGAATATAGGTCAATGCCATAAACTGTAAACCCAGCTCAATCTAGATAGCTGTTTTCTCCCTGGAAGGTTAAATGTGCACATCACTGTCATGTGAAAGGGGAAATCTAGAGAATTATGGTGACTTTAATAGTTCATACCAATGTGGTTTTCTAATTGACCTCCAGCTGAGCAATAAAACTGTAATACATTTGCCTCAGAACTATTCCAAGTCGTCAAAAATAATAGGAGTGCTTTTCGTGTTTTGTTTTGCTCTCTGTAAATGTTACATGGGCAGTAAAATATGGCAAGGATTACAAAGTTATTACAATAAAATATTGCTGAGCAATGACCTGCTGCCTATATATTGTTTTGTGTTTTATGTTACCCAGTTTCTGTAAATGTGCCAGTGAACAGTGATTCCCTGTATTGTCATTCTAGCTGTAAAATTAACCTAGAATTAAAATGAGGATTATGTAACAGTTAAAACTATGATTAATCCTTATGCTTAATGTAATCCTAACAGTTGGTTGACCTCCATACCTTAATTACATTATCACCAAAATCCTTATATTAAACCTAACCAGCCATAATCCTTACCCTAAAACCTTTCATATGCATTGAGCTAATTATAGCACTGCGTTAATGTGTCATCAGTGTCATTCTTGCTTCATTCATTACTCTGATAATAATACTGGGAATTCCATCCCTCAACCCAGTTTTACAACAACCTTTAACCCACTACCAGTGTCACTACCATCAGTGGCCAAAAGCATTACTACAATATCTATCCAAACATAAACACCAGTAATAACCCACTTTTTATATTGAAAAATCATTCACAGCCCCAAGGATCTATAAATCATCAAACATGACATCAGCAGTGAATTGTCCATCATAAACCGAAATATTAAACACATACTTTGTAGATTAAGTGGAAAAAACAGTACAAGACTGGAATCCTGTTGATCCAAATGACTGTAAATTATATTACAAAACACAATAAGGTTTTATTCTTCATCTACCCCTAACCTAGAACAGAAAATAAAAGTGTAGTCATCGACTTCAACCAAATGGGCTTAACACTCTGCTCTTAAACTCACTGTAACCCCAGTTTCCATTTATATAACTGAGAAAATGTTCTGGAAAGAAATATCAATATATTGAAATCACTTTGTTTGGAAACCACAAGTAATATGGTAACATTTAAAAACAGATTGCAAGGTTGCTATGACAGACATAATTTTCTCAGCTGATGGCCTCAATGAGCCGTGTGAAGCTCTTGGATCAAAGAAGGCAACATTTGAAACACTTACTAAATAAGTGCAATTTTACCATATGCTTTCACAAGCTTTTACCTCCTTGTATCTGAATGTCAGTTTTGCTAAATAAAATATAGACATTATTTACTAGTCATTTTGGGAGTAATTATACTTGTCTTGTAATTAATTGAATAAACTATTGACATTACATTTTTATTATATATATATATATATATATATATATATATATATATATATATATATATATATATATATATATAATAAGCAGGCAATTAAACCTAGTACAGCATAATATCAGAACAGTGTATTGATGAGTCCAGAGGAAATAGGTTTGTCATGGCTCTGCTGCACCAGATGTTGTAGTCTCATTTAGGAAATGTATCTCTTTGCTAGAAGGCTTTGAGATGCATATCTTTCTACATTTTGAGACTAAATACAATCAGATATGCTGTCAGTAAGTACGTTAGGAATAGTATTATGAGAGCGGTAACCTTTTAAATATTAGGGCATTGTATCTTTAAGATTAATTTTGTTTATCTCTTAAGATGCCATTGTTCTCTTCCTTGTGTCGTTCCCCTGCAGTTATACCTGCAAATCTGATGAACAAAATAAAATAAAGTATTGGATAAATAACTGCTAATATGTTTTTTTAGTTAAGAATTTGTTTGTTAATAGTTATCCGTAACCTAGTGTAGCAGTTCTTGTCTTTGTGAATGTTGTGTTTATTCTACCTGAATTCCTCTCTCTCTCAAATATTAAAATCCGCACCTGATTTTCCACCCACATATTTAAAAATAAGTCAAAATTAGGTGAAGAATAATATGAAAATGCAAACAATTTAGAGCAAGTTTCATGATTCCTCAATCCTATTACTTTGTGACCTACATAATAAAGTTTCAAGATAAAACATTACTGTATTAGTACATAGCAGCAGACAGTGTAGGTTGTTTGCTTCTAGTGTCATATCAGTCAGGAAACTAATATCTCTAAGTGGGTACAGTACTACAGTACACCCTGTACAATACTCTGTTTCCATTCAGTGGTGAGACAACCACAAGAGCAGCTGTTGTTTTTCTTGAGTTTTCAACCTCCTTCTTTCATCTGGCAGGGAGACTTCATTTCACAGCATAAAAGAGGAGGTCAAGAGTCAATACAAGTGGTCATTTGATAGATATTAATGATGTTATTCTCAGAGTAATTCCTGAACCCTGACCTACAGAATGGATTTCTTTGTTATGAACAAAATTCATCAGAAAAAAAAACATTTTAATCAAATACAATTCTGGTCCACAGAAACATAATAAGAAACAACAAACAAACTTAAGTTTTACTAGCTGGTGAAAAAGCACCATCTGGTTATGATTAAAGAATAGAGAATAAGACTTGATTTAATGTAGCCTTTTTTGTTTAAAAAGTAGCTTCATTAATGTATCACCACTTATGTAGCACAAAATACTGGCTATTGTTCTGCTTTGTAATTTATTCTGTACTTAATCAAGACTGTGTTTGTTGGATGAAACGAGTCCATGGGCCCCATTCTGCAATTACTACTATCATAATCATGTTGTTTAAATGTAAAACCACTTCATGGCCAATTAAAAGGCTTTCCCAGGAGCTGCAAATCACCTCATGTTTCAGGTCTTCAAGGAAATGTGTCAGTGACTGTTGCTGCTTAAGACTTAGACTCACCCTCCCCACACTTACATGGATGATGCTGGTATGATTTTATATGCACAAGAGACCTTCAGCAATCAATGGGTTTAGCATATAACTGTTATCAGCTGATCATCACCAATGTAACCTTCCAAATATAATTACAGAATAAAATGTATGACATAGGACTGATGTGGCCAGCTTTACCAAGAAAGGCTTTTGCCCCCTAGCCACTAGAGGGGGCAACCCTACAGGATAGTCAGAGTAACTATCCCCAGCACACTGAGAAAACATCGTTCTGATTAGGAATCTCAAAGCATATTAAATTGTAATCCAGGTGTTTTCTTAATAGGTTCTCTGTACTTTCATACATAGGTGTTTGAAATATAAGGTGGACTTGCACTTGTCCTCCCTGACCACCTTATTGTTGTAATGTAGGGTGCAAATTTGGCCAGGGTGGAGTATCTTGCTATTAGTGGATTATTAACCATTAAAAACAGCCAAATCCCTAACCAAACCTACACTAAAATATGCACCTGTCTAATCATCCGCTCTTCTTATCTTTTAACCAGTCAAAATGCAATGGAAGTTTTCAATGTAATCTAACCATTACCCTTAACTGAGGTCAGTTTTGGATAAGAGTTAAAGAAAAGGCTCAGGGTTAGGGATATATTATTATTATTATTATTATTATTATTATTATTATTATTATTATTATTATTATTATTTCTTGGCAGATTCCCTTATCCTGGGCGACTTACAACATAAGTGTAAAAATACAGTGAAGTACAAGGCATCAATTATTACAAAATCAATTTAGCTAAAACAGCAATTCAGAATAATACATTTTACAAATTCCAATTTACAATTTACACAAGTACAGTAAGAGACTTCCTACATCCTGGATGGTGAAAGCTAAGTGCTGTCAAGATGTAGGGTCACAGTCAAGGGCTACGGGAAAGGGAGCCAGAAGGAAAACAATCAAGAATGCGAGAAGCATAATAAAACTGTGAATCAATTATAAATTGGACTTTGAGAGTACTTTGTGGCCTGACTTTGTCTGACTTGCCCACCAATCTTTTTGGAAATGTAGTGTTTTTAATTATTGCCGTCACTGGAGATGGCACTGAATGGGTTCCATAGAAACAGAGCTGCATTACAATTATGTTTATTATGAATAATTAATAATTCAAAAGTCAATGGAAAACATGACAGTAATCTCATTTAGTTTTTTAACACCCCAGGCCTCCACTTAAAAATATTTGTTCTTATAATAATATTTAACACCAGTTTGAAGGCTTTATTCTCCAAATGAAGCGACCAAATCTCACAGGTGTGTTCGTATCCAGAGAGGGAGTGACCAAGTGTTGATTTAGACCTCATATTCACACAAATGACCAATCAGACTTCTCAAAGCAAGCCAGATCATTTTCACATTATTTCAGAGCCAGTGGCAACACCGGGATACTGAAAATTGGGAGGCAGAGAGGTGGCAGGGAGATTGGCTTGGGGCACAAATTTGTTTTTGAGCAAAACCTTGTTCATGATCTAATATTTTTAATTTGGAAAAGTAATGAATCTGATGGCTCATTCTGTATTACTCTTATATTTATGAACTTCACTCCTTACCAGGCATTCATTGGAGACAAGGCAGGGTCTTTTATAACACCTTTATGACATTTTCTGGTTGTGAATGGCACATTTTTACTCCTGTATGATATCTCTTTGTCGGGAATGACACTTTTTAATCTTGCATGGTGCTTCCATATGATGAGGTTGTTTTAGTTTTTTTTGTGGTCGCTTATGACAAGTATTGGTTGGGGTCAATGGGATATATGGAATGTGCATAGGGCTGGTGAACAGACATGAAAAAAATAACAACACACACATATTCCCTCGGAAATCATAATTTGGGGTTTGTTTGTAGTAATATGATCATATCATGGTAAAAACAGTTAAAAATAGTATAGTGTAGTGTGACAACAAATCATTAAATGTAGTTTGGTGTACCATGGTAAAATCAGAGTAAAGACTAAATGGACATGTTTCCCTCAGCATGAGTTTCAAATAAGAATACGTAGCTGCACACTCATAGGCACTGGTTAAAGCTGCTGCTGTTCCTGCTGCTTTATACAGTTTACATACACAGATCTTATTAAAAATAAAAAACATGTTTTATACAGCCAAAAATGTAAATGCCAGGTCAAGCATCATTCTGGAATAAAGTTATAAAATACCCATTTATTGATTTTTTGGCAAAGGTCTAATACCTTGTGGGATAAAAGCAGTGTAAAATATTAGATTTATGATGCTCATAGAATTTGTAGAACTTAATCTCTAAGGCTGTTTACTGCTTACTTAAATCCATTCTAAATAACACAATGCAGACATTGTTAGACCTGCTGTACATCACATTTTTATTAGAAAATGTAACTGCTGCCATTCCAATCCCCCTCCAGTAAGCCATAAAATATGCTTTGGGAAATAATAATCTTGTGTTACTCTGGGAGCTTTGGTTATCAGGATTGCACATTTACATAACTCATTTGTGCAGAGTGTTTATGCCTCGGTGAATTGTTCTGTTCTTCCTCTTTTCAAAGTAATTATTTTCATTTTTGTCATGATATTATCCCTGCCATCAGAAATCCACACTGCTCTGTAAATGTCTGTAGCATTTCTGTAGGATGTGGTATTTAGAGTTTGTGTATTTTTCTTTTCTCCCTCTAGGGATGCAATTTAAGTACTTGAAGGAAAACAGCTTCATGCTGTAAATGCCATATATACATAAAATGATGTATATTATGATGACATGATATAATACATAATATGATGCCAATGATGCAATCAACTATTCACATATGGAGACAACAGTCATCCTCATGTGGCAATCTTAAATTGTGTTTGTCAACACAATGATCTTATTTTAATAATCTGCTCTGCCTTTTGGCAGCATTTGTATTAATCTATTAGGAATATGATACAATACCTCATTGTTTCATATTCAACTTTATGAATACAAGAAATATAAAAATAACATATATGTATATAATGTGTATTTATAACAATTCTTCACTATCATAACAAGCTCGTGTTGAAATAGGTGCTCACACTCACAGACTTTTTTATTTCCACTGTTTACGTAGTATTCTGAAAGTAGCTCTGCCTTATTCATGAGGACACATAGGGTGATGACATCCTCCACAAACAGGCCGAGCGATCATCTGGGAAGATGGGCCCCGTCAGCTAAGCACCTGATTCAACCAAATGCAACATGCTGAGATTAACATAATTCCCTGTATAATTTAAGATGCCTTTTTCTGTTGGTATTCTTTTAAGACCTTCTTGTAGTGATACTTAAGTCACAATTAGGATTCCGTTACTGTATTTCCCAGCCAAGCGTCAGGTTTACTTCAGTTGGCATCTGTCCTGTAAGTGTCTCTAGTGTCTCTAAAAGCAGGCAGAGGTTTCATACCCTCAGCCATAGACAAGAACATCAACATGTTACCAGCAAATGTTCTATGTCAATGTTATTCTGGAATCTTCTTTCACATTCCTAACTCGAAATGCATTAATTGATGCCCAACAAACAAAAAAATTAACAAATGTATAAAACCATTGAAATTAACAGAAAATGTGGAGTTCTATATCTCTCTATATATATACACTCACCTAAAGGATTATTAGGAACACCATACTAATACTGTGTTTGACCCCCTTTCGCCTTCAGAACTGCCTTAATTCTACGTGGCATTGATTCAACAAGGTGCTGAAAGCATTCTTTAGAAATGTTGGCCCATATTGATAGGATAGCATCTTGCAGTTGATGGAGATTTGTGGGATGCACATCCAGGGCACGAAGCTCCCGTTCCACCACATCCCAAAGATGCTCTATTGGGTTGAGATCTGGTGACTGTGGGGGCCAGTTTAGTACAGTGAACTCATTGTCATGTTCAAGAAACCAATTTGAAATGATTCAACCTTTGTGACATGGTGCATTATCCTGCTGGAAGTAGCCATCAGAGGATGGGTACATGGTGGTCATAAAGGGATGGACATGGTCAGAAACAATGCTCAGGTAGGCCGTGGCATTTAAATGATGCCCAATTGGCACTAAGGGGCCTAAAGTGCACCAAGAAAACATCCCCCACACCATTACACCACCACCAGCAGCCTGCACAGTGGTAACAAGGCATGATGGATCCATGTTCTCATTCTGTTTACGTCAAATTCTGACTCTACCATCTGAATGTCTCAACAGAAATCGAGACTCATCAGACCAGGCAACATTTTTCCAGTCTTCAACTGTCCAATTTTGGTGAGCTTGTGCAAATTGTAGCCTCTTTTTCCTATCTGTAGTGGAGATGAGTGGTACCCGGTGGGGTCTTCTGCTGTTGTAGCCCATCCGCCTCAAGGTTGTACGTGTTGTGGCTTCACAAATGCTTTGCTGCATACCTCGGTTGTAACGAGTGGTTATTTCAGTCAAAGTTGCTCTTCTATCAGCTTGAATCAGTCGGCCCATTCTCCTCTGACCTCTAGCATCAACAAGGCATTTCCGCCTACAGGACTGCCGCATACTGGATGTTTTTCCCTTTTCACACCATTCTTTGTAAACCCTAGAAATGGTTGTGCGTGAAAATCCCAGTAACTGAGCAGATTGTGAAATACTCAGACCGACCCGTCTGGCACCAACAACCATGCCACGCTCAAAATTGCTTAAATCACCTTTCTTTCCCATTCAGACATTCAGTTTGGAGTTCAGGAGATTGTCTTGACCAGGACCACACCCCTTATTGCATTTAAGCAACTGTGATTGGTTGGTTAGATAATTGCATTAATGAGAAATTGAACAGGTGTTCCTAATAATCCTTTAGGTGAGTGTATATATATATATACATTATTTTTGCCCAGTCACATTTTACAATTGGCCATTTAATGAAGTGTTTAGGGTTGCAACAATGAAGGGATGCTGGTATCCATTCGAAATGCTTCTCTTCTCTCCATTCGAAATGTGTTTCCCTTCGAGTCAGCTGTCATTAGGGTCGAACTGCATTCCCAAGTAAGTCCAGCCGGTGCCACTTTCCTACCACGCAGCCTGAGCCACTGTATGGGAATGAGCATCACATCAGACTCAATGAGACACTGTATGAAAAAGCCAGGACCTACCTTTGCTCTTCCAGGAGGATGCCAGGCTTTTCAAGAATATTTACTTTAGCATCAATCCAAAGCTGAGTCAGAAACCCACTGTAAGCCTCATTCATCACCTTCAAAGTCAAAACTGAACAGAATCTGTACAGCATGCCCAATGTAATCATGCTTTTCATTTCCCTTCTTTCCAATTGCATTAATTCCTTAAAACTGGGATTTCCTTAGCTAGCACAATAGGCACCTGGACTTCACACATACTTAACTTTACAGAAAAATCTGTAAAAATTAAAAGACCAGTGGGCTGTACTATGGAAATATCATGAGAAGAGTTAATAACATCCCTTAATTGCAGTAACATGGCAAGATAGTAACAAGATTCATACAATGACAAAAATGCAGGTAACATACAAAACAAAACAGAGACATATCGGAGATAAATGGCATAAAGTGCATGTGAAATTTGCTGGATAATAACAGAGATAGAGATTGGTACAACATTTCTGTTTAATTAAAAGCAAATGGAACACAGATAATGTGTTGGAGCATTCATGAAGATTAAACCTTGAGTACCAAAGAAAGTGAGATTATTCTAATGCATCATAATCCTCTAATGAGTATAAATGTGAAACAGGTTTTTAACTAAATAAAATATTATTATTATTATTATTATTATTATTAGTAGTAGTAGTAGTAGTAGTAGTAGTAGTAGTAGTAGTAGTAGTAGTAGCTTTAGGTTTGTTTTTAATCCTTGCACTGGCATGAATAAACTATTCATAACTAATTAAGATTTCCCAATGCCAAATTCAGCACTGTGTTAATGTGGCAGCCATTTATTTTCTGAAAACAGTGATCCAAAGCCAATACATTTTTAGTAAAATCCAAAATGCACGAGGGATTCTCTTATTATAGTGTGCAAGTAAGATAACGTGTAAAATAAAGGATACAGGTTGACTTTTGTTTATGTTGCTACTTTCCTTTCCTTGATTATATAGATTTCACTTTGTTTCTGTCTTCTCTCCCAATTTTTTATTAATATTTGTTTTAATGTTAAACAACTGTATCAAAATATAGCTGGTCTTATCAAAAGAGTTGGTAGATGTTCCAGTTAAAAGATTAAATATAATGACTTACACACAGCATAAATTACAGCTCCTGTCCTTTGAGGCAGGGAAGTTCTCAGTGTCATGATGTGTTGCATAATAATGAGCAATTGTTTTACATATATTTAGGGTAGATTTACATTTAATTGACTTTTCCACATTCATAAAGTACATCTATATGGCTCACATACTATGCAGAATCATATTTAATAAGCTCAACCACTAACTGCTTAAATGTGACCTTTAATACTGAGAGCTTGGCCCGATGCCTCTCATTGGTACGATATATTTTCCAGAGGGATTTTGCAATAAACATATAAATCCACACTACTGGTATGTATGGTCTGAGATTTGAAAGTACACAAGATTAACTGTCCTCCATAAATATCTGAGAGATTTTTATTTCAATAGTCATGGGTCAAAACAACTTAATTTAACCCGAATGGCCTTCTTTTACAGCAAAGACTCATAATTCATGTGAAAGCAATTCAGGCGGACAGATCTTGTTGAAAGACATACAAATTGGTAACATATTGTGCAGCTCTGTAATAAGTTAAGATAAAGTTCAGATATAATTATGCTGGAATTAAACCGATGTTTCTCAAATTTATAGCAATTACAGCACTTTATTGGGCGCCATTTCCCTTCGTTCCCCCTCACTTCGAGAGCTGCCTTTGCCATCGTCATTTAATTGTAATTCCACTCTTGCCCCTCTGTTTTGGGAAGGGGCAATCTTCTGGTTCCTGATTGTACATTATGATGTCTCCCAAAGTGTTTTCTAATCAAGAGGTTCTGCGTTCTGCTCGGACCTGAGATGGCACAGGGTCAATTCAGTTTAAATATTATGTCACTTTCTCTGTTAGCAGTGCACCTAAGTAGATTCAGGACCACGTTTGCAGTGTAAACACAGCTAGAGGTAGTTGTGCTAGTTTTACAATTATTTTCTAATCACATTTTGAATCACTCTTTCAGACAATGTACTCACCATAAACAAATGCCCTGATTGAATGAATGATTGTTTCTCTGAACTTAAACGCAGTGAAATGTGAATAACACAAGTAGTGGTTCACCCAAAAGGCGTATTTTACAATGGAAAAGCTAAGAAAATAATAAAATGATAGCGACCAAATCATTAGTTTTATTATATTCATTCCTCAGACACATGTGTCACAGCTGTCGTTGTTTTTCATCACTTTAGTTATTTTTCTGTAGCACTTAATGTAAAGGGTCTGCTGAAATTAGTATTGAAAAAAATAATCCTGGAGTTACTGGAAAGCTTAAGCAGAAGGAGATCTTAAGGCTATTTTTTTCACAACAAACTAGCAACAAAACTTTGTAACTACTAAAACAAATACTACCTAAAACACAACAGAGAACAATGTTGTCATGTTTTGATTGTTTATTTATGAATATTTATCCAATGTTATTATTATGCTTTCTACAAAGGCACTGACATGAAATCTGGTGGTTAGCGGATATTAAATATTGTAATTTATCTAATTTACCAAAGACTGAAAAGTGCTGAAAAGTTGGAGTATATTAATTCAAGGCTATATCACTGCCACAGATAAAGCACAGAAAATTGGACTTTTCTTTAATGAAACAGAAAATTAAATAATACACTTTTCATCATTTGTAAAAGTCAATAACCATCCATCCCTGACACAAAGATAGTATTGATATATTCAAATTTCACACTACAATGCCAGAAGACATAAGGGTTTTGTGAACCTGGCCATAGTCAGTTGAGGTATAGCCTTTAATGGTAGAGGCAACCTACAGGTTGTGAGGCCCAGATGAGGGTGTTTAATTAACTTTCTTAAGGGTGTTTAATTAACTTTCTCAAATCTATATTCATTTTTTTAATGTTACAAGTTGTGCATATGTTGCAAAAGAGGTTAAAAACACAACTAATTAATTTTGCAGTGCTCTATCTTTTCTTGGGATTTTGTTGAGAAAAAAAGCAGCTCCCTTGGGAAAATGTTGGGTTTTCTTAAAATGAATTACAATTTACATTATATATAAAGATGAGGAGGAGTCTGCTTTTTTGTACTGAACAGTTAATTTCTTAATCAGCACTGAGGATGGACATTTTTGGCAGAAATAGGTTTATTTATAACCTCCATATTGTTTTGTTTAAAAGTGTGACACAACTGTCCTCACTCCTCATGGCATACGGGTGAAAAAAGAAAGGCCTTTGTGCAGTGTAACTGTTGAAAGCTGTCAAAGCCAGGGAAATTAGAACACACACAAAACAGCCACAATATGACATCATTGTCCCGAGAAAATATCTTACTCTTCCTCTCAGTTCAGCCATGGGTGTTAAATTGTGTTCGTGGGAGTTGTGGGAGGGCAGAGGGACTGTGTGAACCAACCCAAGTTTAAAGGGGATTGAGAACTATATTTAAACCAAGAAACACACATTACACAGAGCCTTTAAGCCATAGCTGCACTTCAGAACTGATGTTTCTATGATTAACACGAAAGCCACAAAATGTTTAGAAGGGAAAATGTCTAATGGATTACAAGTAGAGGAATCATTGCAGAATCACAGTTATGGTTGTGTTAAGGGAAAGCCAGAGAGAACCAAATCCTCTCCCATCTAGATCTAATTAAGAAGGCGGCACAGGTCATTGTGACCAGGGATGTTATGGAGGGTATACACTAGTATATGGCCTGTATCCACTTATAGAGTAATACACTTTTTGACATTAGCTAGTAATAATACAATAACTGCAGCTCACCATCACTTGCGCTGATGTGTTAAGGGCTCCACAAACTCCACTGACATGAGGACTCAGAGAAATCTGTTCGACTCTGTTAGGCAAGAATAGCTGTTTCACGGCAAGATGGTTTGGCACATGCTAAATAGAAAAGGAAAAAGCTGTTAATGTTTTTCTTTTTTCATTTTGGAGCACAATTTAAAAAAAAAGCTATTTATTTTTTTAATCTGTCTAAAGACGTCGTGTTTTTGTTGTGTGTGTGTAGTGAAGCTCAAAGGGGACTGATGAGGGAAAGGCATTACAAACCAATTGTGTGTGTTTGCATTCATTTAGCTCCTTGTGTGCATTCTGTTTTTTCCCCCGCAGTCAAGATAAATTCAAGCAAATGCAGTTTTATGGTGACAGGCAGATAATACAGATTATTTGTTTGCCACCAGCATGGTGTCCCTAGTAACAGGTTTCTGCTTACCTAGCCCTGCCATGAAACACCCTGTTCAGTGGATCTATAGCAGGTCTGATAACAAAAAGCTCATTTATAAACATAGGATGAATGTACAGTAGTTTTTACAAGAACTAATAAGCGACAAAAAGTTTGGTTTATGGTTATAGTAAGAGCTTGTAAAAGTTTAATAAAATCTGTGTTGCTACCAGTACTGCAAAAACAAAGTATTTTTTTACAGAGCAAAACCAGCTGTATATTGTAGGAAGTAGTTATTTTACTGTAGAATATAATGTATGTGTTTATTTAGCAAATGCTCACAGGATAACACCGCCAAATTGTATTCTTCTTACTGCTCAGATCTTGTAGGAAAAGTCATTTGCAAATTTAACTATTTTAACCTACCATGGGGTCTTTATACATATCCCCTTTATCAAAAGGTATGATATACAATGGCTCTCAAAAGTATTCACCCCCTTGTACATTTCCACATTTCATTGTTACAACATGAAATCAGAATGGAGTTTTTGCCACTGATCAACACAGAAAATGTCCATAATGTCAAAGTTATCACCCCTTTGCCATTTTTTCAGGTTAAATACTCTGGGAGGTCCCACAGTTAGTTAGTACAATTCCTAACAAAAAACTACATCATCAAGATGAAGGAACATTCAAATCAAATCCCGACTAAAGTTATTCAAAAGCACCAATCAGGGGTAGGATATAAGAACATTTCCAAGGCATTGAATATCCTCCGGAACCCAGTAAAAATCCATTATTAAGAAACTGAGAGAATATGGCACAACTGTGAATTTGCCTCGACCAGGCCATCTTCAAAAACTGAGTACCCGTGCGAGAAGGGCACTAGTCAGGGAGGCCACCAAGAGGCCTATGACAACTCTAAAGGAGTTAGTCTTCCACGGCTGAGCTGGGAGACACTGTGCATACTTCACAAAAGTGGCCTTTAAGGGAGAGAAAAAAACTCACATCAAATCTCGGCTAGAGTTTGCCAGGAGGCATGTGGGAGACTCGGAGACCAAGTGGAGGAAGATGCTATGGTCTGATGAGACCAAAATAGAGCTTTCTGGAATCAACGCTAAGCACTACGTTTCGCACAAGCCAAACACCACACATCATCCTGAGAACACCATCCCTACTGTGAAGCATGGTGGTGGCAGGAAACCTTGTAAAGATAGAGGGCGAAATGGATGCGGCAAAGTACAGAAAAGTTCTTGAAGAAACCTGTTGATGTCTGCAAGAGACCTGGGACTTGGGAGAACATTCATCTTCCAGCAGGACAATGACCCCAAACATACAGCCAAAGACACACTGGAGTTGCTTAAAAACAAAAAGGTCAAAGTCCTGGAGTGGCACAGTCAAAGCCTGGACGTCAATCCAATTGAGAATGTGTAAAGAGCTGAAAATTGCTGTTCACGAAAGGTCCCCATCCAACTTGATGGAGCTTGAGCAATTTTGCAAAAAAAATTGGCAAAAATTGCTGTGTCCAGATGTGCAAAGCTGGTAGAAACTTATCCACAGAGACTCATGGCTGTAATTGCTGCGAAAGGTACCTCTACCAAATATTGACAGAAGGGGGTGATTATTTATGCATTCAATTATTTTCTGTTTTGTATTTGTAATTAGTTTAGAACAATTTGCAGATTATATTTTTCACTTTTTCTGTGTTGATCAGTGGCAAAAACTCCTGATTAAATCCATTCTGATTTCATGTTGTAACACAATGATATGTGGAAAAGTTCAAAGGGGGTTAATACTTCTGAGAGCCACTGTAAAACCCGATACTTTGATACTTTGATACTTTGCCTGTGCTACGTTCAATACCAGACATCCATGCAACAGATTTACTTTATTTCCAATGCAAATCAGAACTAATTCCATTTTGTTTGTGGGTAATTATGAAATAAACATCTGACTTAATATAAATGCCTCTCTTCCCACATCTATTTAACAGAGGTGTCTTTGAGAAGGTTAAGCACAGCTTGGTGTTTAATAGCACAATAAAATCTAGTGCCAAGGGTCATCACATGAGCAGGAGATATAAATAAATGGAGATCAGAGCCTGTCATTGATATTCCAAACTCCTGACATTCCTGACATGCAGAATGGAAAAAGGTGAGGGGACACAGAGAAGTATGTACCCCAGAGTGGTGAGGAGAGGATGACTGTTGTGACAAAATGTTCAAATTCAACTGAAACATTTAGTTATATATGTAAATGTCAATATAACGCGATTTTAATCACTGACACACTGGATAACACATTTGCCTGGAAGCTGTGACTATGCTTTTTTTTTACTTGTTACAGTATAAGCTTATTGAATCTGTGGCCTGGCTACACTTGTGTGCAAGAAGACATTCGAACATTGGCTGCCCTTACTGTGCCAGCCCCACATTGTGCCATCTTCAGAACTGCATTCTTTTGTAAGTGCCTCCAGAAATTAGCTAAGCGTTATCTTATGTGGTGCAGGCTGTATTTCCTTACACATGCAATCAAACACCACAGTAAACAATAAACTCAGCCCAAAGCTGGGCCACAGACTCATTACCCCTAAGTATGGCCAAAATAAGATTTCACTAAGAGGGAAAAGCTGATTCAAAATTGGTTTCTTGTATTTCTTCCAGTTCTTAGATTTGAGATAAGACGTCTTACTAGCTTTGTGGAAGAACCCATTAATTTAGTATAAACAGAGCATTTGACTCCTGCCAAATATGTCAAACTTCAGCCAGGATGCTGCTGTAAAGAAGGGGGTTACAATTCCCCATGTCTTCCCTAAGATTCAGGCACAATTAAATTAAATATGAAATGTGGCCAACACTTTCAATCCATCTCTAAGATGGCGTTTAGTCCATATCGTGGCACTTAAACAGTGCAATGAAAGATCTATAGCATCGATTAAATCAGGGGGTTCTTAATGAGGGGTGTATCCAGGGTGTGCAAAATCAAAAGTACTATGGCCTTTCTCGGCACCCCTTCCCCCCACCAGCCACCAAACAGCAGTGGTCCTACTTATATTACCCTTAATTCTAATAACAAAATATGAAATGCATACATACATGCACATACATAATAAAACAAACAAATCCATGAAGCAGGACGGGTAAATACTGGCAGGGGTGTAACTGATGGGTTGTCTTCTGCCCTCTGAAGTGATGCCGGTGGGGGGCGCCCGCTGGCCTGCTGTGCCCGCGGTGCGGCCCCTTTAAGAGTGGGCTCCGTAGCCCGGAAGCCGCAGGGGGAGAGAGACGGAGACAGGCCGGCGGCAGTGACGGGCAGCGGGCACAGAGACGGCGCACAGCCGGGCGGATTCATTGCGCCTCCTTCCGCAGCGGTAGAGAACCAGCCCTGGACAGCGAGCTGGCGTGCAGGCACGTTTATTGAGCGGCTGCAGTTTAGTTAGTAAGTAACAATACAATAAAAACTTTCGTGATCTTGCAAAATGTAGTGCCCTATTGTTTGCACAGTTTGCATTACCAGAGAAGTGGGACCGTCCCGACTTTTCTCGCATGCATCTTCGGATTGGGGTTGCTTTATTGTAGTCTGCAATTTCCAACTGCTTCATGGGAGAGGTAAGTGGGTTTTACCTTAAATCTGTTTATTTTGTATTGTGATTGAATGCATCTTTGAGTGCTGGTAAATGCTCCACTAGTTGTTGTTGGATTGTTTAACCGGCTCAATTAATTAATTAGTGAGGATTCAACTCCACTTGTCTCCTGCCTGTTGCTAATTGGCAAAGTGATGCGAAGGTTAAAAGCATAACTGTTCATTTCTGTAATCCACGATTTGCTTAAACATAATGGGAGGCGATAATGGGACTTGCATAGAAACAACTGCAATATCCATTTGGATTTGAGTAGCTTTTTTTGTGTGTTTTATTCGACTTTTAAAATTGTTTTTGAACCACTAATTGAGGTTACACCCAACTGTCTACAGATTATTTACATGTACACATGCGATCAATTTGCATGAATTAATTAAATCGATGAAACCCGTGCTTGTTGGGTGCGGTAAAGACCATCTGTAAAACCAGGACCATTTGCTTCTATTCACGTGTCTTTGAAAAACCTCTTGTCTGTCGACCTGAGCTGTCAGTTTGCTCAGATTTGTAAACTGCAGTTTGTATTCTTGAAAGTAACCGGTGTGTTATTTGTCATATTTATTCTATTCCTATTTGCAAGGCTGTGAGTCCTGAGCCCCGCTGGTCTGTTGGGTGCGCTCATTAGCCCTGTGAAGAGCGTGCTTGGCTGTAATGTTCAGTCAAATTGCTGTGAAATCTGACGCTTTGCAAGCAGCGCTGATCACAGGACAGCAGGTAGAGAAGAGCACCGACCTGTGCGTCTGAATTGCCCCCTGTCACATTGGGTCAGTATAAAGGTATTTGTTGCAACATAAATCATACTCCATGACTATCTGACATTATTTTAATTAATTTTTAAATGTTTAATTGCTTTAAATAACAAAAACTTGGGGGAATGCATGTTTAATATTTTACTGTAGGGCAATAGGACTTGGGGGACACAAAAAAAAAAAAAAAAAAATCCTAGGAGCTTTTAAGCAATTTAAAAATGTATATTTTTGTCAATGACATTATTGCTGGTGTACAACGATAGGATTGAATTACACCCCATTCCCCATGAAAGACAATCTTGTATGATGTCTTTTAACATTTCTTCTATAACATGTGCTCAGCACATTAAAAAGATCCATCTTTGAACGGTTTACCCTTGTATAGGTTTATAATGTTGATTTATCAAAATAAATGCCTGTTTTTGTATTCTACCAAGAATCCCTTACAGTTGCAATACCATGTACAATTAAAACAATTTAGTGTTTAGGAAATTTAGGAAAACAAACAAAAATCAACTTTTTAAATAAACCACCTTCAATTCTGTGCCGTTACTCGAGGAAATATAAATTTGACGCAAACCACTGTTTCCCATTTCATTCCTCGCTTCACTTCATGTGAGTTGGAAATCTTCAATGCCACTTTTTTCTTTTGTAGTTATTTATATTAAAAAAGTGTTAAGCTTTTGAAAATGACAAACATACACTTGTACATTAGAAATGTATCTTTCACTTCTGAGTTCCTTAAGATTAGATTTCCTAATATTCCCCTGAAACATTGCATGCAGGTGCACACAGATCAGGACACCCCAGACACTTGGAGAGAGGGAATTATACACGGAACTTCCACACGTCAAGGACACCCCAGCCATGTCTGTTTTATAGTGTTAGTTCATGGTTTTCTTGGGTAGTTCATCAGCAGAGCCTCACAGAAGCCCCCCCCACACACACGCTTTGCCCTCCAGAGTCTCATCACTGACATTGAGCAGCTGGGGCTCAGCCAGGAGAGACTCCAGAGCCCGGTCTGAGGCCTGTCCATGGCTTCTCTTTTTGATAAAATTTGGTCTGTAGATCAAAATGTACATAATACAATAAGTGGACACAATTGCTTTTAACTGTTTGTTATTACTACTCTTGGAAAAGGCAAAATATACACAGATACGAAAGCAAATGACCATATTCACACTCTCCTTTAATTCCATTTGGTGAACCCTTACAGAATTGTATTTTAAAATTGTCAAGTTTTAGATCTCAAGGAATCCCTGACATTGTTTAGTATTTATGGCACGCAAATTTAAATGTGATCAGACCAAAGTAGCTTCTGCTTTTCTTGCACGGCACATAGCAGCTGTGCTCAAGGTTATCTTGTGTACTTTCTTTAAAAGCAAAACTGGTGTGAAATTCTATTCGGTTACAGAGGCTACAATGTTGTGGTTTACAATCTGTTGGGAATTAAGTCTCACAAAGCATGGTTTTACTTAAGACATGTGACTGAACTAAAGTATTGTGCACATGATAAAAATAGGGCCTGGCGTAATACTCATTTGTGTGGCTATGTGCGGACAGGGGCAGTATATGGATAGAGGCACCATATAGCAATGTCTGCAGACGCTAGGTCTGACTCCTTGTGGGTGTGAAGTAAACCCATTAAGTGCATAAAATAGATTTAGTCCGCTTCCTTTTAGCGCAGTGTCTGTTATGTGAAAACGTTCGTCATGTTAGGATGTCTCTTATGTGGAACTCTCAGTGCTTGCAGCCTTTTGTTTCTAGTCATTTGAAAAGACCTAGATTATGAACTTGGTTTCATTCCAGTTCAAGACTTAGACCACCAGGGAGATAAAATGCAGTCAGGGTATTCTCTACTTGATTGCACTTCTCATGATTTTTCCTGTGGGATTATCCCAATGGCTGCACATGAAATGAAACCAAGTTTGTAGAAAAACGTACAGTATTTTTGCCAAAAATATTTGGGATAAAAGACCGCTGTTCTGTTTGTACATGATTTAGTGTAGGCCCGCTCTTGCCCTTAGTGACTGCTGCACTGTCAGAGGGAACGTTTTCCAAAATCACTTTCAAGTACAGCAGGAAAAGCTGATCTTGGTGGTTTGTTCATGGTTTTCTGTTCCAGATTTTCTCTAGGATTGAGGGCAATGCTTTTAGCAGGCCTTGAAATTCTTCAATGGTTTTATCTCTGAACCAGTGGTACACGCCTTCCTTGGTGACGTGGTGTGTGGCCACAATGGTAAATACACGGGCCTCTATATGCATACAGTATCCCTGCACACATTTGTAGTGACACTTGTGCAGGAGATGGGTTTTGGAAGGGACATCCACTTTGTGCTGGTTGTTGAACATGGTGTCATTTCATTATAAATCAGTCCACAGAGCTACATATTTTCTGGCAGAGCTGGTTTTGTTTAATGATATGGTAATTTTATAGAAGCATAACCACAATATTTCTTCCAGTAGATTCACACCTCAAAACCCACATCACAGGTCTCTGCAAATTAATTGAATAACTTTGTGTAATGGGGAGGTCTAGTTTTTTGGCAGATGTAAATGTTTGCTCTCCTGTGTGTCATGGGTTCATTTTTAAAGAATGACTAAGCGTTGCATCTTTGTACAGTAATAAGAGACGATAATTGTCCACCCAGCAGATCCTGATTTGTGGAAACTTTTTATTTTTTTAATTTTTGTTCATATGACTTCCCAGAAACGCAGCTGTGTTGGCCTGGGTCCGTTAGCTTTGGAATTGTTATAATCTCGAATTGTTGTAATGTAGTTCAGAAAATGGTTTGGTGCTCCCTTTGTTTTGCCTGCTCTCCACAATGCGTTCAATCCAGAAACATTGCTAGAACTCGTAAGAGCCCCTTGTGCTGATGATACATTTTGACTGATTGTATGTTGATGATGATATACCCTTTGTAGGAAGTTTGTCCTTGTAACTTCTTTTTAATTAAGATTGCAGTTGACAAGAATTACGTAACAAGCATTGAACACTTTGAATCTAATTTAATAATTTCAAAAAATTCCATTTTGAATGGTCTGGTTTTAATTATAAAAATGTATTAAATCAGTCATATGAATCAAAGACTATGATGCAATGAAAATAAAGTTCAGCTTGCCTTATATGGCACATGGCCATGCTATATTTGACAAAAACCTGTAATCTTTTTTCCGTAATTATATATGTATGTGTAATATCTTCATTAAAAATGTAACCTGGTCTTCCTGGACCCATTTGTATCTATATTGTAGTTTAACCCTCTTCAAGGGCCTGTTATACCATTCTCTTTCAGGTGCAGTTATACCTTGATGAATCTGCACAATTGGTCTTTACTCCAGTTCACAAGCTGTTATATATTATGGGACTGAATTAATTTGGGCTTTGAGAGAGTGAGTGAGAGTGAGTGAGTATTTGAGTGATTTATTGCTACAATAGCATCTTTGCACTCTGGCAAGATGATTGCCAAATACAAAGTTTTTTTTTGTACTGAGACCATTTAATTACATTATGAAAAAGTAGCTACAAAGGCCATTCATAATCCTAATTAAATTTAATGTACACTGAATCCCATGTTTGAGTTTTTTTTTGTTTTTTTTTGTTTTTTAAACCAGTTTATAAAACCATTACAAGTTTGACTAGATCTAGGCTAAATCCCTTGTGGTAATATTCTTTTGACGATTAACAGCTGTATGCTAGATGGAATCTGGTCTCTTGAGTATTCCTTAGTACATAAGAGGGTGGAGTACATGCATAATAAAAAATAAACATGCATCGAAGACCAGTCTTTCGGGGGAAAGGCATAGTTTTTATTTTCTTATCCTAATGCCCCTAAGCTTTTGCACAAGTCTGACTTTGGGGAAATCCTAGAAGATGCTGAAATTGCACTGAATGAATAATGGGTTGTCTTAATAGACATTTCCCTGGCCAATGTTTGACTTACTTTTCCAGATACAGACCCACTGATGCAATGGAATTAAACCCCATTTATTGAAGTGTTCTGCTGTAGCACGATGGCACCAGTTTCTTCTCACGGCTTGGATCTTGTCAAAAGGAGGCGATGAAGAAGCCGTCCTTTTTGTTATTGGCTTTGATCCTTTTGTGGATTTAATTTGGATATCGGGCTTTACTTCAGTGCTGTATTTTCTGAAGTGATAGCAGCTTTTGGGTCTTGGAGAGTTTCTCAGACCTGTTATTATGACAAGCAGTTTTAGCAGCATAAATCTTCATCGTCCTTCCGACTGATGCGTATTTCAGTTTCTAGGGGTGATTTCTGTTATGACAGACTAGTGCTGCCAAGCATTAAGTAGTTTTATGTACGTTTAGCAAATTTAGCCTATCAGCAAAAGGTTTACAACAGATGTCTAGTCCCTGTAAAAATACAAACTGTATAATTTCATCCTATTACTCAGAGTTTGTTTACAGTAATCCCCATAAAAACGAATTATCGGAGAAATAGTTTTATAATAGTTTTCCAATTTAAGCCTTCTTTGTTTACCATGGTATCATGATTTAAACAGGTTTCAGTAATCAAATGTCTTAATCTAATTTAGTTTAACCACAAACTGGTTCAAGCTGTAAAATGCTATAGATTGAAAATCGCTTAATCGCTCTGCTTAATATCTGTTTGGGATGAACTGACTTGTTTATTACCTGACGGCAAACTTACTGTTTGAGCAGCACTTTAATGTAGGTTTTCCAAGCCTTGTGTGGTGACTGGCTGCATCCATAAAAGGCAAAGCAGCTGTTGTGCGTGTTGTAAAGCAATATGGGAACCGATTCTGTCATTGTGTTGGGTATAACAACATATTGTGCTTTTGAAAATAAAAGGAGTTGCTGCCTGTTGCGCTCTTGCGTTTCCCAGCTGTTGGTATTCCCCCTGGCTAAGAGCTTGCAAGTGTCTCGCATGAAAAATGACGCCATCCCCAGTGCTGTAATCTATTGGGAACGGTCACAAACGCAGTCCTTTATCCTAAAGGTGTAGCTTCAACAGTCCCTGTTTCCGCTATCGGCCGTATTTCTGTTCTCTACAGTATCTCCCTGTACTTTTAATTTAACTTTCTACCTCCTGTTATAGTCCTATCCATCACTATAACCTCCTTTATGATTGTGTGCAAATGTAGCATTTATAGAAATCGTTCACTTTACCGTATCAAGAGGCTACGTAGGCTAAATGTTTTCAGTGCCAAAGGGGATATTATACAGTTGGCTGGTGGGCTTGTTTAGGTGTTTTTACAAATGGTGTCGGCTCTTATTTCAGTCATATGCACTTGCAGGCCTAGTCTTGATTCTAACTAAGCTTAGATCAACATTTTAAGTGCAAATGTTTTCCAGGTTTTTTACCACTGTCCTATTCCTGCTTCCTAGTTTTGTGTTATGCATTGTTAAACTTGGCTTTGAATAATGGGAGACCAGCTGCATGTTGTGCAGTTGTGACCATTATTGCGTGAATTAACCATTTAATATGCAACGGTGTCCTGCTGGTTCGAAAAGTGACAGTTGACCTCAAACTGGCAAAAATGGCAATTGATGGAATCATAATATGGCTGTTGTGACAAGCAGACAGTATCATGGCAAGAGTGCAGTGTTACTCTTTTCTGGCAGTGTTTTGGAGGAAATGCATATCAAATGCTTGTCAACCACAAGCACTTCAGGGTACAACATGGCAATAAAGAAGCATCTTGCCTAATGCAAAATACTTTTGAGTATCTTGATCATTTTGCACTGTTAAGTACAGCAAGACATTTCGCTTTAACTGAACCGTGATTCCTGTCTGCTCCACCAGATAAATAGATGTGTGTGTATATATATAAAAAAAAAAAAACTGGAATACCAACAAGGCATAGCTGTGCAGAGTCCTTGTCTGAGACCTGTAGCCCAAAGGTCATGGATATTCTCCATTGATCTTAAAATATATACTTTTACATAAACCTGAATAAAATTCAAACATTATTCACAAAATACAGCATTTATGGCTTCATAATAGAAAATAGAAACTCCAATTGAAGTGTGTGGTTTCAGACTGAAGTGCGGTTGCTGTTGTAAACCATTCATCCTAATCTGTAAAACCATTCAGATTTCAAATCCCTGAAGGAATGAGCTCAGCCTAGTGGTTCTCCACCAAGTGTGCTGGGCTGCTGTTCCAAAGCGAAGCGAATCGGCCACCAGGGATAGGAACATAAATGATCATGACATTATCAATACTTTATTGCTTACATATGGCATCTCAAAAATACCATTGTAATGAACTTCTGGTTCCAAAAATGAATGCTATAAAGCAGAATACCCATTGCATTCATTGAGTGAATGTCCATTTTGTGAATAACCCTAGATCTGCATTTCTAGCATCTGGTTCACTTGTACTTTATCTGTCCACTTGGCTCCATGACATGCATAACCGCACAAATAAAACTGATATAAACACTTTACATTGCCATGATGTTTAAATGTTAGAGTACAAATCGTACATTTTGCGGGTGGCGGAAGCGAACGAGACATCAGTGAGTTCTTGTTTTATTATTTTTGGTACGTTCACTCATTTGTTTGGCCAGTCAGGCATCCCTGGCCTGAATATAAAAGTGGGGAACCCTGCAAAATGCAAGTTGTACCCTACCCTAATGTTTTGATAGGTTTTTTAAATTTATTTATTTTAATCGATAATCAAGATTTAAAACAAAACTGATCAATGCTCATCCCTATGAACCACTGCTACGCCAGTGTTAAACAACTGTCAGCCGCTGCCTGTGAACTCGGGAGCTCCCAGCTGGCTGGGTTTAGCTGAATTTCCCTGGATATTCCCAGCACTGGTCATGCTTGGTCAATTATGTGCTCGCCCCCTTAGAAAATCCCAATGCTATGTCTGGACATAAACCAACCACTTCCAGGACTCCTCTCCTGTTCAGTGCCAAGGTTTTTTTTTTGGCACATAAAACATTTTTATAATAAATAAAATAAGCTAAGAAAATGTGAGGAAAAGGTGAAATAACACTTAAGTAGTTTTTTCTTTTTAATTGCAATGCAGTGTTTGTTTGGAGAAGGCTTTGAAGGAGGTTGCTGTGTAAGCTTCGCCCCAACTGCAATTGTGCAACCCCCCCCCCCCAAATCTTAAACTATTAAGTCCTAGACCTTTCAGTTAACTTTCAGCTAAATGTATTGTCCCTTTAAAGTAAACCTATACAATTTTCCAACTTTCATACAAATACTTTTATAACAAATAAGTGACAAAATGCAGTGAATCTGAGCTGCAGAAGTCCCTTGAAAACAGCAGGCAAGCAGATGTAGAAACATTAAGATCACATTGGCACTTGGCCATGAGCCTTAAAGCGAGCAGATTTGGTTGAAGCAGGAAACGGCAGTATTGAAAAATTGGGTCATGGAGTGAAATACTAAGGTCTTTCATAACTAGCTACATTACTTCTTTCCCGTAGAGGATACAGATAAGAAAACACTGATGGTTGAGATTTTGATCCACAGAGAGCTCTGGACACTGTAGGCAGTACTGGGGGGGGCTCAGCTGCTGTATACAGTAGGTGACAGGAATACTTTGCTTGAGTTTTCACAGACCCATGTGAGCTCTATGCCCTACAAGGGGATGATCTTTAGTTATTGTTCTTTGCTCAGGTATGTAAGTGTTTTTTTTCCCCTCTGTTCACATAACCATGTGCAGCCTTATTGATTTGATTTTAACATTTAGGAATGACTTGACTCCAACACTTAGCTGTTTTCCATCTTAACTGATTATGAGGGATTTGTTTGTCGTGAATTTCTTCAGTATGTCGTTTGCATGCCTTAAACACGCATTTGCACTACAGTCGGACATATGGGTGGGACCGCAATAGTTGAATAGGGTCCATGGCTCTATACAAGGTTTTTATTGTCCGCATGTGCACATTAGAAATCTGTGTTTACTCCAATAAATTTCTGCAGGTAATAATCACCTAAAATTTTCAAGCTGGTCACCCATGTGATCACAATTGCTTTCATATAACATCAGTATAAAAATTAAAGGATGAGAAGTTGTGAATCAGTGCTTCCTAATGAGAGATGAGTAACTGGTACTGCTGGAGGCTCGATCCTGCAGAAATTTGCTGTTCTCTTTATTGCCTGAAGGATACTGTTCCTTTAAGAGCCTTTTTTTTTTTCTGTAAAAATTAGTTAAGTCGTCTTTTTACTAATAACTTGCATTAAAACATTCCAGACAGTGCTTGGGCATCAGTAGATTGTATAGGGCTTGCTAACTGCATTTAAGTAATCCTTTAATCTGAATGTATAAAGGCATACATGTAGAATTAAGACTGACCAGCTGTTTTGTTTTATTTTTTATTTTTTTCCCCCCTCTCTCTCATTTGTTTCACACGGCTCCTGCCGTATTTTGTGGTGATCAAGTGCGGTGCATTATTGGAAATTCCGGTCAGAGTGTGGTTTGCCTTGCTGATATGAAATATTCTTGCAAAGCACTTTATGGCCACATAATTATCTCCTATCCAGAAACTGACCTAGTAATGGACAGCGTTAGTATCTTGGTGTCGGGCAATTTTGTGATTTGGCAAAACCTGTGCAATTAATACATATTTTGCTTAATTTAATTTGAGTGTACTTTTGTTTCAAAACTGCAAGGTCCGCATCACCTCCTCCATTAGTTTCAGGAGTCGTACCGTTAATAAAATAGTGAGTGACCGCACAATATCTGTTGTGGCTCCTTAGCACAGACAACCAGGACTTTTGTCTTAAGTGTTCCATACCTGATGGCCTTCACAGGTTATATCCCAAATGTATATTGCATCAAACTGGTAATTGCACCTTACAAAGAAGCTGTTTACTAGCAGCACCTTTTGCCAGCTCTTTGAGGTGCTTCGCTTAGTTGCAGGTTGTGTACTGTTAGTCAGCCATTGATTAGGATTGAATCCGTCTTCTTTCAAAAGAGCTAACCTTATTACATGATTAACACACCGCAGGCCTGCTACAAACCACTCTCCCTGGATACTTACAAACTTCACCCATGTACCATGGAAACCACAAGAAGTCATAGGTCTTTTTGTACAGTAGTATTCTGTATGGGTTTTGTTTCCACATGCTTATTCAATTAACGTTTGTGGGATTTTTGGCAGTGGCCTGTACTCACCAATTCTATGCTGTCATTTATTATGTTGATACTTATTTGCTTTTATGTATTTAACTGAACATGTTAATTTTCAAGTGCATTATGATTACTACTGTAATGGTTATTGTTGGTCAGTATTTCCTCAAGGTTTCTTTTTACTTCCTGCAATAAAACACTGAAATAAATTTGCTTTGAAGAATAGTTAAACTAAATGCCTCGGGAGTCTCGTGAAAAACTATTTGTTAATGCAGTAATGGGTGTCCATTCCAGTGCTAGAGGACTGGACTGGTTTAACATCGACTTAAATGGTGGGGGATGGGTGTCCAAATGGTAAATTCTGTGCTTGGTTTGCATTTAAGTCCGATTTAGCTGCTCTCAGGTAGGTTAATCTGCACCAAAATCTTCAGCAGGATACTCTGAAGAGATTTGATATTATGCAACAGATTGAGTATTCCCTTTTCACCCGGTCGAGCAAATTAGTTCCATCCTTTCAGCAGTATGATAACTTTGATTTTACAGGAAACCACATGCATTCTTACTTCGCTATTCAGATATTTTCCGTTATTTTACTTTTCTCCTTTCAAAAGGCACGGAGTCTCAGCCTGTTACTGATTTTTATTTTTATTTTTTATTTTTATTTAAACAAAGTGATTGTCATATTTTGATATGCAGTAAAGTGAAATGCAGAGGAGTTTATTATATAGATTTATTATATGATCCTTATCTTTGTTTTCATTTTCAATTGGGAACAATTAAATATTGCATAAGTAAAAAAAATGAATAAATTAAAAAAAAATCTTTAACTTGGGGATGACGACACATGATTTGAATATTTCTTTTCTTTAGTTTTTTGCATACTGCTGCCTTTCCTTAGATGAACTAGAAGGTAATTTGTGCTACTGTTTAAGTATACTTACAGCACATCCTGAACAGAACTGGCAGTGATATGACGGGACCTAGACATGGGACCGTGCTCCTACACACTTCTGTTGCTTTATGGCATTAATGATAGCCAGTGTTATCAGTAAACGCAGACCCAAGCCTCACATGCACTACCCGTCCCTGATAATGCTACTACTCTTTTTGCTTTGCTGCAATTGGCAAGTAGCACATCATGCATTTAAATCTCCTACTTCCAGACGGTGGGCATAACATGTAGTCTTTTTTTGTTTAGTTCTTGCATCTAATACTAGACATTTACCGGGCAGTGTGATGTGGAGTTGTATACTGCAGATTGTGAAAAACTATTCCCTCTATATGCTTACAATTATGTAGCACTTGGCAATTGCGTGAGAGAAACTCTTTGGAATGGGCAATTTTCAGTTGCTATTGTACTGGTAATTTAAAGCATACAAATGTACTATATAATGGGGCACCAACAAATGCCATTATACTTTATAATAACTGAACAAAAGTTCTACTGTTAACTTAACTCTCAACACCTACAGTGATCTGAATCGGTCATTGCAGACATGGCCAGTGTTGACCTGTATTATATTTTGAATACACATACCAAATATTAACAAGCTGGTTCTTTTCCCTTCTTATAATTAGTTTTGTTAGGCCTTTACATTGACTGCCCCTTTGGGCATTTACATCCTTTTTTAGTTTTGTCATTTAGGCCTATATTTCAGACTGAAGTGCTGTGTGCAAAGAAAACAAAACAAAATCTGACTTTGTTATAAAAAATCAATGTCTGCAGTGAAACATGTTACTATACTGCATGTTTTTTTTTATTCCATTTAGAATTTATTTCTGATCATGAGGTGAAATTGTAATCTCCTTGATGATTACATTTTACAAACGTGTTTTCATCAGTATTTTAAAAGACTAACTCTCATAATGGTCCCTTTCATCCATTGATTGACTTTTTATGCCACCAGTGTTTAATAACAAGGGTCTAGCTATTTCTGTAGTATAAATGAGAGGTCAGAGTATCAAGTTGCCATGATGTCAGGATATGAGACAAACAAAGAGGAGCTCTTCCCAAATAGTGGATGGTTTTATATGAATTTAAGTATGTGCAGCAACTTATAGCGGGGCAAAGCTGAGTGTCCATTGGGTAACTAACTATTGAATTAGTTGTTCAGTTGGCTATTCCTTTTTATGAACAAAAGCATTATATTAACATACTTATCAGCAATAAGGTCTAACGTAAAATATCTTGCCTTTTCAGTTATTATGCTCACAGCTGTGCAGTAAAACATTTTAATTTTTCCTGTAGTTTGTGCAAGCTGTGCACCTCTGTATTGGAGATGACAAAAGCTAAAAGTCTGATCCGGAACCTGCTCTCGATTTACAGCCCTCTGTGTAGTGCTTTCAAACCTCTCAATCTGTGGTTGTATCAAAAGTATGTGAAACTAATGAAGTATTCACAAATTCAATATGACCACAAATACCAGTTGGATGCTAACTAGGTTATGCTTGACACAACCTGGTATTTTTAGTTTGAGGTTTCCAATCTTCACAACCTTGGTACTTTGTGTAGTGTTTGGAACACACTAACTTAGTCCTGACTGTTGATGTGAGATTCAGTTTATTTTGAGCGTCGAGGAGGAGAGACATGGCTTGATTTATTACCAACAATCTATTGCTTAGAGTGCTGTTGTGAACCTCGGCATCCTCCTGTACTGGACAGTGTTTCGTTGTCTCTCTGATTGCCAGTAGTTTTCCTTTTATAGAAAACCATGCATATGAAATGTTCTGGATGCCAGGAAGGGGTGGAACTACTCGGTGGGATTTCTGGGGTATGTTTGGGTCTTTTCTTACCTTGAAGGCTGCCCTCTGTTGGGAGGGAAATTAAATGCATAAGCTGTGACATTCTGCCCTGTTTAGTGCTTATATAGATCTGATGACAAGCTACAATTGATCATAGTTTTAATAGAGGTTTGCTTCAAGATTTAATCGATAGTACAGCGCTTTCTGCCTTTTTTTAAATTCCCCCTTCATTTGTGACAATGAAAATCAGATGGCTGCCTTAATCTGAGGATTTCAGTCAGTTCAAAGCAGACGGGGAAGATTTTTTTTTTTTTTTTTTTCTCCCCTTCAAATCATTCTGGTCCTTAATCTAAAACCAGTCCAGTTAAGCCCATTTAATCTTTTGCTCTGTTCTTTTACAGCTTTTCTACATCCTTGCTAAAACTAGAGATTTTCATTATGTAAATTATTGTTCTTAATCCTTTGTTTCATTTGGCTTTAAAGGAGGTCTAACGAATACATTGAACCCTTTAGCCTCAAGATGGCAGTAGTCATATTTAATGCGTTAATTTCAGGTTTGCCTTTGCATGTGAAAATATTGCTCAATCTTTAGAGATTAATTCTAACTGCGAAGGTCTGAACTTAAAAAAGCTTGTTCTAATAGTTTCCCAGTCACATTATAGTGTTTTTTTTTTTTTTTTTTTTTTTTTTTAACCATACTTACCTGGTTATTGCACAAGATTAATCTGAGACATAGGATAGTTTGAAATTGTTTCTTTTAGTGTAACGTACTTACAGTAAAATGACACGGGTTATAGAGTTCAGAATCCGGAAAAAAAGTGTTCGCTGCGTTAGGCAGTTTAAGATCTGCTGGCAATATGTTAATGTGCTTTCTCCAGATCAAAAAGCATGTGTGAGAGCACAGTGGATTATTCTCCAGTCCAGAACCCCCTGCTATGAGCAGTAGGCTGGCACATCAGCAGGCATCCCCTTCTGGCTGCACCTGCCACGCTTTGGGTTTCAAGTTTCTCCTCGGGGCCAAAAGGGAACAACGGACAAGCTCGAACAATGCTGGTCTTGTCTGGAATAACTGGGATCCAACTGTATGCTGTATCGGCAGCATGTGCTGTTCTTGTTCTCCTGTCCCTTCTGCTTTCCGTTTTAGATTTCTAACGGACAAATGCAAAACGGTCCCCCTTAGCCTTTCTTGTTGACTACATTTTATATCCTTGCCTTTATTGTTGTGAATGAAGAATTGACTGTTTTCCCTCCCTTCATTCTGCAATTTGGAACCAAGACGAAATAATATAAATTTGGTGTGTGTGTGTGTGTGTGTGTGTGTGTGTGTGTTAATTCTTTATGGTTTGTTTTAATTTCAAATCTAAGTGGAAGTGGAGTCCAGGTGACTGCCTTTGGATAGACCCTGTACCACCAAGTTAATCCTGTTCCTGAACTGTCCTGGTGGTGCTTTGCCAACTTTCTGCTACTGCTTTTGAGTGTGGGTCACACTGTCAAGTGGCACAGCCTGGAATGAACCCTGCCGGATTTAATCTCTGGCACTCTTTCTGCACTCATGCCCAAGGCTTTTGCCATGCTGCTTACAAGCTCATTTGTATTTCTCCCAACACAAAATGATTGAAGAATATCACATTTACTTAAAGATATGTCCATAGTGTTTAGACGTGTAAATGTAGATGCAACTTTTACAGTATATATACTTTTAATTATCAATAGCTACGCGTGTGTATTTGTAAATGTCGGTTCGTCAATGTACCATGAAATATGATTAATTTCCAGTGTCAGGCAGGATGGGGGGCCTGGTCTTTGTAGCTCAAACTCCCTGGTGTGTAAACATGTGGAGCCCAGCAGGGAGGGCCGTGGAAGAATGTAGTGAACTGGCCTCAAACAATCATTAGCAATGTAAACTTGGCAATCTTAAGCAAAAGCATTGTCCTTAATGTCTCCATAAGTGTCCCCCAGTCCCCCCCTCTTCAATTTTTGGCAACTTCAGTGTCAAAGCTGTGTGTTCTTCAGTGTTGATTTTCTACAGATGTGTGTGCACTCTTTTTTTTTTTTTTTTTTTTTTTTATTGAATTTATTTACACCATTCAATTAAGTAAAACGTATCTAGCCTAACGTAAATCTAGCCAAGATTGTGCCCCTATTTCGATTGAAGGATCACTGGATTGCAAAGCATGCTGGGGTATTTTAGCTAAAAGCCTTTTGCTCTCAGTCAAGAAGTTTGATAACAAAGACAATTTCAAGTAGGATAACAATCTGAAGAACATCCGAGTCTGGTACAGTGTGTTTAAAGGAGCATGAATTGTATGTTCTACATTGACCATCATCTGGAGACGTTTTGTTTGGTATAAATATTTAACTCATGTTGAGCAGAGGAAAAAACTCTAAGGGTATCGGCTACATTCTTCATGCTAACTTGGATATTTTGAAGCTGGGCACTACTGCTCAAAATCACTGTGCCTTTTTTTTCTCTACTTCAAAGGATTCAAGTTTTTGAAAGTTGACTTCTCTACAGTTCTACTTTGTAGTTTTCCAGCAGCAGACTTTCATTTAAACTCCCACTGTGAGTGCAGGGACTACAGCCAATGGCATGGGAATCATGCCCAAATTACAATTTTGTACTTAATTCTCCATAATGATAATGCTTGTGGTTCACGGATAGCAAGGCTGTAGCTTCATGTTGCAATTGCCTACCGCTGTTGTAGCGTATGAGGTTTGTGTATAGATTTGAGCACCTCTAGCCCAGGCAATTGGCAGACCATTTAAAGAAATGCTAGTCTTTTATAGATGTCTGTCGTTTCAGTGTCATGAATATTATGCATGTAATTCTCAATGAAAATGTCCCGTAGTTCTATTAGGGGTTTTATGTATTTTATTACATTTTCTATTCATATTGTGGGTTAGGCTGAAATCACATACAAGACTGCTTAGTAATCTACTGGTTAAGGGAAAGCCCGTGTTACCAGATCCATATTCGGACTCGCAACGCGTTATCCAACCCTTTTGGGGGACATTTTAAAGTTGTGTTGAAGTGGCCGTGGCACATTTGATTCTTAGTTCAACACTCTTTTTTTTTTGATGGACTGAGTGTTAGATCCAAGTGTTGGTTTAAGTGCTTCCAACCAATTTAAATTGAAGTGGCAGCCTAGACACCACACTTTAAGTATTAACCTGTGTAAATAAAACCATTTCCTTTTGCACAAATGTTAGTCTCGGCAAGGTTTGAAAAGGCTTATTAACTTGATCTGCTATACTTGGTAGCTGGTGCCTGTTTCAGTCACTGGGAAGTGTGTTGTGCAGTCCATCTGTACCAGACATTAATGTGCTCTCTTGGCGTTGCACTAGGGGGCACTGTGTGTTGAGAAACAGTCTCTGTGGGGAAAGAAAAACAGGCATGTAGTCAGTGAAAAAGACAAAACTATTGAACTCCTAAAACTGTCCTGTGTTTGGGCTCCAGTAAAATGTTGTTTTGAAGTCTGCATACCAAGTGCAGGGACATCATTTTTATTTGTATTCTTTTGGACTTGTGTTGCTAGAACTTGTGGGATCTGCTGTAATTTCATTATGTTCTGTGCTGACAAAGGGACCTCTCTTATACTAGGCATCTTTTCATTTTGCTTTCATGCAAATTATACTCCGCATGTAAAGAGAAAGGGGGTGGGGAAGCAAAGTAGTCAAACTCTATAAGTCTATGTAACTGGAAAAAGCAGGTTTCCTTGGCTGTATTGTCCTAAAGTTCCTACAATCATAATTGTAATTAGTGTAAAATTTAATTGTATCTCAAGCAATGGTGGATGGCAACATAATATGCCTGTTAAAATTTAAGTTTCATTACAAGCTAAATATCTACATATTGATCTACACATTTTTGTAACAGATTTGCATTACCAGATTTAAATAAGTACATTTTGTGTATCGTTACAGGACGGATTTGGCATGGGAGGGGGTTACGGTTATTGGATAAATATTCCAAGATTGTCCACATGTTTTGTCTAAATGAGACTCTTTACTAAATATTTGGCTTCTATTTCCAGATGTTTTATAGTCTTTACAACTATCACTATAGTAGTAGCTTCTGCATTGGACAGCCATGTTTTTGCTATAATAAGGTTTTCTGCTTTTGGAAGCCTGGCTGCCCCAGTACATAAAGTACTAGGCCTATTCTTCTGGATACTTCTTTAAAGCCCCATTATTTTGTTTTCATATACTTTGCCAATTTATTGTCCATTAGATTATTAAACAAATTTCCTTTAGGACAGAAACCCAGCCGAGTCTTGAGTGTGGAACAACAGAATACTGTTAAACAGGGGTCTTCCATTGTGCAACATACCCCTTTCCAGAAAACGTTCACTTGAATCAGAATAGCACTGTTCATACATCTATATCACAGTGGTTACATGATCTCTAATCAAGCAACATGATCCCTGAAATGGCTAAGCTCCAGAAAGTAACATAATTTTAAATGCTTGCACTAAATTTACAACCAGCATCATTCACATACAGTTCTGCAGTTTAACTGGCTGATGTGGTACTTGAGAACTCCCACTGGTGCAGACGCAGCCGTACACCATATACGCAGAGGTTGTCCTATTTAAAAAAAATCTATCAAATTCTGAAGGTACAGGTCTGCATTTGGGAATTAAAGACGCTCCTTCAAGGTGATCTATTTATAGAAAGTTCGTCAGGTTTGTAATCTGTCCTTTAAAAAGGAGGAAGAGAAAAGTGCAGTGGGCTTACTGCAGATCCTCCTATGACAGATGCTGGCGGTGTTTGATGTGCTTGCTGTGGGAGTATACCATACCCTCTCCTCTGGAGATGCACAGTGCACTCCCCTGTGCAAATCTTACCATGTTAAATTATGCTGATTTGTTGCATACCTTTGATTTTCTGGCTGCTCACAGCAGCACCCTGATGAAGTTGGCACATTTTGTTGGTCTTCTACTCATGGAAAAGATTCACCCTTTTACTTAATTTTAAATCTGGACATTAGTTGCTAAAAAGTAGTCCACAGTTCATGAAAGCCTAGTCTGTTACTACTTTTGCAATTTTTAATTTGCTATACACAGCTATGAAGTACAAATTGTATATTTATATGCAATGTTTTGCATTATATTTGGAGAATTCTGAAAGTTAACTGGAAAATATTAAACCAATAAGCTTTACTTTCTGCAGTACTTTGCATTGCTCATGCTATTTAAAACGAACTGTAGAGTCATCTGGGGATATTAAAAATAATGTTATTGAGTGTAACCATGCTAACTTGTGAATTTCCAGGTTAAGGTGTATGTTCAGTTTGTGGAAATGGCTTTGACTGGATCACACAGTGATGTAGGCCTAGATGTTTAAAAGTTTTGAATCCAGAAATACAGGACCACATGAAGTCTACTTTGCTTCTCTATTGCTAAGCACTAAATCTCTCCTGCTCTCTATTTGAAGGGAAGATGTTTAGTAGCAGGTTGTGAATGCATTTATTCTTAACATTTGTATACTTATCCAACACCTATTTCTACTGTATAACATTTTATGAAACCTCATTATTACAACCTCTACCTTATTACAACACTTCTTATAGAGCATGTGATTAAACAGATCCTTGAAGGTACCCTGGTAGTTCAAAAATTCTTGCAAACCTTCAAAGTGTTTTGAGTACGGCTGAGTTTTTGTATTTGTATTGTATTTGTTTTTGGAAGGAGGCAGTACTCCATAATGAAGGAAGCTTAGCCAAATAAAGTACATGCATAATACCCTCATATTACATGTCCCTGCGAACCGAGCTGCCCGTCCTACAGCCAAGACCACATCAGCAATGATATTCAGTAAAGAGTGCTCTTGGTTATTTTAATTTACCACCCCTTGTATTGTGAAGGAGGAGGATATGACATTAAGAGGCTATTGAGCTGTGCGCTTTATTTTTGAGTTGAGGTAGCCATGGCATGAGTGGGACATGGATTTCTTCAGTTCAGTTGTGGGTGGAATCGGTAACAGTGCTTTTAGTGTCTTTCGTATCAAGGCAATACATTGCAAGCTATTCTTTGCTTTTTATCCTGCCATTGACAGTGTTTTACAGCTTGCTTTTGAAAGCCCTGAAGCCTATGGTGCTCATTTTAAAACCGTTTCCATGAAAGACGCCTGCAAGCTGGCTGATCATTGCCAGCAGAGTTCATTGTTCTCCTGAACATGCTGTCTCCTCCTTCCACACTGTTCCTGCAGCATTTCTCCACTCATTATGTGGAAGGTGCTGTGTTTCCCCGGTTTAAACTGTGAGGTAAAAAGTGCTCTTCGTACCGTTTTTCTAGTCATGGTTTACTTTCCAATAGAACAGAAGGTGGCAAATGTGAAAACCAAAAACCAGAAACAAATGTGAATCTTGACTTTTACTTTCCTTCACATCTGAAGTTTAATATTTCTGTTGTGCAATTAGCACGATTGTTATTAGAAAGTTCAGGATGAGTCGGAGCTGAAGAAAGCGGCAGCCCGAGATTGTTGTTATAACAGCTGATTTGATCCCTCAGAGTTTCAGAAGCTATTTCTGGCAGATTAGCTGGTATCAAAGCTCCACTGTTCAGCCCATAAATGGCTGCTCCTGTATGAGGTTACCAGTCTGAATTTGGCCTGCAGTCCTCAGAGGTGGAAGTGAGCCTTTAGTCTGACTTGTCTGTCTGCAGTAAAGGATGGGAATGTAGAAATTTGGGAGTTGGAGCAGCAGAGAACCAGCCCAGTGTCACCGAGAGGACCTTCGGAGAACAATTTTGGAAATCTTCACTTGTTTTGGAATCGCTTGAAAAACACCTGGAATATAGCTCTTCTCCTAGTGCACCCCCCTCCCCTTCTAGTTTGGGCACTCTTTCCCCCCTCTCCCTCTCCCTCTGATTTATTTTACCCTGCAGTGCCGACGGAAAGCACCGTTCTAAATTTGTACGGTCCTGAATCATCGTGATTGCTGATGTAGCTGCCATGCATTGCTTCTGAGAGAGCGTGTTGTGGTATCGGCACTGCGATTTGATGTCATTTGTCCTTTTAGCCTCCTGAAGAGTGACCTTCTCTGAAAAGGCCCGAGGAGTACGGGAGTTTACCGGTTTATTTTCTGAGATTGAGCCTTTTTCTTTCCAACATTTACAGAACAGAAAACTCATGCTGCTGTCTATCAAAATACTTTTGAAACTTTCTCTTCTTTATATAGTAACAACCGTGATCTAAAGCAAAGTAAGTGACCCTTTTTTCCCTTGTTGGCTGAACTAATACTTTACTGCAACATGAATCATTTCATAGCGTAGGCCTATATCATTTAGTTTATTCAGCTGTTTTATTGTGGAAAAGTAGGAAGACTTGCCCAGATAGTGCTATGTGTTTTACTGAAGATCAACACTGGCAAGAGTAACATGATCGTATATCCTGGACTGAGACAAATGCTAAATGGGTTATGTGCATCCTAATTTATTTTTTCATTAAATATCATACTCCTAATGAGTAATGGAGAGTATAAATAATCTGGCTTGACTATGCTACGAGTTTCTTAAAGAAAATCAGTTTTGCCAATTGGTACATTGAATGAAGCAAGTTTGACGTGAGAAGGATGGCCCTGATTGTTATTTTTGCTTATGGTTTGAGGTTTGTAGATATAGAATTTATTATTTTGAAAATTAATGATCTATACATGTGTGACTGGGTGTATCCCAATTTTATTTACTTTCATTTGTTTGAGGCAGTTTTAAGTGATTTCAGGGAAATTACATTTTTAATGCACTTTGAAACATTTTATAATCGTCTGTGTGTTTCTTCTAGATTATTCTTTGGATTTTTCTGATTTAACTGAACGTAATCACTGTAGACCAGCCATTTTCTAATAGTCCTTGAACTGCTGACCAATAGTTTTTCCTCATTGTTATGTGTAGTTTTAGTGGGATGCAAATCACCAAGCAACTACAGCAGGGCTGTTTTTTGTTTTTGTAAGGCACTGATCCTTTAGGGTCATTCAATTATCTTAAGGCCTGCAATGTTCTAGAATTGTTCTAGATTGTGGTAGGGTTTCCAGCCTAGCAGTTCTTAAATCTAATTTTCACAACCTGGAGATGACATCTTGAACATATTGGAAACAATATTAAAAAATGCAACTTTTTTTAAACAAGGCTCTACATCACCCAGGCTCACCTTCTAGTTTTATTACATAAATATTGCATGTGTGTTTTTTTTTTTTAAATGTGGAGACTTCTCCTTGGCTTGGTAACGTAAGCAAAAACAAAACCAACAAACAAAATGTTTGTCTTTGAACTAATTTCCTCTTCTTGAATTTCGCTCCAAAGCGTAGCGTGTACAGACAGTCCGGAATAACTATCGGGGGAAAAAAAAAATACATCATACCCACTGGAATGAGGGCCCCTTTCATGTGGATTGGACTCTTAAAGTTGTCTCCTATAATAAAGTGTGTTCCGAGATGCAGCGCCATCAGAAGGCTTTTATGATTCCTGCAATTTCGGTTCATCTCAGCGATCACAGGACGCATGCAGTAAATGTTACCCGAGCACGCAATTGGACTTGGACAGGATAATTAGTGAGGTAGAAATGCAGTGGGGTTAATAATGGTGGGTGGTGGTTTTTATTCATGAGGCACCTTCCATTAAAATGACACTATTTGTGTGTTCAGTGATCTGTGATTTTTTTTTTTTTTAAAGTTTGATTAAAATCTAAAGATAGAATTTGCTATAGAACTGGGGTCAGAAAAGTATACATTTCAGGAAATAAGAGGGTATTGAACTAAAAAAAACAAATGTTTTGCATTAATTCAACCAGGAACAATACAAAGGCGTTAAGCGTTAAATAACTAAAATATCTTGACTAGATTTTTTTAAATAGCTGCGTGGTGGGGCTTGATATTGCAGCTGTTCATTGTCCTGCACCTGCCCTCATATTTACTCCTAAATAGCATCATGCATTTAAACCACTCACTTATTTTGAAGAGAAACCTTTTGTTTTGCTGCACTAATTGAGCTCAACTTTTTTTGCAGTTATTTTGTTAACTTGTTGAATATTGAACCTGTTAAGGCTACAATATGCAGGTGATTCCATTTCTATTGAAAAACCTGAAATCTACTGCCCATGCCCAATAACTCCTTTTTCTTCAGGTTTACATGTACTGTATGCATAATTTAATTTGCTCGGGAGGGAAATGTTTATTTTTAAATTGTGCACTCCATAAATACTCTAATTAAGCATCACTTAATAGGCTTAATTCCATCTTGAAAGGAACACAATCTTTAGTGCTTTGTGTGTGTGGTTCCTGGCGGTGTTAAGGCTATTGTGCTGCTTTGTCAGGTTTGAGTTGTACAAGAGAGCTCTACCATCAGGCCCGTGCAGTTTGATCATGAAGAGCAGCATTCATTGGCTTTGAAAATCCTGTCAAATGTTTACACCCTAATCTTCTGCTAATATTCCTGGTTATACTAAGCCATTTGGAAATCTGATGAATTTAGGAATAGATTTTGGCATACTTTTCATAATCTTTACTGGCTGACTTGACGACAGTAAAAATGAAATGAACTGATGTGGGAGGTCTTATTTTATTATGAAAGTGTCGAATCGCAATAGTTGGATGGGAACCAACTAAAATGTTATTAGATTCTCAAACTTTTGAGTTCTCATTGATTTTTTGACAAATCATGGGAAAATAATTCCAGCCTGCAATAAGATGCTGTAAGTTTAAAGATAAATGAATAGCCCAAAAGTAACATTCACCCAAGGAAGTACTTGTATAGTCAGCATTCTTATAAGTTATGACAGCTTTTTAAACTACAGTAAATGTTTTATAGTAACTACTGTGAACTAATTATGTTCTGAAACCAAAATTACCATGTACTAATTTATCCTGATATTTACAAATTTAAGATAACAGCATAGTAATGTACTAAGCTGCAAACAATAATAATAATAAAAAAAATTAGGTATGCTTGGTAGGCATATGATAGTTACATTTGAACTCTACTCTTTTGATCCTGTAAAATATGGAACTGGTTTACTTTAGTATAGGGCTGCACTGAATGATTGGAGTAAGGGACTTTTTTCTCTCCATAAAACCAAGTTTCATTTGGTCATGCTATTCAATGTGCAAGAATGACTTTATTATAACTTGGAAATGCTGAATTGAGTGACTGGCAATTGGACACAGAGTTGTAGAGTTGGTCCAGTGCTGTATCAGTTTTCTGAAAGGGATGCTTTATTGTTCACCAGTGGCCAGGGCAGGAGGCGCTGGGATTTTCTGTACTGGAATACTTTGAGAAAAACATTTGGTAAATTCATTTTTATGTTCATTTCCTTCACCTAACAGGGAAAAATTGTTTAAAATGAAGAAACTTGCCATTAGTACCTGTATTGTTGAATGTTTAGAGGAGTTGCTTAGGACGTTTGTCTGTGTCAGCCTGTTGTCTGCAATTTGATTAATTTTAGCTGGGAAAAGAAGGCTATACTGTCAAATGTGTAGTCATGAGAGAGTGTTTCGCCATAGCTGGACTGAAGCCTATTTGAGCACCAATGCAAAATGAGTTTCAGTTTAACATGGTACAAAACGAGAACAAATTGCTGACCTGGCAGACTTTCTCAGACTCTGTTAGGATTTATTTAATTTTCCATTATTCAAAGTATATTTAATCAAATTTGTTCAATGTATGATTTATACTCCTTTTCTGACTGAAGGAAAAATTTTAGCAAATAAAATATTGTATACTTATTAGGAGAACAAAACTTTTGGCAACAAATTGGTCTTGCTGTGCCATTGTATTAATCACACAGGGAAATGTCAAACTGGGCAGTTTTGAATCACAGTTTGCTGCAATCTCCAACTGGAAGCCTTACTTTCTTCCTCTCTCACGACTCCTATCACAGCATTTGAAATTACTTGCAACTTATTCCAGAACCACAAGTTCATAAAATGCTGTACATTTAATTCTACTTTGAACTGACCACAGGTCCGTCTGTATCATTTAAAAACAAGAGCGAAAAAGTACCATCCATGTCATCTCAGGTTTTGTGAACTGATTGAGTGGTATTGAATATAGTTAGAATTGTGCATTTTAAATGGATACTGAATATTCCTAGGACAATGTCACCACTGCATACCCATGTGGAGTTATGACAGATTTGCATTCACTGACTAGCCAGTCTAGTGTGTGGTCGATATGTTGATACCTCTGATTTCTGGCTCTGGACTACTCTATATTGAGGCATGCTAACTGGTGTCCTATGCATTGTATTTTATTTAAACCATTTGTAGTCAATTAAATTGTTCTGTTTTGCTTTGCTTTGAATATAAAGAATTGGGGCACAAGACTACCCTCCCTCCCCTCTGGCTTATTTCCAGAAGAAATGTTCAGATCTCTAAATGGGGCATCCCTGAAATCTCTGATGGTTTTTCATATGATAGTTAGAAATAGATAGAAAGCAATTGACAGAGTATAGTTGTCTTGGCTGAAATGAACCTAAGGCACTAAAGGTAACTTATCAGGAAGAAAGCGGTTACATTTTTGCTCATTCCAAACTGGCACTGGGGATTTTCTTAGTTCTTTTTGTTTTGAATACCGAATATTGTGAATAAAGTCTGAACTAGGGTTTTCATCAAATGAGCATCTTGGATTTTCTTTGGTTGTGAACTTCAGTCATTAAGTAAGGCCGTATCCTATTTTAAGATGTATCTATTTTTAATTCAGTGCATCTTATTCATCCTCTGAAGACAATACTGTATTTCTCGCGTTCATTTTATTAACTTTGTACATGAAACCACATCCTTTATATTTGGAGGTAGCACTGGTTTATACCTGGTTTATACTGGTTTATAAATTATTCCATAACACAGTGATCGCTTATTATAGCCTTCTCTTTTGTAGCAGGTATAATTGTCAATCGTAGTTGCATTATAGAAACCCAGGTTTTACATGCTTTTGCACAGTTGGTGCTGATTTGATGGCCTTTGCCATTTTGTTCGGTTTACGAACATATCAGAATGACTGCCAGTGGGTTCACAATAAGGTGACCGTCCAGCTGAAGGGGAAGGAGTAATAATCTGATCCTTTAGCTTGACATCGCTCTCCTGTCTTAAGCCTACAAGTGCTGAGTTTAATGAATGATTGGGACTGATGTCCGTTTCTGAAGGGTTTAAGTGAAGTGAACTGGGAAATTCATGTCCTCTGCTGGGACGCAGTGATTTCACCAAAGTGGGTGGCACTCATCTCGAAGGATTTCAGTTTTCAGTTTATTTTGATGCTGTGGCTGGAGGTGCTAGGAATTAGCAATATCTTAGCTACCTTCCAGCAATAAAAGCTAAGTGTGTGTGGTGTTTATAATTAAAATAAAGGGGAACCTGAATAACCGAGCAGTGAGACGTGACTCCGTTACTGCTTCTGAATGTAATGGATTATTCTGGGTTTGTTTTTGTAAATGCAGCTGGCTTCCAGTTTATTTTTATTGTATCTTGTTATACACCACATTCATGTTAATTCACACCCTGACTGTCAGTAGTTGTGGATACTCGAGGCTTCGGTAAGCTTGAGAAGACGCTTCCTGTAGTGTTTTAATTGGTTCAGGTACTTCCCAGGAGGATTTTTGACTGCTCTCCAGCTCCTCCAGGGTGTGAATCTTGGCACTTGTGAACTTTTCTTCAGGTTCACACTGCTGGATTAAGGTCTTGAGGTTGGGATGGCCTACTACGAACACTGGTTTTATATTCCTTTCGAAATGTGATCACACACTTCCTGTATGTGTGCTTTGGATTATTGTCTTGCTGGAAGTTCCATGTTTAACCAAGCTTAAACTTCTTGATCACAAAGCACCATTTTTGTTGACGTAAATATCCTGATTTACTTGGGAATCACCCTTCAGAGGAAATTGTCAGCACCTGTCATACTGTGTCCTTGGGCACAGACTCTCACCAAAGACAATAGAGAGCTGAAGTGGTGTCGTCTCTTTGTAGGCACTAGCATATTCAAATTAACTTCCGGTTCCTAATGCAAAAATCCCATTTACTTTTTTCACATAGAGATTCAGAAAAATCACTCTAAGGTCTACGTTCAACACAGGCTTAAGCCATTTTATATGCTTTCTTGTGCAATTTACCCTCTTTCTATACATTTGGCTGTTCTAGGTCTTGAAGCACAAACTTACTGACCGCAAGGAAAAGCTAACAAAATGCTAACTTTTAGAAGAACGGGACTACAGCACAGGCGCATGCCTCTGATGTCTCCTTCACTAGCTAACGCATCCTCACTGTCCCAAGCACAATCAACTAGCTATCTTAAGCAGCAACTTTCTACATCCTAGCACAATCAGGTAGTGTTTATTTTAGTAGTTAGCTAGCCAGTTATCTCTAAACTGAGTCAAAGTGCTAAAGTTGCTTAAAATATATATCAAAAGTATGAGAATATGGTAGCTATGCTTTCAACTGAGTTCAGGCGGCAGTAATAGAGTGCTGGTGGGGAGGACATACAGTTAGGGGAAAAAAGTATTTGATCCCCTGCTGATTTTGTACGTTTGCCCACTGATAAAGAAATGATCAGTCTATAATTTTAATGGTAGGTGTATTTTATCAGTGAGAGACAGAATAACAGCAAAAAAATCCAGAAAAACGCATTTCAAAAAAGTTATAAATTGATTTGAATGTTAATGAGGGAAATAAGCATTTGATCCCCTATCAATCAGCAAGATTTCTGGCTCCCAGGTGTCTTTTATACAGGTAACGAGCTGAGATTAGGAGCACTCTCTTAAAGGGACTGCTCCTAATCTCGGCTCGTTACCTGTATAAAAGACACCTGTCCACAGAATCAAGCAATCAATCGGATTCCAAATGCTCCACCATGGCCAAGACCAAAGAGCTGTCCAAGGATGTCAGGGACAAGATTGTAGACCTACACAAGGCTGGAATGGGCTACAAGACCATCACCAAGCAGCTTGGTGAGAAGGTGACAACAGTTGGTGCGATTATTCGCAACTGGAAGAAACACAAAATAACTGTCAGTCTCCCTCGGTCTGGGGCTCCATGCAAGATCTCACCTCGTGGAGTTTCAATGATCATGAGAACGGTGAGGAATCAGCCCAGAACTACACGGGAGGATCTTGTTAATGATCTCAAAGCAGCTGGGACCATAGTCCCCAAGAAAACAATTGGTAACACACTATGCCGTGAAGTACTGAAATCCTGCAGCGCCCGCAAGGTCCCCCTGCTCAAGAAAGCACATGTACAGGCCTGTCTGAAGTTTGCCAATGAACATCTGAATGATTCAGAGGAGAACTGGGTGAAAGTGTTGTGGTCAGATGAGACCAAAATCGAGCTCTTTGGCATCATCTCAACTCGCCGTGTTTGGAGGAGGAGGAATGATCCCAAGAACACCATCCCCACCGTCAAACATGGAGGTGGAAACATTATGCTTTGGGGTGTTTTTCTGCTAAGGGGACAGGACAACTGCACCGCATCAGAGAGACGATGGACAGGGCCATGTACCGTCAAATCTTGGGTGAGAACCTCCTTCCCTCAGCCAGGGCATTGAAAATGGGTCGTGGATGGGGATTCCAGCATGACAATGACCCAAAACACACAGCCAAGGCAACAAAGGAGTGGGTCAAGAAGAAGCACATTAAGGTCCTGCAGTGGCCTAGCCAGTCTCCAGACCTTAATCCCATAGAAAATCTGTGGAGGGAGCTGAAGGTTCGAGTTGCCAAACGTCAGCCTCGAAACCTGAATGACTTGGAGAGGATCTGCAAAGAGGAGTGGGACAAAATCCCTCCTGAGATGTGTGCAAACCTGGTGGCCAACTACAAGAAACGTCTGACCTCTGTGATTGCCAACAAGGGTTTTGCCACCAAGTACTAAGTCGAAGGAGTCAAATACTTATTTCCCTCATTAACATGCAAATCAATTTATAACTTTTTTGAAATGTGTTTTTCTGGATTTTTTTGTTGTTATTCTGTCTCACTGTTAAAGTACACCTACCATTAAAATGATAGACTGATCATTTCTTTGTCAGTGGGCAAACATACAAAATCTGCAGGGGATGGCTGTATCAGCAACAAGTGTACCTATTGAGCGGGTTTTCAGCTATGTTGGACTAATTCTATGGCCACATCGTGCACTGATGAGTGACAGGGTTCTGTCCAACTTGATATTTTGCAAGTAATACTCAAAATTGAAGACTTGAGACTTGACTTGTAGCTCAATTACTTGGGTTTAATGGACTTGTTGACACCTCTGCTTGATGGAGGTAATGTGTCAAAATTTTGGTAGAGTAGCAACACTCCTGCTAGCCTTAACACGTGAGATATACATTATTTACCTCTTTCTAACCGCAATGATTGTTGTAGTGCAACTGCTGAATACAAGACATCAAAGTATTGAGAGTAAGTAGGACATTATGTAGGGATCCTAATTTTCCCATAATCAGTCGGGCATTGGATACAGAATTGAGGCTTTTATCAACTTTTAATGCGACAGTGAAATTACATTTATTAAAAAAAAAAAAATTGAATTGATTACTTTCACATGGCAATAAAGTGAGCAATTGCAGGAAAAATATATTTCGGAAAACGAGCCGAGGCATTTTTCAGAGATTTTATATGAGGATGTCTACTATAGCAAATTTTAAAATTCATAAAGATCCAATATGGGCAATCATTTAGTAAATTACACTGCTGAATTCTTGCAGTCTATTCATTTAATGTTCAGGAATTGTTAATGCAATTGGTGTGACAATGCTTTTATTTTTTTTATGAAGTACAAAATTACTGCAGTGAAATGGAGTCTTTCAAATTTAGGCAATGACTGCGGAACAGGTAGATCTATGGTTGGCTGTTATAGGGTGGGCTTCCAGTAAACCTGTGGGGCCTATATGTGCAGATCTTAAATTCTGATCAAGAGCATTTTAAATAGTTAATCAATACAATACATTGTAACAAAATACACCAGCTTCCTGGAAGTGTCTTCAGTTGGCTCAAGAACATGGTCGGTAACAAGTGCGATGTCTGACTGGGATGCATCAAAGCCAGAATTTCAGGAAACATACAGAATACAGAATAATTGTTTAATTTATATAATAGAATATAATTTGTGGGTTAAATGAACTGTTAAATCAAATGCTGCAATTACTGATGGTTTATAGTAATACCAGTAACCTTTTCAATTTAAGGTTATGAAATGATCTACAGTTACTGGTGTATTTTCAGAATTGTTTTTCTACTACCGGGGTCTTTTTTTGTCTTTTTTTTTTTTCTCCCAAATGTCAGTAAAAAGCTAAACTTCGTACAATCATTCAGTTGAGTACAGTAAATGCAGCCATTACATTTATTCTTAAAAGTAATCAAATATTGATTTTGATAACATTAACGGCAAAACATTACTTATTGACCAAATTACTTTTTAATTCTTCGTAAAAGGGAAAATGTGGAAAGAAACGAAACTAAAATCAGCAGCCCTAATGATAGGGATAGCCTTTATATCTTTATATAGAAATTGTCCCATCTTTAATACATGTGCACAACTTTTTTTTTTCTCTCCTTCAAATCTCTAAAAGCATAAGAAGTCTGCAAATCACATGTTTCTTCATCATACCTCCGCTGAGCTTAATCTTATCTTAACCTATTTTAATTCTGTACGTGAGCAGCTGATTGAGCAACATTTATGGTTTGCAGTATAACATGAGTGTTGCATCTCAAGCAGTCTGCTTCATCTCCTTCAATGAATGTTTAATTCCAGTTATTAGGGTTTGCATGGGTGACCAATTTCTCCCTGCTGTCTACTGATCAGGTTTCATTACCATCCCTGACCGTTATAAATGTTACAATTTATTATTGAATCCTTATTGAGGCTATATTTTGTGTTGCTGTTGTATAGGTTTGATCGCGTAGGTCTTTATTATAGCTTTGATTAGATGTAAAGTGCTGAGTATCCTAAAATATAAGTTCCTACTTTTATATAAGGGTCATTTTGCACCAGCTCAACCAGAAAATGAATGTAACCTGCAAACAATTCAGACATGTAGAAAATTACTATTATAGACGGCAACTTTGTTTGCTTGATTTTTTTTTTTTTTTTTTTTGTTGATCTCAACCAATATCCCAAATATTTTGTAGTGATTATTTGTAGCTACCCTATTTGTTGTTTTTGCCTAAATAGGTTAAAAATAAGATTCAAGAGGAGTTAATGATTTTAAACCAAATGTTTCACAATATTTGGACGACTGGTCCCAGAGTTTCATATAGTAATACATGCATCACCAACAGAATAGAAAAGGATAGATTGGCTTAATTATGGGGGGGGGGGTGTGGAGACTCTCCAATTTGTAAACATCAGTGAGGTACGTCCAGTATCTTTTGTTCTTGAAAGCCCTATACATTGTAAATGAGTCGAGAGGTGCTACAAATGATGGGGCCAGGGTAATTGTTCTTGACCTTCGTGACGATCCAGTGCAGAGATAATTTAATTTAGAAAATAAATAACTAGAGTTTAAAACTATGCAAGCGTGACTTTTACCTGGGTGTTTTTTCTAGCAAGCAGCTTAGAATGACCTACAAGTACATGGCATCCGTGCTATCAATTGCAAATACATTTTCTATTTGTCGAATACAAATTGCCAACAACTGATTTCAAAGTGGCTGTGCTCCAATACTTGCTTTCCTTTTAATGGAAAGGTGATGAAAGCTTTAGAACACTTCTTTTTTTTTTTTTAGTTTTTGCATTATGCAATAGTTGATCCATATTGTGAATTTTAAATGCATCTCTTGGTGTTGCCTGAAATCGGCAATGGTTACGTTGTTTGAATTAGTGTTTATTTTAATGGCCAAATAGACTGAGGATTAAAAAAAATAAAAAATAAAAATACTCATTTGCTCTGCATCGCAATAGTTATTTTTGCAGTCTGCTGTAGCAGGGAGGGTTTATGAAACAGTCTTGAGCATTTCTATCATTTCAGCCAAGATGGTCACTGAAGTTGAAGGCTGTGTACCGCAAGTGCGAGCATGGTTGGGTTTCACAAACAAAATAAGGTTTTGTTGATGTTGGGACTCTGCAGCTTTAATGCGTTTCTCCTGCCTGCTGAACAACAGTTACAAAAGCGGCAGAGCCCCAGCCTGCTCCTGCTGTTTCTCCTAATAAAGGCACGTCTGAAAAGCCAACGAGAGACTGAATTGTTGAGCCTCTAGCTGTCAGAGCCAGAGGCTGAGGTCTGTGTGGTGGGAGCTGGATCTGAGGTGAGTTGGCTGCTGCCAGCGGTTTCCTGAAACCGTGTTGACAGGTTAGTTTAAGAGCAACAGATATATATGTGACCTTGGCAATGGTCTCTTTGTGGACTTCAGTAATCCTTCTGTACATGAACGGTCAGAATAATCCTGGAATACTGACATGTCGAGCCTGCGCTGGATAAAAGATTAAGGAGATATGTAGTGAAGTGCAGAATTAGGCTCCACACTTTCATTTTTAAAGTGAATATTAATACCTGGGTACATATGCAGGATGTGGGGCACGCTATTAATTGAATAATTGTTTAAGTTTTGCTTTAAAAGGATTCCCCTTTCTCACATAGCTTCCTGAATCTTAATTCCTTTTGTAACAATCATTGTTTTTTCACTAATTGAAAACACTGCAGTGTTTTGCTTAGAGGAGAGAGATGCATGCAAAAAAAAAGTCATGGAATAAATCTATCTTGTGCTATAATTACTTTGGAATAGTTTATTGTAGGTAAAAATGTATTCACAAAAACACTTTTTCAGTACAAAAACCATTTCAGTACAGGAAATGGTCTCGAGTGAAACATTCAGCCAAGTCATTTATTTTGTGATTGATATCGCTGTGTGCAATCTATTATGCAGATTTTAACAAGCTCTATTTTAAATAAAGTAACATGATAAATGGTCTTCCGTTGTGGAATTAATTCTCCCACTGCTGTTTGCAGTTACCTTATGTCACAAAAAATGTCAGTGGTTAGTACTGACCTGTCAAGACAGTTTAATTTTCTAATTAACCATAATAAACAAAAAACTGTCGAATGCATATAGGACAAACATTGTATTTTCCTTTGCAATAAAAAACAATCCCTACTACCACCCTTGACCACTTAGACTACCTAGTGTGTAAAGTAAGGTAAAAGATAATGTTCAAAATGTAGGCTATGTGGTAAAAAAGTGTTTAACTGAACAAAGTCTCTGAATTGATAAGAGTATTCCTGCTACAACTTCACTAAACATCAAGTGGCCACAGCTCACAAAGACAAATTATACAGTTTATGACCCTTTAACATGTCTATTATATGCTGTTTTGCATGTGTTGCAGCTAGGATTTACTGCTTTTCTTCTGAAAAGTGAACCTGAATTTACATTTTGTATATACACAACTTCATATTTTAATGAATTCCAAATGATTTTTCAAGCAATAGTGTGAATAAAGCTTACTGAATCCCATTTGATTCATTAGAGCAGCAAAATATCCTACTGCCCAAAGCAATTAGGCTTTTTGTAATTTTGGTATTTATAGACACCCTTTCATGGAATTGATGATTTTGCTGTACTGGTCCCATAGTGCTCCCTGTTAATTTATTTTTCAATGTTTTAATAGATTTTTTTCCCCTCCATTGTACTGAATGTCTATTACTGTCAAGCTGTATTTTGAAGTGTTGGAAGGGCATACATATCCACAGGCACATGCTGAGATGCCTATATCTGGGATTGTTTTGGATAAAAACCTAATTTAGAAAATGTACAAATGGTCCTACGCACACTTTCCTTAAGCATTTGTTGACTTGAGATGAACAACGCAATCCATTCCGCATTTCCAGTCAACAGAGAGACTATTGATGCTTTCATCAGCATGAATTTACAAAATGGTTTTAAAGTTGAATCCATGCCATTTAAGCAGTGATTGATAGGGATGAATTAGATATTCCAGCTGGTCTTTGGGTCTGTGCTTGAACCATTTCCCATTTGTCTTTAGTGGCAGGAAGTGTAGGATTTGGACCTAATCGCATTCGGTTAATTGACTTATTAATGACTTAATGCAAGTAAAAGAGCTTCCTTGCATAACTTTGAACTTTTAACCTTTTGAATTATGATAGTTTCCTTCATGTGCTGAGACTATCTACTGCTGTAAACTGGCATCAATGTAGAATTGGTTACTTGGAAACTATGCTTTTCATTGTGTAGTTTCTTTCATAAGGAAAACCCTATATCAGTGTACTTTATCTGCATCATTAATAGAAGTATTTAGTTAGCTGGCTTGTATAGAAAGACCTTCATATCTGTCTTACTTTGTATTGAATTTATCCGCCTTATTTCAACAGTTGACTTAATGAATAGCCGTCATGTGAAAAGCTTAATATAAATTACATTTACAGTCGTCACAGCAACAAGTGGCGTCGATGATCCTTTCCTTTTATGTGAACAACATATTTGGATTTTTGGATTGGTGCAACTTAAACCACACAGATTGCCAAATGTTCTATAACCGTCCTTTCTGTTCTGGATGCTCAATTCTACAGTAGGATTTTGAAAGATATTTAAATTATCATACGTTTCAGACAGAACCGAGACGCATGTCGGCTTAAAACTAATGTGTTTCTGGCAGGTTAATTACGTTAGCAGTTGGTTTGGAAGATGAGAAATGCATTGTTTAAGCCAACATCTTTTGTTTTCATGCTCCCTTTGCCAGAGGAGCAGATTTCCATGTCTGGCTCAGCTTGGCTTCGTGGAGCTCTTTTGGAGTGTAAATGATATGGAATACTAACGTTAAGCCTTCCAGTTTTCCAATACTACCTAATCCCCCCCACCAATACACAAACAAAAGGACCATACAAAACTTGGAAAGGTAGCTGTAGCACCAGCTCTCTGGGGATACGCATGTAGCTGAATACTTACAATTGTTTACTCTCCTTCATTGTGTAGTTTAACTTGTCAGGACTCTGCGCCAGGAGCTGAAGGTGCCTTTGGTGATCAAAGCTGTAGTTGGCAAGTATTATACTTTGTAAATGTCCTTGATGGATTTGATAGGTTTCTGCTGCTTAGCTATTAAAGCAATTTGAGATGTACACTTGACTGGTGCAATGCAAATACAGTACTAATATGTGCTGTCCGACACTGGCGTTTTATTTTCTCTTGCTAAAATACAACTGAAATGTCATTTAATATGAATAAATAACTTTCAATTTATTTGCACTTAGTCAATTAAGTTTTATCTGATCTGATCTCCCCCTGCGTAGCATTCAGTAATTTGTCCTGTAAAACACTGTCCATTGCTTTTGCAGTAGATTGTAAAGCAGCCTTATTAGTCTCTACCCCTCAGAAATCAGCAGTTAGTGGGAGATGCTGCAGGCTCTGATAGTCGAACAGCAGAGCAGGGGCTGGTGAAGATCCCTGTGATGTGAAGAATAGCTCAAAACATACCAAATTACTCCTGCCTGAACCAGAATACTATCGGTGTTCTCTAATCAAGACCTACCCAAAAGTAATGAAGATCAGAAACTGCAGTGATGGGACCAAGGTTACCTTTTTAACCAACATTGTGAAGGACATTGAATAAATTAGCCTTCTCCTCATCTTCATACAGCATGCTTCATCCCAAAGCCTCCCACAGTGCTCTTTTAATTGCGAAGGGTCTCCCTTCATACCCCACTGAAGTGTGGTGGTTAAACCAATGAAAGATGAGAGCACAGATAGCTTCCCACAAGGTTAACACTTAAAGTCCACTGCGAGTGTCGGTTTATCCTATTTGTTTTGTGGCTTGGGTTGGTTGGGGGGATCTCAGTTTTACTTATTTGTAAAAACAATACATCTTAATGAGTGACAGATTTTAAACTGTCAATTTCCCATAGTGTGAAGGCAGGCTGACTCTGTTGCTTTTATAGCTGCTGACAAGGATTATGTATGCGCCCACTGTCTGCCAAAAGGTGGGTCATACAGAGCTACATGCCGTTTGCTTGCAGAGGTAAACAGTGTATGACCTCCCAGTCAGCCAGTCAACTTGCACATTGCCTTATTAGGGTAAGCAGCTGAGCACGGAGGCTGGGGTACAGTGTCTGCCGGTCTGTGGCTAATTGAGCTGGAGTCTGTAGCTCTCGGCACCCTTGAGAGGTTTCCCTCTACTGATACTATTTGCGAAGGACCGGCCTTGTGCAAGGAAAACATAAGAGCGGTGTATCCATCTGACCTTGTACAGCTTCAGAGTACACGGCTCTCAAGGGCTTTTCTTTAATGGTAAATAAATTCCCTTTACTGTAGTACTGGCGGGAGGGTTAAAGCATCTTTCCCTCTTGCTTTACTTGGTGATATTTTAAACTTGTTGGAAATGTAAGATTACTTGTAACTTTGAGCGATTTGTGTGTTGCTTGATAAAAAAAGATACTATTTGACAGACTTCAAACAAGGTCCTGTTGAAAAAGCTTTGCATTGTGAATACCTCAGTTATCTGTGTTTGTGCCATTGTAGACCTACAGTGATAAGATTTCTGCTCCAACCTGTCACTTTCATCACAAACAAGTCTCGGTTTAGGATCCTTTTTCATGCTTCAGGGTATATGGCTTTAGCTTGAATGTTCAGTTTGTGATAAGCATGCCCGTTTAACCCTTCCTTGAGTATTTAAACCTGCAAGCACCTTTTGTAAAGTTTGTAGCAGGTTTCTGAAAGACGTCTTATCTTTTTTTTTTTTTTTATACTTAATTTTGTTTTTCTCCTTCCTATCTACATGTGCTGAATTATTTCCATCTAGGTTAAGCCCAGAAGTGTACTGTTTGCCGAGAGAAACAACATGTGGTGCACAAGTTCAACATCATTAACTTGCCAGAAAGATTCATGTCTGTTCTGTTGTGAATCTGAGCCTCGACATTCTTCGGGAGAGCTAGCTTACTGCCGACAACTGAAGAGAGCTCGTCAAAAAGCTTTTTTCCTTTCTCTGATCCTATAACCGCATTTCCAGAACTTCAGAGTTTTAGATCATTTATAAGCTGACAGTATTCTCTGCAAAAGAAAGTTAATTTGTATTGTAGAATTCAAACATGCCTGTAAAAGGTTTGTTTGGAAAAAATATTAGGTGACTTCTTTAGCCAGCACAGGACTTCATTTTGTCTAGCCTAATTCACCCCAAAATATGTAGCCTATCTGTATGGCTTAGGAGAAGTGACCCAATTAAGCCCATTTTCCATATAAGCCCACTTGCTCTTTTATTTTGAAATACAAAAAAATACAGGACATTTTAGAAGGGTGATCCGTTTCAGAGCAAATGCACATGTTACTGTCATGTTACTTTTTCATTTGGAGCCAATCACATTTTTTGTTGAGTTATTTATGACTTTGTGCTGCCACTGTGCAGCAGCATTTTTAGAAGTCACCCCAAAACTTTGCTTTATGAGGGACCCTCCCAAGAAGCCATGATGCATTTGCTTGGTATTTAAAAGCACTATTTTGTATTTGAAAATATAGGTTTTGTGAGTTTTCGGAGCAAGTGCGGGACACTCTCAGAATGATGGTCACACAGATAGATGCAGTAGAACAACAAAAATTGAGAAACTGTTGATGACCATAGTAAATCAAAGCATTTTCGAAGCTTCTTCAGATAAAACTATTTAATGTTCTATCAATTAAAATCTTAATTGTATTTGTTATATGGGCTTAAAAGGAACAGCGCCCTTGAAAAGCCTATTAGCACATCATTATTGAATTTGTTCTACCAACAATAATAAACCTGGTCTGTTGTAAAAAAGTTTATTATAAAGACATTACATGTTTACATTAACTCAATATAAAATTAGAGGTTCATTTCCCATGGACCACTGTTCGTAGTAAGCCCACTAAGCCCAGAACCCACTGTACCTCATTAAAAAAGCCTTAAATTAATTGATATTACTCAGAATATATCCTGTTCATTCATGAACTGAACTACTTACCTTATTTTCATTATAGGGACAAAATGAGTAGGCAGAGAAAAAATTATAGGCACTGCAATAACACGATGGAATCTTGTTAATTTCGTGCGGATCACTGATGGACAGAGAATAATTTTCAAGAGTATTTTGAGAAGCTGTTTTTGTCTAAGATCTTTGACATGGGACTGCCAAGGGTTTACATTTTTGACAGTCATGCCTCATTTCCCTGGCACTTGTGACCAAAGCCAGAGAAAATGGGCTTGTGCTTCTCCGGCTCTCATCTCACCTCACCCCCATCCTCCAGCCACTGGACAATACAGTGTTTGGTGAAGTCAAAAGTAAGGATGCACCAATATGAAAATTCCTGGGCGATACCAGTATCAAATATTTTCCTATTCATTGGCCTATAGAACGAGAGCAGGCCACGTGGGAACTGCATTGCAGTTCGTGTGTATCATTCATGTTTTGTTAAAGGTAGAATAGAGTAGAATAGAACAAATTGGATGCTTAGATGCAATAAAAGCCGCACCATCAGACAAATATCAGTCAGAAATATTGGCCATTTTAAAGCAGTCGGCCAATAGCCACAAGTGTTTAGATGAGATTAATCTTTGCGTTAATACCCACTTTATTGGGAAGAAATTCACATTTATAACAAAACAAGACTTTGGTGGGCTTAATTGGGTCACTTCCCTTAAATCTTTTTTATATTGCTGTGAATCATAATAACCAGAACTACACTGAGATTATTTATTGCAGACGGTTATACTTTTACAATTTTACCGTATGTTGGAGTGTTGTCTACTTTTTGACACCATAGTAATCCTTTCCCAAGTTAATGTTTTCTTCATATAGTAGTTTCCTTCAAATTACTCTTAGAATTTATCACATTCTTGCTGATAAATTCAACTTTACGGGGAGAGACCACTTTTCTAACATGTTATCTATATTCAGATTAAACGTTTTTTCTTATATTTTACATGACAATTCATGATTCAATCCAGGTTTTTTGTGGAATAGCACCCTTCACAAGGCAGCCGCAGAGCCACAATTAATACAACGTGTAGAAACAATCCATATTGGATAACCAAAGTTTTTAGGAGACTGATCTCGAAGGGTCAATGATTTAAGGCCTAGGCCTAATGGTTGCCTCCCCATTTAGGCAGTATAACTTATCAATCAAGCAGCGGAAGATCAGAAAGTTCTCAAATGGTGCTGTCATCTGTGATCTCCTCTGTGATGGAGGCCTGGCCTGGCCTGGCCTAGCGGAGGTGTCTCTCTTGCATGTCTTTATCTAAGCTCAATATGTTTTGTTAGAAAGCTGAGCCTTAATCCTTGTTAATTCCTTATTTGCTGGGTTTTACAGTCTTTGTCATTCAACATGGAATGAGACGTGGACACTTAATGCTTTTAAAAGGGATATCGATAACTCCATTTAAAAATGAATTTGACTACGCAAGAAGGGTTTACAACCCCCGTCCCCAGGTTTAATAAAGGTCTAATTATTATCAGTTATAACATTCCTGAACCAAACTAGTGTTATTGCTCATGCTGTTCGTGTTTATCTGCCTCTTATCCCAGATTGGTTTTAATGACGTCAACAACTTATCGTATGGGCTGAAAGAAGCTTTTTCTACCTCCTTGATAAAATCTGAAGTGCCTTTTGTCCCCTACAGTGACATGCCAAGAATTTGTCCCCCACAGATGAACCTAACTGAGCAGCAAGCACAATTGCTGTAAAGAATGTATTTAATAGATTTTTTCTGAAATAATGACAGTGCAGGCGGTTACGGTCTAGTGAATTTTATTGAATTATTCTGTTAAACCGATAATGTGCTGGAACACTAGTGGCATAATTTGCCATTATATTAACTCCCACTCAAAAGTCTCCACCACGCAGTGCATTTTATTGCTTTAAAAGATAGCATTGAAATTCTTGTATTCTGAAACGTTAGTCATTGTTGATGATTACAGTCAGGGATATAAAGAATAAAAACCTTTTAAAGAGAACCACTGTTGTGTTGTATATAGTCCCTGGGGATTGGTTTGTGCACAAATATGAATGACTGATCAGAAATTGGCACGACAATGTCGAGCTCAAGTATTTACAGCATGGAGTCACTGCTCAGTGTCCCTCGCCACAGCAAGTGGCCCCTGTAAGAAATGATGTACAGAAGGCCTCTGCTTTAAGTAGCTTATAAACTGACTTGGAAATTTAGAAAACCTCACTGTAATCTAGGTTTATCCAAAAGAAAGTGTGATGCGTATAAACCCCCCCCTGTATATTCCTCGTTTAACTTTTCTAAGATCTGAGCGATATTTACAAAAAATTCGTATGTTATTTAAAACAATCAATTAAGGAGAATATAGCAGTATTGATTGACTTAATTATTCATTCATTCAATTAAGATGCAGCTGGCAATGGATCTGTTTGGATGCGTGGCCTAATTACATTAGGACAGAAGTGTTTCCAAACCTGTCACTTCCAATAAGTTCATCAAGTGTCCACTTGACCCCATTTCCACTGAGTGCAAGTATCATGCAACTTTATACTTTTTTACTCAATGAAAGGTGGTAAGTTTGTCTAGTTTGATCTCACATCTTGAATATATTTTTGTATTTTTATCAGAGGTTCATCATTAAATATAATAAACAATGCTATTATAGTCACACTTTGATATAGTACTAAACTATTTTCAAATAATAAATACATTGCACATCAAGATTAATTTTTATTCAGATGTAGACAACCCAACATTTCAAAAAATGTAGATGTGTTCTTGTTATAATTTGAATTATAACTTTTCCTGTGCTTACACTTTCTCTTCAAAACCTGTAGTTTTTTTTTTATCCAGTTAGTTGAATTGAAACCGTACAGCAGTAGCAGGCCTATTTTGCAAATCAGGTTTTACCATCGTAACAATCTCAGATTTTTGCTTTGGCTTTTTTGGACACTACTGCTCACATGTCCATAAATCCATAAATCAAGACTTTTAACGGTATTCTTTGTTGGCTTCTCTGGAGTTAGGCAACGAATTTAGCATAATGATATGATTAGTCAGATCCAGTCCTCTGGCAGCCTGGGAGCTGATTTTGCTCTCTCTCTCTCCACGCACTCCTTGCACTTTTTTTTTTTTTCCTGATTACTTAGAGATGAGTGGAATTTCTTGTCCATTAGAGAAGATTGTTTTTCCTCTTTATTTAAGGAGCTGTTTGCCACGGTCCTGTAACTCATCCAAAGGAGCATATGCTGTCACTCCACAGATTTGCAGCACTTCTGTGCTTCAGTCTCCTGAACGCTCCTCATCCAATCTGTTTTAGCATTTTATTGAGCCTAATTTTTGCCTGTAATCTGATTACCATCCTGAGCTGCTTTACCCCTGCAGCCTATTGCGATGCATGCACTGTATTCCCTGAGCCCATCGATAGCCTGACAGCTTCAGTCTGTTCAGTGCTGCTCGCAGGAATCTCCACACTCTGCTGTGAAGACGGGCCTAGTGCTGCATCTGGACTAGTTCACAAATAGCTGCTACCTCTATTTTTGTTGGTCTTTTTCTCTTGCAACCATGTTCAGGAACCCCTGGATCTCAAATTATGTTGGAGCTGTAAAGTACTGTGGGCAAGGTAAGTGGCTGATATCGCTGTCCTAAATAGCACCCAGTTCTCAGTGTCCTTGCATTGTGTGCTCTGGAATTCCAAGGACACGGTGGATAGAGAGAGAGGGAGAGAGAGAGCCAGGGTTTATTTATATTCTACAAAATAACTTTCCAATTTCTTTGTATCAATTATATTTATTAGTGTAAACTCTCTTGAATAAGTATACCAGGCAAGCCCAATGGTTGTTTACTAAGCTGCTTTGCTACTTGCATCTGTGATTGATACTGGTATTTTTAACTAACTTGATATTCACAACAGGTGTCATTATGTTTCAAGTGCATGGATGAAAACAACAACATGCTGCACTGCATGCCATTTTAGCAATACAAAACCACAAAAGATGGACAACTTAAATAAGATGCAAGAAAACTTGTACAAATTAGGAAAGAGACGCTCCATTACATTCAGTTTAATTTTATTCCTAGCAACTCTAGAATTGTGCTCATTTTCAAATTTGGGTTTTAATTGATCCTTTGTCTTTTTAATTCAAGCAGATCCCAGTTGCACCACATGCACCCCCTTTCTCTATTTTTAGAAATTTCCATTCATGCTTTTTTTTTTTTTTTTTTTTTTTTAAGTTAAATGAATGCTTTGATCGCACAGGTATTCAGCAAGTATATGTAAATCCTTGCCCAATTACCAACTGGTCCTCACTGACTAATTTACTTTTAGACTACTGTGACCTATCTTTATGGGTAATCCAGTTGCATTTATTTAGCAGGATGATCAGTTTAAATCATCAGTCATAAATATGTAGACTACAAATAAAATGTTTCTCTCCAGTGTAATTAAAAGGCCTCTTCTATGGACATTTCCTCTATAATGATGAAACTTACACGTGTGTCAATTTGGAAGTTATGCCAAAAGTTAGAGATGCAAGAGAATCCATTTCAATTGGAGTGCTAGGTGAAAGTTTTACATTCAGATATGAATTTGTACACAAACTATATGTGCAAACAGTCAGAATCACACCTATGGATCTTTTAACGGCAGAATGCTTTTATCATTAATGTAAATCGAAGGTAAATTGGTGCAAATTAAATTTCTATTTCACACGGAGTTTTTCACAAGTCATTATGTAGTGTACGTTCCCTGGGTGCAGCTTTGTAACGAATATGAAAAGTCTGAGCTCAAGTTCTTAGAAATTGCTTGCATTCCGTTAGTAACACTATAAATGTTGCACAAGTCTGTGTCTCATTAGGCACTTGTACGGTTCCTTTATGCTATACAGGCCTGTAGCCAAAAACATTCCCTCGGGAATTTGCTTCTTGTAAGCACATGTACTTTGTTTTGAACAATTGTAAACGCAATGCACTTTATGACTTCATAGCACAAGCAATGTGAAAGCACATTGAAAAAGTTAGTCAATTATGGAATTGTAAATACGTTTTTTTAACCTGTATCTACATGAAATGACACCCAAATTACACATTTAAAATCTAAAATTGGAGAAAAGTATAAATTAAAACCATTAATGTATATATTTGGTTAGAGATGCAATTACCTTTTATAGTATAAAAAAATCTCTGCCAAGTTCCCCATCAGTTAGGATTGCTTTATCAGCTGCCGAGTTGAAAGCAATGCAAGGGATTTCTTCCGAATGAGCAATGTTTTTGCAGGATATTCCTTGCAGCTGAAATAATATTCTATTCCAAAATATATCCAGCATGCATTTCTCAAAATCCATCTTCCCTGTTTTGAGAGGAGGCGATTCAAACCCCATTTAAAAGGAACCAATAAGAAATACCAGATTGTCAACAACACTGGGGTTACAGCAGGGCGTGATGATCCCAAAGGTGAATTACAGCCATCTCATGAACTTTGGTAAACTCAGAAGTGGAAACACATGTGGGGCCCATTGTTCATCATTCAATTATTAAAAATAAGAAGCCCACCAGCATATAACTAATGGGATTCCTACTTCACATTTTAATAGTGTATTAGCATTTGGTCTTTTTCATTTTTAACATCATAACTCTCTCTCCTACACATTACCGCTTCCAGATAATATCTAGCTGCTGTACACTTTTGAGTTACATAGAAGCACAACTAGTAATATAAAATTAAATAATGGTTATTTGCTAACAGATATATTTTGTGTGTGTTGGGGTGGGGGCAGTTGAAAATAGTGCTCTCTACTCATCTGGACTCAATAGATTGACATCTGCGGTCAGGGATGTGGTGTGCAAAATGTTAAGACTGAGATCAAAACACAACTAGCACTCCCTTCCCCTCCCTTGTGTGGGCTGCAGCAGTTCAGTATACCTGAGGATTGGAAATGGGGGAGGAATAACAAAATAAATGCCCTGATGGTTTAGACCAAAGAATGTCAATGAGAGCCCTCTATGGTTATCCTGAGTCCGTCTGACCTGCTCACATTATTCTTTCAGTCTAGTTATTTCTAACAGTCAGCACTATCTGAAACAGTCTGTTATAATGGTCTTCCTGGGACATTTCCCACACAGTGTATATTACAATTCCATCTGTTTATAAATATACAATTTATAGAAGAGTGAAAATTATTGACAGGTGAGCTAATGCCCTGAATGCTTCACAACAATAAAAAGCATTAAACAGGGTTTTCCCTCCGATTAGCATTTTCATAGTTTTTTTTTTTTTTTTTTTTTTTAGCTGTTACTAAGAGTGATTTAAAACTGATGTTAATATAATGATTTAATATTATGAAATGATGTTGCACAAAGTTGCTGGAAAATCTTTGATTTTGACTTCTACAATAATCCGATTTGCACTTTTGTTTTGTTACCGAGTGCCAGATTAGCACATTTCTGCCAGTTGATTTGAGTGGTGCAGTTTTGCCACACATGACCATTAGTTTCCAGGGTATATTTGCCAAGGCTGGAAGCCCTACTCCAAGATTAATATGTTGCATCTCCTTTTGAAATAATATACAATGTATAGTTGTATATTACTACAAAGTTGCAGGTTTCGCTAAAAAGGAATGAGTACTTCAAATGCATGGTCTTTAATACTCCAGTTTGGGTTTTTAGATTACCTTTCAACTTACTTTTGTGTGAAATGTGCACAGCAGCAAATATAGTCATAGTTTTATTTACATTATATAAAATCTTTATGCCATCGATTTGCTAAAATGAAGCTCATGCTATTTAAGAGTAAATAGCCTAACTAATTTTAGCAGACTGCAGAATGCTTGTTATTTCAAAGAAATCCAGTTAAGCACCCCTTTGACAGGCTGTTTTTAATAAATAGTTTTACTGAACTGCAGGCAAGCCCATGAGACGTACTGGATGCGTTTGAAAATGTTTCCCTGTCTCAGTTTGATATTTCATTGAAAACATGTTCATAGAAAAGCATCAACAATATGACACCAGCTTCACTGCCCTCCCACACTTTGTATTTAATGTTTTTGTTTGTGTATTTTGTTCTAGGTTTTGGAAGCGAGACGCCAGTCAGACTTGGAAATTCAAGACTACTGCAAAAGAGAGCTTTAAGGTAAGAACATGTTGGGAAGCTGCAAATGTGTAAAATTATTCTTTTCAGGGCTGTCGACCATTGAGTCATCATGTTCAAATTGCTGCCCAAGAGAACAAGAACAGAATG